>NC_072008.2:54152878-54455909 GCF_028885655.2 Pongo abelii
TGCACAACAATGTGAATATACTTAATAGCACTGAACTGTACACTTTAAAATGATTAAGATGGTAAATTTGTCAAGTCTAACAGAGCTTAAAGGTAAACAGTGGAAAAAAGATGATAAATTTAATGGTATGTGTTTTTTACAAAAAAAAAATATGAACATGCACGTGTGCACGTGCACACACATACACGCACGCACACACACATGAAGAGGGTGCAGGGAGGGAGGAGTGACACCACTGATAATGGAGTAATAGGGAGCTAAAAGGATCTGTCCCTCCACTGAAGCAAACATCAACCTGGCAAAAACCGTCAGAACAACTTTTATGGAACTCTGGAGTCCAATAAAGATCTCACAACAAGAAAGGGGGTGATTAACAAAGAAAAAATCTGCTAAAGTCAGGTCTTTAAGAAACTCCAGATGCAGGCGGATCATCTGAGGTCAGGAGTTCGAGACCAGCCTCGCCAACATGGCGAAACCCTGTCTCTACTGAAAATACAAAAATTAGCTGCGCTGGCTGGGTGCAGTGGCTCATGCCTGTAATCCCAGCACTTTGGGAGGCCGAGACGGGCGGATCACGAGGTCAGGAGATCGAGACCATCTTGGCTAACACGGCGAAACCCCGTTTCTACTAAAAACACAAAAAATTAGCCGGGCGTGTTGGCGGGCGCCAGTAGTCCCAGCTACTCGGGAGGCTGAGGCAGGAGAATGGCGTGAACCCATGAGAGGCGGAGCTTGCAGTGAGCTGAGATCGGGCCACTGCACTCTAGCCTGGGGGACACAGCGAGACTCCGTCTTAAAAAATTAGCCGCGCATGGTAGCACATGCCTGTAATCCTAGCTACCCAGGAGGCTGAGGCACGAGACTTGCTTGAACCCAGGAGGTGGAGGTTGCAGTGAGCCAAGATTGTGCCACTGTACTCCTGCCTTCCAAACAAAGTTGTCAGGAAATCTCTATCAGAAAGTCTCAGCTTACTAATGAGGCTAAGGAACAGAGACTCAGTAACTGCACAATAACGAATACAATCTTTGTAAAAAGTAGTTGGGAAAAGTCACTAAATAATAGATGACTGTAGTTCATAACAAGCAACAAAAGCAAACTGAGGAAGGAAAATTTGACTTCCAGAGTAAACCACATTGTAATATTCAAAATTTCCAGTTTCCAACAAAAAAAATCATGAGGCATGCAACGAAAAGGGAAGTATGGCCCATTTACAGGAAAAAAAAGAGAAACTGACAAAAACTATCCCTAAGGAAGCTCTGACATTGTATTTACCATACAAAGACTTTAAATCAACTAGGCTGAAAGAGCAAAAGGAAACCACTGACAAAGAACAAAAGGAAACCAGAAGAATGATGTCTCAACAAATAGAACAAAAAGCAGCAACAGAAAGATAACTGGAATACCTCTAACACATAAAAATTAAACATACTTTTAAATAAACATGGGTCAAAGAGGAGATCCCACAGGAAAGCAGAAAATATTTCCATTAATAAAAATGAAATTGCAACATAAAACTTGGGGGATGCAAAGAAAGCTTTGCTTAGAGGGAAATTTAAAGTGCTAAATGTTTACATTAGAAATTAAAAATATCTCATGAGAAAGGAATCATTACAACTGATATCACAGAAATATAAAGGTAGAGACTACTATGAACAACTATACACCAACAAATTGGAAACTGGGAAGAAATGGATAAATTCTTGGACACATATAACCTACCATGCTTGAACCATGAAGAAACAGAAAACCTGAACAGACAAGAAGTAACGAGACTGAAGCAGTAATAAGAAGTCTCCCATCAAATAAATGCCCAGAACCTGATGGATTCACTGCTGAATTCTACCAAACATTAAAACAACAATTCTACCTTAACTCAAAAAACTGAAGAGGAGAGAATACTTCCACAAAACTCATTCTATGAGGCCAGCATTATCCTGATACCAAAACCAGAAAAAAATACAATTAAAACTACAGGCCTGGCCGGGCGCGGTGGCTCACGCCTGTAATCCCAGCACTTTGGAAGGCCAAGGTGGGCAGATCACCTGAGGTCAGGAGTTTGATATCAGTCTGGCCAATATAGCGAAACCCCATCTCTACTAAAAATACAAAAAATTAGCTGGGCGTGATGGCAGGCATCTGTAATCCCATTGGAGGCTGAGGCAGGAGAATCGCTTGAACCCAGGAGGCGGAGGTTGCAGTGAGCCAAGATTGCGCCACTGCACTCCAGCCTAGGTGACAGAGCAAGACTCCATCTCAAAAATAAAAATAAAAGAACTGATAAACAAATTTAGTAAAGATGGCTGGGTGCAGTGGCTCATGCCTGCAATCCCAGCACTTTGGGAGGCTGAGACGGGCAGATAGCTTGAGCTCAGGAGTTTGAGACAAACCTAGGCAACATGGTAAAATCTCATCTCTACTAAAAATGCAAAAATTAGCTGGGTGTGGTGGCGGGCACCTGTAGTCCCAGCTACTTGGGTGGCTGAGGTAAACGGATCACTTGAGTCTGGGGGACAAAGGTTGCAGTGAGCTGAGATCATGCCACTGAACTCCAGCCTGGGTGACAGAAGGAGACTCTGTCTCAAAAACAACAAAAACAACAACAACAACAACAAAAACACCTCAGTAAAGTTGCAGGATACAAAATCAACATACAAAAATCAGTAGCATTTACACATGCTAACAGTGAACGATCTAAAAAAAAAAAAATTAAAAAAAGGAATCCCCTTTACAATAGCTACAAAAAACTTAAAATACCTGGGAATAAATTTAACCAAATAATTGCAAGATCTCTACAAGAAAAACTACAAAACACTGATGAAAAAAATGGAAGGGGACACACAAAAAATGGAAAGATATCATATGAACATGGATTGGAAGATCTAATATTGCTAAAATGTCTATACTACCCAACAACGATCTATAGATTCCATGCAATCCCTAACAAAATACCAATGACATTCTTCACAGAAATAGAAAAAGCAATCCTAAAATTCACATAAAACCGCAAAAGATGCCAAATAACTAAAGCAATCCTGAGCAGTAAGAACAAAGCTGGAAGCCTCATACTACCTGATTTCAAATTATATTACAAAGCTACAGTAACCAAAAACAGCATGGTACTGGCACAAAAACAGATACATGGGCCAATGGAACAGCATAGAGAATCCAGAAATAAATCCACGCACTTACGGTCCACTCACTTTCCACGAAGGCACCAAGAACATTCACTGGGGAAAGAACAGTCTCTTTAACAAATGGTGTCAGGAAAACCGAATACCCATATGCAAAAGAATGAAACTAGACCTTTATCTCTCGCCATATACAAAAAAATCAATTGAAAATGGATTAAAGACTTAAATGTAAGACCTGAAACTATGAAACTACTACAGGAAAATACTGGGGAAATGCTATAGGACATTGGTCTGGGCAAAGATTGTTTTGGAGTAAGAACTCAAAAGCACAGGCAACAAATGCAAAATACACAAATATAATTACATTAAGCCAAAAAGCTTCTATACAGCAAAAGAAACAATCAACAAAGTGCAGAGACAACCCACAGAATGGGAGAAAATATCTGCAAACTATCCATCTGACAAGGGATTAATAACTAAAATATATAAGGAACTCAATAGCAAAAAACAAATAATCCAATTTAAAAATGGGCGAAATACCAGAACAGACATTTCTCAAAAAAGGACACAGAAATAGCCAACAGAAGCTCCTAAAGGAAGTACTAAATATAGGAAGGAAAAACCGTGACCAGCCAGTATAAAAACACACTGAAGTACACAGACCAGTTACACTATGAAGCAACCATATAAACAAGTCTATAAAATAACCAGCTACCATCATGATGACAGGATTAAATTCACACATAACAATATTAACCTTAAATGTAAATGGGCTAAATGCCCCAATTAAAAGACACAGAATGGCAAGCTGGATAGAGTCAAGACCCATCAGTATGCTGTCTTCAGGAGATCCATCTTAAGTGCAGACACACATAAGCTCAAAACGAAGGGATGGAGGGAAATTTACCAAGCAAATGAAAAACAGAAAACAGCAGGGGTCACAATCCTAGTTTCTGACAAAACAGACTTTAAACCAACAAAGATCAAAAATGACAAAGAAGGGCATTACATAATGGCAAAGGGTTCAATTCCACAAGAAGAGCTAACTATCCTAAATATATATGTACCCAATATAGGAGCACCTAGATTCGTAAAGCAAGTTCTTAGAGACCTACAAAGAAACTTAGACTCCCACACAATAATAGTGGGAGACTTTAATACCCCACTGACGATATTAGACAGACCATCTAGACAGAAAATTAACAAAGATATTCAGAACCTGAACTCGGCTCTGGATCAAGTGGACCTGATAGATATCTACAGAACTCTCCACCCAAAAACAACAAAATATATATTCTTCTCATCACCACACGGCACTTTAAAATTGATCACATAATCGGAGGTAAAACACTCCTCAGCAAATGCAAAAGAACTGAAATCATAACAGTCTCTCAGACCACAGCACAATAAAATTAGAACTCAAAACTAAGAAATTCACTCGAAACCACACAACTACATGGAAACTGAACAACCTGCTCCTGAATGACTCCTGGGTAAATAATGAAATTAAGGCAGAAATCAAGAGGTTCTTTGAAACTAATGAGAACAAAGAGACAATGTATGAGAATCTCTGGGACGCAGCTAAACCAGTGTTAAGAAGGAAATTTATAGCACTAAATGCCCACATCAAGAAGCTAGAAAGATCTCAAAATTCACAACTAAAAGAACTAGAGAACCAAGAGCAAACAAATCCCAAAGCTAACAGAAGACAAGAAACCACCAAGATCAGAGCTGAACTGAAGGAGACAGAGACACGAAAAACCCTTCAAAAAAAAAAAAAAATCAACAAATCCAGGAGCTTCTTTTTTGAAAAAATTAATAAAATAGATAGACCACTAACCAGACTAATGAAGAACAAAAGAGAGAAAATCAAACAGACACAATCAGAAATGATAAGGGAGATATCACCACTGACACCACAGAAATACAAACAACCATCAGAGAATACTATAAATATCTCTATGCACATAAACTAGAAAAGAGATTTATAGCTGAATTTCACCACAGGTACAAAGAAGAGCTGGTACCATTTCCACTGAAACTATTCCAAAAAATTGAAAAGAAGGGACTCCTCCCTAACTCATTTTATGAGGCCAGCATCATCCTGATACCAAAACCTGGCAGAGATACAACAAAAAAAGAAAACTTCGGCCGGCTGCGGTGGCTCACACCTGTAATCCCAGCACTTTGGGAGGCCGAGGTGGGCAGACCACGAGGTCAAGAGATCAAGACCATCCTGGCCAACATGGTGAAACCCCATCTCTACTAAAAATACAAAAATTAGCTGGGCATAGTGGTACGCACCTGTAGTTCCAGCTACTCGAGAGGCTGAGGCAGGAGAATCACTTGAACCCAGGAGGTGGAGGTTGCAGTGAGCAGAGATCATATCACTGCACTTCAACCTGGTGACAAGGCGAGATGCCGTTTCAAAAAAAAAAAAAGAAAAAAGAACAAGAAAACTTCAAGCCAACATCCCTGAGGAACACTGATGCAAAAATCCTCAATAAAATATGAGCAAACTGAATCCAGCAGCACATCTAAAAGCTTATCCACCACCATCAGATTGGCTTCATCCCTGGGATGCAAAGTTGGTTCAACATACGCAAATCAATAAATGTAATTCATCACATAAACAGAACTAAAGTAAAAAACATGATTATCTCAATAGATGCAGAAAATATCTTTGATAAAATTCAACAACCCTTCATGTTAAAAACTCTCAATTATCTAGGTATTGAAGGAACATACCTCAAAATAATAAGAGCCATATATGAAAAACCCACAGCCAATATCATACTGAATGGGCAAAAGATGGAAGCATTCCTCTTGAAAACTGGCACAAGACAAGAATGCCCTCTCTCGCCACTCCTATTCAACATAGCATTGGAAGTTCTGGCCAGGGCAACCAGGCAAGAGAAAGAAATAAAGGGTATTCAAACAGGGAGAGAGGAAGTAACATTATCTTTGTTTTCAGATGACATGATCCTATATATAGAAAACCCCATCATCTCAGCCCAAAAGCTTCTTCAGCTGATAAGCAACTTCAGCAAAGTCTCAGGATACAAAATCAATGTGCAAAAATCACAAGCATTTCTTTACACCACCAACAGACAAGCAGAGAGCCGTATCATGAATGAACTCCCATTCACAAACGCTACAAAAAGAATGTAATACCTATGAATACAGATAACAAGGGAAATGAAGGACCTCTTCAAGGAGAACTACAAACCACTGCTCAAGGAAATGAGAGAGGATACCAACAAATGGAAAAATATTCCATGCTCCTGGACAGAAAGAATCAATATCGTGAAAATGGCCATGCTGCCCAAAGTAATTTACAGATTCAATGCTATTCCCATTAAACCACTATTGACATTCTTCACAGAATTAGAAGAAACCACTTGAAAATTCATATTGAATGAAAAAAGAGCCCAAATAGCCAAGACAATCCGAAGCAAAAAGAATTACAGCTGGAGGCATCACGCTATCCGACTTCATACCACAAGGCTACAGTAACCAAAACAGCATGCGACTGGTACAAAGACAGACACATACACCAATGAACAGAACAGAGAACCCAGAAGTTAGACCACACACCTAAAAACATCTAATCTTCAACAAACCTGACAAAAACAAGCAATAGAGAAAGGATTCTCTATTTAATAAGTGGTGCTGGGGAGAACCAGGTAGCCATATGCAGAAAATTAAAACTGGATCCCTTCCTTATACCATATACAAAAAGTAACGCAACATGAATGAAGGACCTAAATGTAAAACCCAAAAACTATAAAAACCCTAGAAGAAAATCAATGCAATACCATTCAGGACATAGGCACAGGCAAAGATTTTATGACAAAAATGCCAAAAGCAATTGCAACAAAAGTAAAAATTGACAAATGGGATCTAATTAAATTAAAGAGCTTCTGCACAGCAAAAGAAACTATCATCAGAGTGAACAGACAACCTACAGAATGGGAGAAAATTTCTGCAATATATCCATCTGGCAAAGGTATAATATCCAGAGTCTAAGAGGAACTTAAACAAATTTATAAGAAAACAACCCCACTAAAAAGAAGACATTCGGCCGGGCGCGGTGGCTCACACCTGTAATCCCAGCACTTTGGGAGGCCGAGGCGGATGGATCACGAGGTCAGGAGATCAAGACCATCTTGGCTAACACGGTGAAACCCAGTCTCTACTAAAAATACAAAAAAATTAGCCGAGCGTGGTGGCAGGTACCTGTAGTCCCAGTCCCAGCTACTCGGGAGGCTGAGGCAGGAGAATGGCATGAACCTGGGAGGCGGAGCTTGCAGTGAGTCGAGATTATGCCACTGCACTCCAGCCTGGGTGACAGAGCCAGACTCCATCTCAAAAAAAAAAAAAAAGAAGAAGAAGAAGACATTCATGCGGCCATCATATGAAAAAAAGCTCAACATCACTGATCATTAGAGAAATGCAAATCAAAACCACAATGAGACACTATCTCACACCAGCAGAATGGCAATTAAAAACTCAAAAAACAACAGATGCTGGTGAGGATGCAGAGAAAAAGGAACGCTTTTACACTGTTGGTGAGAGTGTAAATTAGTTCAAGCATTATGGAAGACAGCATGGTGATTCCTCAAAGATCTAGAGGCAGAACTACCATTTGACCCAGTAATCCTATTACTGGGTATATACCCAAAGGAATATAAATAATTCTATTATAAAGATACGTGCATACGTATGTTCACTGCAGCAGTATTCACAATAGCAAGGACATGGAATCAACCAAAATGCCCATCAATGATAGACTGGATAAAGAAAAGCTGGTACATATACAGCATGGAATACTATGCAGTCATAAAAAGGAACGACATCACACCCATTGCAGGGACATGGACGGAGCTGGAAGCTGTTATTCTCAGCAAACTAACACAGGAACAGAAAACTAAATACCACATGTTCTCACCTGTAAGTGGGAGCTGAACGACGAGAACACATGGACACATGGGAGGGGGGGAACAACATATACTAGGGCCTGTCAGTGGTGGGGAAGTAGAGTATAAGGAAGAACAGCTAATGGATGCTGGGGTTAATACCTAGGTGATAGGTTGGTCTGTGCAGTAAACCACCATGGCACACGTTTACCTATGTAACAAACCTGCACATCCTGCACATGTACCCCAGAACTTAAAATAAAAGTTGGAAAAAAAATGTCCAACAGGTATATGGGGAAAATGTCCAATATCACTCATCATCAGGGAAATAGAAATCAAAACTGCAATGAGAAATCATCTCACCTCAGTTAGAATGGCTATTATCCAAAAGACAAAAAGTAACAAATGCTGGAGAGGATTTGTTACTCTTCAGCATTTGGAGAAAGAGGAACATTCATACACTGTTGGTGGGAATATAAGGTAGTACAACTATCATAGAAAACAGTATGGAGGTGTCTCGAAAAAGTAAAAATAGAACTACCATATGATCCAGCAATTTGACTGCTGGGCATATCCAAAAGGAAAGAAATCAGTATATCAAAGAGATATCTGCATTCCCATGTTCACTGCAATACTATTCACAATAGCCAAGATATGGAATCAACCTAAGTGTCCATCAATGGACAAATGAGTAAAATTAAGAAATGTGGTATATATAAACAATGGAATATTATTTAGCCATTAAAACAAATGAAATCCTGTCACTTGCAGTAAAATGAATGAAAATGGAGGTCATTATATTAAGTGAAATAAGCCAGGAATAGGCAGACAAATATCGCCTGTTCTCACTCATATGTGAGAGCTAAAAAAGTGGATCTCACAGAGGTGGAGAGTAGAATGGTGGTTACAGAGGCTGGGAAAGGAAGCGGGGGATGAAAAATAGTTGGTTAATGGGTACAAAAATACAGTTAGATAGAAGGAATAAATTCTAGCATTCAATAGTACAGTCAGGAAATTACAGTTAATAATTTACTGCATATTTCAAAACAGCTAGAAGAGAATTATAATGTTTCTGACACAAAGATAAAGGTTTGATGATAGATATATCACTAAGCCTAACTTCATCATTACACATTGTATATATGTATCAAAATATCACATGTATCCCCAAAATATATACAATATGCTGTTAATATATCAACTTTATAAAATACCAAAACAAAAAAAAAGGCTGGGCATGGTGGCTCACGCCTTTAATCCCAGTACTTTGGGAGGCCAAGGAGGGCGGATCACTTGAGGTCAGGAGTTCGAGACGAGCCTGGTGAAATCCCGTCTCTATTAAAAATGCAAAAATTAGCTGGGCGTGGTGGCGCGTGACTGTAATCCCAGCTACTCGGGAGGCTGAGGCAGGAGAACCACTTGAACCTGGGAGGCAGAGGTTGGAGCGAGCCGAGACTGTGCCACTGCATTCCAGACTGGGTGACAGAACAAGACTGTCTCAAAAAAAAAAAAAAAAAAAAAAAAGAATAAAAGTAAAAATAGCAAAAAAGAAATGAAAAAGGTCTCAAATAAATAATCTAAATGATCATCTCTGAAATTAGAAAAAGAATAAAATAAAACTACAGCAATCTTAACTACATTAAGAGTGGAATGTAACTGCCAAAGATAAAACATAGAAAATGAAACCAAAAATACTGAAAGGATCCATTAAATTGACACAATAAGGCCTGGCTCACACTTGTAATCTCAGCACTTTGGGAGGTCCAGAACAGATGATCACTTGAGGTCAGGAGTTTGACACAAGGTTATGCAACACAGTGATACCCCCATCTCCATAAAAATAAAAAATCAGCCAGTGGCATGCACCTGTAGCCCTAAAAACACTTAAAAAAAAAAAAAAAAAAAAAAAAAGATAAAGTGCCAGGAAGAATGGCAAAGGAAAAAAAACAGAAGAAACCATTTACCAATATCAAGAATGAGAAGGGAAAAGGGGGATATCACTAAAGACCCCACAGACATTTAAAGAATAATATGGGAATTCTACAAACAACTCTATGCCCATAAATTCTGTAAGTTATATGAAATGGACCAATTCCTTGAAAGATACAAACTATAAAAACTCACCCAAACTCTTTCCCCTCTTTTCACTACTGCACTTGGCTAGTCTTAAAAAATAAATAAATAACTCACCTAAAATCAAACAGATAACCTGAAAATTCCCTATCTACTAAAGAAAATAAATCCAGGCCGGGTGTGGTGGCTCATGCCTATAATCCCAGCACTTTGGGAGGCCAAGGCAGGTGGATTACTTAAGGTCAGGAGTTCAAGACCAGCCTGGCCAACATGGTGAAACCTCATCTCTACTAGAAAAAAAAAAAAAATTAGCTGGGGAATGGTGGCGCGCACCTATAGTCTCAGCTACTCAGGAGGCTGAGGCATGAGAATCACATGAACCCAGAAGGCAGAGGTTGCAGTGAGCCGAGATCGTGCCATTGCACTCCAGCCTGGGTGACAGAGCAAGAGTGGCTCAAAAAAACAAAGAAAAGAAAACAAAAAGAAAAATTCATAGTTAAATCCTGAACAAGAAATCTCAACAATGCATTTAAATGTCTGTTTAATGACACTTTAAAAAAGAGGATATATGAATGGCGAACACACAGAAAGTTGTTTATTATCATTAGCCATTAGATGAACCACTAAATGAGCTATCACTACATACTTATTAGGATGATTAAAATAACTATATTGACAAAACCAAGGGCTGATGAGTATGTAGAGCAACTGGAATTCCACATATTGCTAGTGGGAATGTAAAACAACCATTCTGGGAAACAGTTCAGTAGCTTTTTTTTTTTTTTTTCTGAGACAGAGTCTCACTCTGTCGCCCGGGCTGGAGTACAGTGGTGCAATCTCGGCTCACTGCAAGCTCCGACTCCTGGGTTCACGCCATTCTCCTGCCTCAGCCTCCCGAGTGGCTGGGACTACAGGCGCCCGACACCACGGCTGGCTAATTTTTTGTATTTTTAGAAGAGATGGGGTTTCACCGTGTTAGCCAGGATGGTCTCGATCTCCTGACCTTGTGATCTGCCTGCCTTGGCCTCCCAAAGTGCTGGGATTACAGGCGTGAGACACTGCACCTGGCCTTTTTTTTTTTTTTTGGAGATGGAGTCTCACTCTGTCCCCCAGGATGGAGTGCAGTGGCGCAATCTCGGTTCACTGCAACGTCCACCTCCCAGGTTGAAGCAATTCTTCTGCCTCAGCCTCCTGAGTAGCTGGGACTACAGGCACATGCCACCACACCTGGCTAAATTTTTTGTATTTTTAGTAGAGACAGGGTTTGACCATATTGGCCAGGCTGGTCTTGAGCTCCTGACCTCATGATCTGCCCGCCTTGGCCTCCCAAGGTGCTGGGATTACAGGCGCGAGCCACCACGCCCAGCCAGTGGTTTCCTGTAAAGTTAAAACATACTGCCCAGGAATCCCATTCCCAGCTATTTACCCTAGAAAAATGAAAACTCATTCACACAAGAACCTATACTTGAATGTTCACAGCAGCTCTATTTGTAATCACCCCAAAGTGGAAACAACTGAAATGACCTTCAATGGGTATAATCCATACAATGGAATATTACTCAGCAATAAAAAAGAACAAGCTTTTGATATGCAACAACATGAATGAATATTAAAGCCATTATGGTGGGCCGGGTGCAGTGGCTTATGCCTGTAATCCCAGCACTTTGGGAGGCTGAGGCGGGCGGATCACGAGGTCAGGAGATCGAGACCAGTCTGGCCAACATAGTGAAACCCCGTCTCTACTAAAAATACAAAAAATCAGCTAGGTGTGGTGGTATGCGCCTTTAATCCCAGCTACTCAGGAGGCTGAGACAGGAGATTCACATGAATCCGGAAGGCAAAGGTTGCAGTGAGCCAAGATCATGCCATTGCCCTCCAGCCCAGGTGACAGTGCGAGGCTCCATCTCAAAAAAAAAAAAGGCATTATGGTAAGCAAAAGATGCCAGTCTCAAAATATTACATACTGCATAATTCCATTTATATGACATTCTGGCAAAGGCAAAAACCACAGTGACAAGAGAGCAGATCAGTGGTTGCTCGGGAGTAGAGGGAAGGCATGACTACAAAGGGGGTAGTAACACAAAGGAGGTTAGGGAGTGATCAAAGGGCTCTGTATCCTGATTATGGTGGCTGGAAGAATATAAACATGTGTATACCAAGAGAGTCAATTTTATTTCATGTTAATTTAAAAAATAAAATTTCAGGCTGGGCACGGTGGGTCACGCCTATAATCCCAGCACTTTGGGAGGCTGAGGGCGGGTGGATCACCTGAGGTCAGGAGTTTGAGACCAGTCTGGCCAATATGGCGAAGCCCTGTCTCAACTAAAAATACATAAAATTAGCTGGGCGTGGTGGCGTACACCTCTAATCCCAGCTACTTAGGAGGCTGAGGCAGAAGAATCGCTTGAATCCAGGAGGCAGAGGTTGCAGTGAGCCGAGATCGCACCACTGCACCCCAGCGTGGGTGACAGAGCGAGACTCTGTCTCAAAAATAAATAAATAAATAAAATTTAAAAAACGCTTTACCAAAAAGCAGATTGAAAATACATCAACAGAGCTTTCAACTCAAGATGTTGAATACAGAAAAATTAAAAAGAGAATAAAATACCAAACACTAGAGATGATCAATAAAGCCAAAAAACTAGTTTTTGAAAAGACTAGCAATCAAATAAACTAGATGAACTATTGTTAAACACCACGACCAAGTACAAGTACAGCTAATCTCAAGAAAATATCGATTCAAAATTAGTAATTCTATTAATGTCATTCAGTGTATTAACAAATTAACACAGAAAAACTATGTATTTATGTCCAAATATGCCAAAATTATTTGATAAAACCTAATTTGATTCTTGATTTTAAAACAAACAAAAACCTTGTAAAGTAAAGCTAGCCTGGGCAACATGGCAAAACCCTGTTTCCACTAAAAACACAAAAATTAACCAGGAGTGGTGGCGTGCACCTGCAGTCCCAGCTATGCGGGAGGCTGAGGTAGGAGAATCACTTGAGCCCAGGAGGTGGAGGCTACAGTGAGCCGAAATTGCGCCACTGCACTCCAGCCTGGGTGACAGAGCGAGACTGTGTCTAAATAAATAAATAAATAGCTAGAGACTCCCCTGAACTCTATGAGAGTAGTTGAACAGAGACCTATATATTGAGTGGAGAAAGACTGGCAGTATTCCCTTTAAAGTCTGAAAACAGCACAAGGATGCCCCCATCACCACTATGACTCAACACTGTAATAAAACTGGAAGCTAGAGGTATGAATACTGGAGAGGAGGAGGATGTTATAGGTTGAATGGTGTCCCCTAAAATTCATATGGTGAAGACCTACCCCCTAGTATTCAGAATGTAACTATATTTAGAGATAGAGCCTTTTAAGAAATAATTAAGTTAAAATGAGACCATTAGAGTAGGCCCTAAACCAATCTGACTGGTGGTCTTATAAGAGGTGGTGACTAGGACATACAGAGAGACATCATGGGCGTGTATGCACAGAGGTACGACCACATGAAGAGGCAGCAAGAGGAAGGCCATCTGCAAGCCAAGCAGAGACCTCAGGAAAAACCAACTCTGCCAGCACCTTGATCTTCAACTTTCAGCTGCCAAAAGTGTAAGGAAATAACTTTCTGTTGTTTAAGCCACCCAGTCTGTGATATTTTGTTATGGCAGCCCTATCAAACTAATACAGGACACACAGATCATCTACCTCAAGAACTCAAGACAATAAACTGAAAGCAAATAGAACTAATAACAGTATAATAAGGTGGTCCAATACAGGATTGATATGGGAAAGAATCAACTATTGTCCTCCATATTAGCAACAGCCAATTAGAAAATGTAATACATAAAAAGACGCCAATTTTACGAACCAAAATAAAATTTCTAGAAATAAACTGAAGAAGAAATAAACCAAAGAAGAGATACATACAAGAAGACCTGAATAAATAGAGACAGACTATGTTTGAAGACAGAAACATAAGATGGCTGCTGCTCATACCCAAAAGGTAAACAAGAGAAAGATGTCTGGCTGGGCCTGGTGGCTCGCACCTGTAATCCCAGCACTCTGGGAGGCTGAGGCGGGTGGATCACTTGAGGTCAGGAGTTCAAGACCGGCCTGGCCAACGTGGTGAAACCCTGTCTCTACTAAAAATACAAAAAATTAGCCAGGCGTGGTGGCGTGTGCCTGTAATCCCAGCTATTTGGGAGGCCAAGGCAGGAGAACTGTTTGAACCAGGAAGGCAGAGATTGCAGTGAGCCCAGATCACACCACTTCACTCCACCCTGGGTGACAAAGTGAGACTCGGTCTCAAAACAAACAAACAAACAAACAACAAAAAGACAAAACAATGATTTCAATGCTGTTCAGAAGTTGTACCAGTTCAAAAACAATTTTCCATAGTTGTTTACAACCAATCAGTGGTAGACTTTTTCACAACTACAGAGAAAGCCTTAGCAACATAAGAAGACGTACAGACAAAAACTAAAAATCACACAAGTTTGCCTATCAGAGAAAAAGTAAATGGTGACTGTTTTCTACAAAATTTAGTTCTGATGGGACAGGCTACCTGACAGAGCAGATGAAGAAGTTGCAAAGACATTTCCCTCTGTTTTTTTTTGTTTTGTTTTGCCAAAAAAGATTGATAGGGACTAGGCCCTGGATCAGATTTTAATTTGATGAAGCCGGTATCTATTTAACCAAATGCCCTCAAGAATCCAGATTTGGAAAGAGGGAAGTCTGAGTCCAGAGCTTAAGGCCATAGAGAAGTCACTGACTATAATGCCGGGTACAAATGCCATTGGGCTCTAACTTAGGACTGCTATTATTTGAGTCTGTATTTTGGCTTCAAAGTCACACAGATTTTGAGGGCTGTGGCCCTAATCTCTTTTTGCATGCCTTATTGTTTTTAGTGCACAAATTTTCAGGACACGAGGTTATATTCAGGAATGCACAAGTCCCAGTATAGCCGAAATGCCTCTGATGAAAGATATGTCTCCATAAATTAATCCACAAACACCATGCAATCCTTTGAAAAGCCGATTCTAAAATTCACCTGGAATAGAAAAAGCTCAACAGCAGCCTCGAAATTCTGGAAAAATAAGAAAAAGTAGGGAGGTCTCTCCTTGGTAAGCTGCCTTTCCACGGTTGCTGGGCAAAGCAGGGAGGCGAAGGAGGGAGGAGAGGCTGAGTGAGCTGTTCTAAGAGGAGTGGTTAAATCAAGTCCAGACATCTTAGCTGCAGGTCAATGTGATTTGACTGCTCACAGTAGAGCGGGTGGCCAGGGGAACCTGGCATGTCCCTAAAACAAATCAAAGCTTAGCTCAAAGATGAGAGCCTTGGTGAGCATCTGTGGTCTCCTCAGGTTCACAGCAAGGTCTGCAGAGGGGATTTGCTCTACCAGAAACAAA
Organism: Pongo abelii; assembly: GCF_028885655.2. Taxonomy (NCBI): domain Eukaryota; kingdom Metazoa; phylum Chordata; class Mammalia; order Primates; family Hominidae; genus Pongo; species Pongo abelii. Next base: position 54,168,411 of record NC_072008.2, read on the forward strand.
GTCTGTGGTAACTAACCTAACATGGTATTGTCACAGGAATAGACAAGTTGATTTTCATTTTCTTTTTTAGCATCTGTTTGGTAAAATAAAAATTTGTTTTGACAAGTTGATTTTATGGAACAGAATATTAATAATATCTAATGCACAGTACTTACTTATCATGTGCTGGGCAATGTTTTAAGTGCTTTCTGTATATTTATTTAACTCTCACAACAACCTATGAGGTAGGTATGACTATCACAGAGAGGCATAGAGAGGTTAACTAGCCTGACCAAGGTCATATAGCTATTAAGGTACAGAACTCGGACTAGAGTGGAAAACAAATCCCCATATATATGGGAATTTCGTTTATGACAAAGGTAGAACTTCAAGTCAGGGGGATAATGATGAACTAGTCAATAAATGGTGTTGGGGGAAACGACTACCGATGTGGAAAAAAAAAAGTTAGATTCTAACCTCCCGCAATTCACAAAAACTTAATTCCAGATAAAGAGTTAAAATTTTAACTCCTATACAAGTTTTAGGGGAAAATATAAGAAGGCCTTCTTAATCAAAACATAAAATACAAAAAACTATTAAAAACTGATAAAGATGGCTGGATGCAGTGGCTCACGCCTATAATCCCAGCACTTTGGGAGACCAAGGCAGGAGGATCACTTGAGCCCAGGAGTTTGAGACCAGCCTGGGCAACATGGCAAAACCCCATCTGTACAAAAAATAAGCTGGGTGTGGTGGCATGCACCTATGGTCCCAGCTACCAGGGAGGTTGAGGTAGGATTGTGAAGGTTGAGGCTGCAGTGAGCCATGATTGCGCCACTGCACTCCAGCCTGGGAGACAGAGTGAGACTGTGTCTAAAAAAAAAAAAAAAAAAATTGATAAAGATGACAATGTAAAAATCAAAATCATCTACATGCTAGAAAGACATAATAAAATTAAACACAAACCTAAAAGGAAATATTTTTCAATATATCCAGAATATACAAAAAATACTCCAACACATCTAGAATATATAAAGAACTCTTACAAATCAATAAGAAAAACAAAACATCCCAATAGAAAAATGGGTGAAAGACTGAACGGAAAATTCACAGAAAAGGAATAAAGAAGAGTCAATAAACACGTAAAACAAACAAGACACCATCTTTTGCCATAAGGTTGGCAAAAATTAAAAAGGCTGATAGTATTCATTGCTGATAAGGCCATGGGCAAACAGGTATGTTTCATACACTGATCATGTACTGGCCCTTTTGGAGGGAAATTTGGCACTATTTATTAACATTTGTCTTCTACATACCCTTCAACTCAACAGGTCTATCCTCCCTAGAAAAATATTAACTGGCACACAGGTACAAAAGGTTACTGTAAGAATTTTCATTGCAGCGTTGTTAGTAAAAGTAAAAACTTAGGAACAACTTAAATGTCAATCAGTAGGGAATGATTAAACATATGATATATTTCTATATTACAGAACACTATGCAGCAGACAGATCTCTGTATTGATAAGGTATATCTCTGTACTGACATTGAAAGGAAACTAAGCAAGTTGCAGAACCACACACACTAAAACTACACTTCTGTCTACATATGAATGTAAACACAACAAAATAAAAGGTATACGTGAAAATGATGACAAAGGTTATCTTTGGGTTCAGAGAGGAAAGAGTGTTAGTCAAAAAGAATTTTTGCTTTCTCCATCTTCTTCTAATTTTGGTCAATAAGCATTAACCATATTTGTATAACTTTTGAAATATTAAAACAATGGCCGGGCTCGATGGCTCACGCCTATAATCCCAGCGCTTTGGGACACCAAGGCAGGTGGGCAGATCACTTGAGGCCAGGAGTTCGAGATCACCCTAGCCAACATGACAAAACCTTGTCTCTAGTAAAAATACAAAAATTAGCCAGGCACGATAGTGCACGCCTGTAATCCCAGCTACTCGGGAGGCTGAGGCACGAGAATTGCTTGAACCCAGGAGGTGGAGGTGGCAGTGAGCTGAGATGGCACCACTGCACTCCACCCTGGGTTAATAAGGGAGATTCTGTCTCAAAAAAAGAAAAAAAAACGAAACAAAACAAAAAATAAAAAGCACTTACATTATACAGTCATCTGTATTATACAAGAGTGCCTGATACACTGTGGTACTCAATAAAATCTTGGATTAAAAAAAGGAGTCATCTCTTAAGTGTAAAAAGCCCACTGAAAGGTCATTATGTATCTCTGCAAGGGACAAACTGGCCAATACAGGACACAAATGACACAGATGATGGCAGTCAAACAGGCAAGAGAAAAAAAGAGTCACCGGGGTAAAGGTTGGACATCAGTAAAAATAGATGATAGTAAATTATAACTACCATTTTTTGAAGGCTTCCCATGAGCGAGAAACTGTGCCAGATGATCTGTGTAAGCATAATCTCAAATTCTTAACATTAACCTGTGAGATATTCCCATTTTACAAATTAGGAAAATACGGCTTAGAGAAACTAAGTATCAGGCTTAAGACCAGGACTTTGTTCACTACAAGCTGTCCTCTATTGGGACTAGGATGGAGACTGGGACTGAGGAGACCCCTTCTGGCCTGAACCCATGTGCTTAGCTGTCCTTACTATACTCTGCATCCTTGAAGCACGCTCCCAAGCTGTCCTGTTCATCCAGACTGGCGTTCTCCTCCTCCTCCTCGCTCTCGGTTCTCCAGTATGCTGGCCGCTTGATGGGCCGCTTCCCTGGGGTGCGCTGGGAAGCAGGACTGTTAGACACTGTGCCCAGCCCACTGCTGGAGCTCCCACTGCTTCGATCCTGTCCCCCGGTCCACCAGGCCTGCAGGCTAGAGGTAGCCGGTGAGGACGATGAGGACTGCAGGTTGGCCATGCACAGCATGCCCTGGATGGCCTCCTGAGTGCTGGGAGAAGCTGGGGCCTCACTGCAAGGAACAGAGGAGAAATACTGAGGGAGTTGTTTTTAGCTGTCAGAGTAAACCAGTCATCAGAATACTCAGGGAGGAGGGACGACAGCTATGAGGATCAAGGTGGGAGGAAAAACGGGAGAATCATCCAAAGTGAAAAATTTGGAATTAAGCTTAAGGATCAAGACAGTATCATAGATTGTTTTCACGAAAAGCTAGTCCTTTTTGCATTAAGTCTCTCCACAGACAGCAGGCAAGGTGGCAAAAAAGGGGCACACCTCCCTCCCTGTTTAGGCATGCTGCATTCTTTCCTTTCGTTGTTTTGTAACAATTCTCCTTGCCATGACTCTTCAAGCCCCTCTTCCCAACTTCCTAAGTGCCCAAAATTGATTCCTCTTGAAGTCTATACATCTTATTGCCATCAGATCTTAAGTTCCTTAGGACAGGTTTCATGCCTACTTTATTCTTTCACCCAAATGCCCTGGATAATTCTTTGTCCCTTTAAATAGCTCTATAAATATCTACTGATTGGCTGACCTGGCACCTTGGGCGGGAGCGGGGGTTGCTGTCTGATAGCCTGGAAAGGGGAGATAAAAGCCAGTACTCACGTGAGGGCAGCATAGTCAGGTCCCCCCACCTGCCTGCTGGCCTTAAGCAGATCAAGAATGCCACCAGCGCCACTACCATTCCCAAGCTTGCCTTCAACCCCTTCCACCATGTCCTCATCTGTTGTATAGTCCTCCTGTTGGAGAGAGAGTGTATCACCTCAGCTGCCCAGGATTGGTCTGGTAAGGCCCCAGTACAGGGGTGATGATCTGACTCCTGATATTAATATCTTCTGAGCACCAAGTATAGACCAAGTACTAAGCAGAATATTCATTCTTTTATCTTAATTTCCAAGGCATCTTTGAGAGCTAGGTAGTATACTCCCATTTTAAACACATAAGAAAACTAAGGCTCAGGGAAGTTAAATAATTTGTGTAAGGTCACATCAGATACTCTATATCACATACTTTCTGCTACATCACACTGACTTTATTTTTTGTTTTCAGACGGAGCCTCGTTCTGTCGCCAGGCTGGAGTGCAGTGGCACGATCTCGGCTCACTGCAACCTCTGCCTCCTGGGTTCAAGTGATTCTTCTGCCTCAGCCTCCCAAGTAGCTGGGACTACAGGGGTGCGCCACCACGCCCAGCTAATTTTTTAGCAGAGACGGGGTTTCACCATGTTGGCCAGGATGGTCTCGATCTCTTGACCTCGTGATACGCCCACCTCGGCCTCCCAAAGTGCTGGGATTACAGGCGTGAGCCACCACGCCCGGCCCACACTGACTTTTATTCTACTCTGTATTAAAGGATGTTTAAGGTATTTCAACTAAATTGAAATCTTCCATTTATATGCTCAGCAGCACTTGGCACACAATCTTTCACTTAATAAATATTTCACTGTATGCAGTGGCTCACCCTGTGATTCCAGCACTTTGGGAGGCCAAGGCAAAAGATCACTTGAGCCCAGGAGTTTGAGACCAGCCTGGGCAACACAGCAAGACCCTATCTCTACAAAAAAAAATTTTTTTTTAAAGGATTAGCTACATTGGTGGTGTGAGCCTGTGGTCCCAGCTACTAGGAAGGCTGAGCTGGCCCTGGAGGTCAAGACTGCTGTGAACCATGATCATGCCATTGTACCCCAGCCTGGGCAACAGAGCAAGGAGACTCTGTCTCAAAAAATAATAATAATAAAAAATAAATTATTCAGGAAATGAATGCAAAGGATGTCTTCCTTCCTGCATATCTCCCAACTAGAATGACAATCTGTCTTCTGTCTCTATCACCAGAATGAGCAGAAGACTAGATCCAGGGCAGAATCCTACCTCAATGTCAAACTCAACTTCTCCTGGTTCACGAACTCGGTTGGGGTCGGAGCAAGGCTTCGCACGGGGCAATTTCCGGGGAAATTCTAGAAAACAGTGGAATGCACTTATTATGAAGCTATGATTAGCATTTCAGCCAAATACCCAGAAGACAAAAATAAGACTAATTTTCTTGGAAGTAATGACCACAGATGACTAATTTAGAGGTTAGGGATCAGGTGATAAATAAATCTTTAGAACAAAGGAAACAATGAAGGCCTATAGAACATAGTATAGCAAAATGTCAACAAGCTCAGGCCTAAGGTCTTAAATCTATCAAGAGGGCCAAAAACAAATATAAAACAGGCAAGGGCTGGGCATGGTGGCTTGCACCTGTAATCCTAGCACTTTGGGAGGCTGAGGTGGGCGGATCACCTGAGGTCAGGAGTTCCAGACCAGCCTGATCAACACAGTGAAATCCCATCTCTACTAAAAATACAAAATTAGCCAGGCATGGTGGCACATGCCTGTAATCCCAGCTACTCAGGAGGCTGAGGCAGGAGAATCACTTGAACCCGGGAGGCGGAGGTTGCAGTGAGCCAAGATCACGCCATTGCACTCCAGCCTGGGCAACAAGAGCAAAACTCAGTCTCAAAACAAACAAACCGGGCAGGGGAGGAAAAGAAAGAACAGACACACACTTGGTCTTATTATCAGGGTTGCCTTCTCCTTTCCCAATCTCTCGTCAATCTGCAGCTCATCATCTGAATCCAAGTCAAACTCGTCTTCCATCACCTGTTCTGCCATCAGCCTAGCCTTGTCTACCTTCTTTGCTATCTTGGTTCGCCGAGATTTGGATAAACTCTTCACCCTTTTCGTACTGAAGGGAAGGAGAACATAAAAACAGTCACTAGCAATATTGTTAGTCGCTAGCAAGATTGCAATTCTCTCTACATTGACCTACAGATTCAATACAATCCCTATCAAAATCCAGCCAGCTTTTTAAATAAAAAGTTGATAGTAAAACGTACATGGACATATAAAGGACCTAACACAGCCAAAATAATTTTGAAAAAGAACAACATTGGAGGACTTATACTGCTCAACTCCAAAATTTACTCTGAAGCTATGGTAATCAAGGCAATGCGATACCAGCATAAAGACAGACATACAGATCAGTGGAAAAGAGTTCCGAATAAACCCTTAATTTACGATCAAATGATTTTTGACAAAAGGTGCTAAAGCAGCTCAGTGGGGGAAAGGATGGTTTTTTTCAGTAGAAGTTGCTGAGAAAAATGGATACAAAGAAATAAATGTGGACCCTTATCTCACATCATATACAAAAATTAACTTAAAATGCATCATAGATCTAAATGTAAAACCTAAAACTATAAAACTAGAGTAAAACACAGAAAAATATCATTATGACCTGGGATTAAGTAAAATTAAAAATTTTTGTATTTCAAAAGAAACCATTAAGGAAATAAAATATAAGCCACAGACTGGGAGAAAGTATTTGGAAATCGTTTATCTGGCAAAGGATTTGTATCCAGATTTTTTTTTTTTTCCTGAGACAGAGTCTCGCTCTGTCGCCCAGGCTGGAGTTCAATGGCGTGATCTCAGCTCACGGCAACCTCCGCCTCCCAGGTTCAAGTAATTCTCTTGCCTCAGCAAGACTCCGTCTCAAAAAAAAAGAAAATACTGTATTGTATACTTGAAATTTCATGAGAGAATAGACCTATGTGTTCTCACCACAAACACACACAAAAATGGTAAGTATGTGAAGTGATGCATATGTTAATCAGCTTTACTGGCATAATCATTTCATAGTATAGATTTTATCAAATATCACATTGTATACCTTAAATATAGACAATTTTTATATTTGCTTTTTTTTTTTTTCTTTTTGAGATGGAGTCTTGCTCTGTCGCCCAGGCTGGAGTACAGTGGCATGATCTCGGCTCACTGCAACCTCCCACCTCCTAGGTTCAAGCAATTCTCCTGTCTCAGCCTCCCAAGTAGCTGGGATTACAGGCACCCACCACCATGTCTGGCTAATTTTTATGATTTTAGTAGAGACAAGGGTTTCGTCATGTTGGCCAGGCTGGTCTCAAACTCCTAACAAGTGATCCGCCCACCCTGGCCTCCCAAAGTGTTGGGATTACAGGTGTGAGCCACTGCACCGGGCCACAGTTTTTATTTTTTAAAAAACACATACAATGAGTTAACACTTTACATCCACCAGAATGGCTATAGTCAAAAAGAAAAAAAAAATAACAAATGTTGGCCAGTAAGTGAAGAAACTCATGATTGCTGGTTGAAAGGAACATTGCCTTTGTCCAGAACTCAAAAGTGGCTTAATCTTGTTACACATAGTAGACGATATTAACCAATATAAACTGCTGGAAAAAACCTCAATGGCTATAGTCAAAAAGAAAAAAAAAATAACAAATGTTGGCCAGTAAGTGAAGACACTCATGATTGCTGGTTAAAATGAACACTGCCTTTGTCCAGGACTCAAAAGTGGCTTAGATAATCCTGTTACACATAGTAGACGATATTAACCAATACAAACTGCTGGAAAAAACCTCATAACCAGTTAAAAAGAAACATGTTTTTGGTAAATCAGTACATTGATACATTTAGCAACTAGTAATTTGGTTAAATTGACTTTCAGTGAATTGGCTGTCATTTAACTGACCTATTTTCCACCTCAGAGGGTTGAGGATTAAATGAGCTCACACAGAGCTTGATCCATGGCAACTGCTCCATGTAGCTAATATTATAAGGTTCTCTGACTCTTAGTTTTCACCTTAGTAAAATGGGGATACTACTACTTACTTCTGGGGTTGTTGTGAGCATTAAATAAAATAGTGTATATAAACAGCTAAGATAGACTTTGACACAGAGGAGATGCTCAATAAATGACAGCTATGTATGCCCTGATCTTTTATTAACTTCTAATAATTAAAAATTTCAGCTGGGTTGTGGTAGTGCATGTCTGTAGTATCAGCTAACTCAAGAGGCTGAGACAAGAGAACTGCTTGAGCCCAGGCAATACAGCAAGACCCTGTCTCTAATAATTTTTAAAAAAATTTTGAAGAAAAATTTCAAACACACAAAAATATAAAAGTAGAATTAATTCTCATATACCTATCACTCAGCTAAGTTTCCGCAATTATCAACACAGCCAGTCTTGTTTCATCTACACCTCACTCTCTGCAAAACACCGAGTTTGGAGAGAAGCCCAGACATAGCATCACGTCATCTGTAAATATTTCTATACTTTGACTATCTGGGTTCACTTAACAGCTTCTGACAGCTGCAGCGGGTAATAGGCAGCAGCACAAGAAGGACTGCTGGGGGTGGGGCAGGGGCAGGAAATGTCTTATTGTACCTTCAATAGCCATTATAGGCTAGACTCCTAGGACTCTGAATTTTCTCTTTTCCAGGAGACCTATCATGAGTTCTGGACAAAGGCAATATTCAACGGTCTCTCTAATCTTACACTTTAGTAACTGGATTCTCAAACCCCAAGAATAGCTCTGTTGCTTTCAGAATCTGCCCTACTCTCACTCCTTTTTCCGTTATTTTCCACCCAGATGGGCCCAGATGGACCTGAAGGTAACCTTTTCCTACGAGGAGGCTATTAAGCTACTTTTATTGTCTGTGTTCCTACATCGTTCATACTCTGCACTTGGCTCTTGACTGCTGATGTCTAGTGTTCTGAGTATCTAGAAAATAGCCCTTACTGCCTTCCCCTGCCTCTATGTATTTCAGGGTTTCTGACAATCTTCTTAGATTCTGGTCATACCTACATTATCACCATCTTCATGGAGAATTCTTTTGTCTCTATCTTCATCATCATATTTATAAGAACTACCATTTATTAAGTATTAATTATATGGCAGGCCCTGTGGTTAACGTTCTATGTATATTATCTCATTTAATCCTCCAACAACCCTAAGGTAAGTTTTAACTATGGAATACATATAATGAGGACACTGAAGCTCAGATAGGTTCATTAGTTTGCCAAAGCAGAACACTGAATATGTGTCACAGCTGGGATTTAAACCTCGGATTGCCTGATTCCCAAGTCCATAATTTTGTTGTAAACAGCTTTTATTTTATTCTTTTAGAACTTGTTCTTTTAAAATTATTTAAAGTAAATAAATATTTAAAGAAAAGTAAATACGTGCTCATTGTACAAAATTCAAATGCTACTGAAGTGAAAATTTGCTCTTACCTTCCCTATTGTACTTTCCAGGGATAACCACTGTTAAAAACTTGGTATAACAAGGCCAGGCACGGTGGCTCATGCCTGTAATCCCAGCACTTTGGGAGACCGAGGCGGGCGGATCACTCGAGGCCAGGAGTTCGAGACCAGCCTGGCCAACATGCGGAAACCCTGTCTCTACTGAAAATACAAAAATTAGCTGGGCGCAGTGGCATGCACCTGCAGTCCCAGCTATTTGGGAGGCTGAGACACGAGAATCACTTGAACCGAGGGGGCAGAAGTTGCAGTGAGCCGAGATCGCACCACTGCACTCCAGCCTGGGTAACAGAGTGAGACTCTGTCTCAAAAAAAAAAAAAAAAAAACACTTGTTATAACAACTATAAAATATGTAACTAGGCCAGGCAAGGTGGCTCACACCTGTAATCCCAGCACTTTGGAAGCCGAAGTGGGAGGATCACCTGAGTCTAGGAGTTAGAGCTCAGCCTGGGCAATAACAGAGACTCCATCTCTGTTTTTTTTTTTAAAGGTATTTACTTATATATAACACACTATTTATTTGCCTAAATGTACATACATATCTCTGGAAGGAAACCACTGACATTGGTTGTCCATGGGAAGGTAACAGGGAAAGAGAGATGGGTGTGAGATTTTTCACTGTGTGCTCTTTCACACTGTTTTATTTCTAACGCTTGTATATTGCATTTTTAAACCTCTTCAAAAAATACAAAAGTCTATATATGGCTTTTCCATACGTGCATACATATACACATGTGCATACATGCCCTTTTAAAAGTAAAAATGGAACTATTCCTATGTATTATTCTGTAACCTGATTTTAAAAATATACCTTAAACATCTGTGTCAATATTTAACTGTCTCATTCTTTTTAACAGCTACATGATATTCCATTCTATAGATGTACCATCATTTATTTATCTAGCCCTTATTGAAGAACATTTGGATGTTTCCAATTACTATTACAAACAATGGTGCAGTGAACACTGAACATTTATCATTACACACTTGTGTGCAAGGATTTCTGTAAACTAAATTCCTAAAAATCTAATCGGAAGTCAAAAGGTGTAGAAAAAGCATGCTTTTAGTAAGTATGCTATACTTACTGCTGCCAGTGGTTCTCTCCCAATGACTTGCTGAAGTTTCTAGAACTGATAAAATCTTTCTCAGGCTTGCCAATTTGATTTCAGACCTCTCCCTCTACCCACCTCCAACACCACACCATGGTTCTCTGAACTAAGCAACGATACATTATAATATCTAGGTATTGCCCTAAGTACAGTCCCTCCTACCCATGTCCCAACCCCTAGATTCCAATTCCATGCCCTGTCTCAGTGGCATATTACCACTGACAGTCCCAGTACCTCTGTGCTCCTCCTTCCCACCTCACCTGCCGTTAGACATCAATAGGGCCAATGGGCTCTCATTTCCATCCAGGTCCAAGTCTGGTGAGTCATCATCTGAGTCATTCAAGCAGGCACCAGTGATGTTGAACTGTAGAAGTAGGAGGCTCAGCTGTCACCTGTCTGGGACTCCCATGGGAATCACGATGGCAAGTTCCCTCCGGTTTCACTGGTTCAGTTCACTGTCAAAACCACCTGAGCCAAGGCCTTCTGCTATACTGTCCCCCGACACCCCCACTGATCACAGGAGCAGGAGGTTGAAAATGTGTGGTTGGTTCAGGGGACACCTATCAATCTTGTGAACCATGTTCCCTTAAAAAAGAGGGGGCACATCTTCAGATGCCCATGGAGAGAATCACAATCTTGAGGCAAGATGGAGCCCTGGTGGAGGGCTTTTCTCAAGGACCTGCTCAAGACTACAACCTGACGCACGCAATGTTTCCAAATCTCATTCCCGCCCCAGCATTTCAAAATTCAGCTAAGTGTTATGTTTTCTGAAAAAGAGCTCCTGAAAATCTTCCCTACCCAGACAGAATCAACCCTCCTCTGTATCTCAGGGTCCCACACACACCCCTGATTGTGGCATTCACAATATTTGATTGCACTCATTTGTTTTTATGCCTGTCTTTCTCACTCGCCTGTCAGCCTCTTGAGAGTCACATCCACAGCACCTATCACAGTGCCCAGCATAGAAAAGGTCTCAATAAATGCCTATTAAATGAGTGGGACTGGTAGCCAAACACCAGGAGTTCTAAGGGACATGGCAGCCAGACAGGATAGCCTGCTTTTTGAAACCCTGCTCTTCCAAGGGACACCCAAAAGGGTTGGGCTGAACCCATGGGCCAGCACCCACCTTTGCTTTCTGGAAAGAGCCTGTCTTCAGTGCCTGATGACTGTGTGTGTCCATGAGATTATAGCTCAACTGGCCAGCAGGCCCCAAGGCTGAACTCTCCTTGCCCTTTCGCTCTGCCTTCTTGAAGAGTTCCTTGGGCTTCAGGCCTTTCTTCTTTGAACCATTTTTGGAGGGCAGTGACAGCCTGGACATGGACATTGAAGTGGAATGGGCTGGCCTGGTTAGGGGAATGGAGCCGGCTGGGAAGATCCTCTGCAGCCCAAAGATATTGCTCGTCTTCCCAACGTTCTGTTGGAAGATGTCCTACAAGAGTGTTAGTACATGAGGGGGTTAGAGCTTACTCAAGGGTTCTCTCAACACTAAGAGCAGAGGTCTGTTCCTGGTACTGGTGGTACTGCCATGGAAGTGGCTTATAGATGCTCCACATATGCACACCCTAGCTTTTACATAATGAGTCATCAAGAATTTATTGGGTGGCATTTCTTTACCCAGCCATTGACAAGTAAGAAGACGAGCAAAGCACTACTGTCAAAATTGGAGAGAAAATACTCCATTAAGTAGCTGACATGAGACAGAAAATAATCAAGTACTAATCTGTGTGATTCAAATTCTAGAAGCAGAGGTTCTAGTCCTAATTCTGCTACTAGCTAGCTCTGTAACTAGCTCAGGAAAGTTATCTGACCATTTGAGACTGTTTGCTTAGCTGTAAAATTAAAGGACTAGATTGGAAAGGTGATTTTTGAAGATGTTCTGTGGCTCCTTTGAGCTTCTTGGGAGGAGCCCCGAGAATCGGGGGAAGGTAGAAGGCGAATGAGAAGAACAAGCGGAGCCCTAGGCCTCCCACCTTCATCTTATTCAAAGCAGCTATGCTTTGAATATTGGGCTTCCACCTAAGATGTCATTTTAAAAAAAGGACTCCACTGCTTTAAAACATTTGAAAGCCCATGGACCACATAAAATCTATCTCTAAGTCCTCTTCCAACCAGCCCAGCGTTTTGTGGTTTAAGTGGGAGGCGCTGGAGAAAAGGTAGGCCTTTAACTATCCTGAATGATTTTGACAGATGGGACTGGAGGAAAATGAGAGGTAGGAGGTGGACACTGTTAAGCTATGGTGTAGGCAGTGAAACATGCTGCAAGCATTGAGGCTAGAAGTACAACTTCCCAGCTCACTTTGACCACCCTTCAGCATGGATGTATATATCCTGGGCACTAAATAAAACTTTACAGCTTCTGAGCTCAAAGGAATTCTCCTCTGGTGCCTCTGCTACTTCACCATCCCACACCAACTTCTCTCTTTGCTATTAAAGTCTACTAATAACAATGGCTCACATTTATTGAGTACTTACTCTGCCAGGCACTGTGCGAGGGGCTCTACATATATTAGCTTTTGATCCTAACAAAATCCTGAAAGGTTGGTGTTATCCTCACTTTACAGATGAGGAAACTGAGGCTCTGAAAGGCTTGCAAGTGACAGAGCAGGAACCAGAACCCAGGTTTCTCTGAATCTCTTACCACTATACCTTACTGCCTCGTGGTATATGCCACCTGTTGAAACATGGCTTTGTAATCATCTTCACCCCGAGAGAACTGTCATTTTGCAGAATGCAGAGACTGAGTCAAAATATTAATAATAACAACAACTACAACTACCACCACCACCCACCACCATGACCCACCGTCAGAATTTATTGTGCACCTACTGTGTGCCAAGCACCCTATTTTTGTGCTCAACCCACATTACCTTATTTAATCCTTTTAACAATCCTCGAGTAGGTACAATTATCCCCATTTTAGAGATGAGGAAACTGAAACTCAAAGAGGTTAACTTTGCTCAGGGTCCTCTACTAGGCTGAGTTCTTTGTGGGCAGGAATTATTTATGTATTTTAAGAGCCTAGCCCAACGTGCGGCACACTTGAAACACAGTAATAATTATCTGAACGAATGAATTGGGTCTTTGGTAGGGTCTTCCCGACCCTTCCCCTGGGCTCTCATGCTAACTGCAGAGGCCTAACCTGCCACTTGAGCCTCAAGGCCTTTCCAAATGCCTTCTCTTCCCTGCCCCATGCTCCTTACTTCCACCAGGCGGATCTCCCTGGCCAGATCTTTAATGAGCTGTACGGTTCGCACTGTCTCTGGGATCTCATCCTCGTGGTCTGGCAGAGCCTGTCAAACAAGAGGCATGAGGAATAAACCCACGCATAAAGAGACAACTGAATTTGGACAAAATATGCCAAGGCAATTCAATGGAGAAACGGTAGTCTTTTCAACAAATGATTCTGGACCAGTTGGATACCCACATGCAAAAAAAACAAAAAAAAACAAAAAAAAAACAAACCTCAATCCCTATCTTGCACCATACACACAAACACAAAAACACAAACTTAAAATGGATCATAGACCTAAATGTAAAACCTAAAACTATACACCCTTTAGACCATGCTCGTCCAACCCACTGCCCAAGATGGCTTTGAATGCAACTCAACACAAATTAGTAAACTTTCTTAAAACATTATGAGACTTTTTTTTTTTTGAGATGGAGTTTCACTATTGTTGCCCAGGCTGAAGTGCAATGGCACCATCTCGGCTTGCTGCAACCCCCGCCTCCCGGGTTCAAGCAATTCTCCTGCCTCAGCCTCCCCAGTAGCTGGGACTAAAGGAGTAAGCCACTAAGCCCAGCTAATTTTTTGTATTTTTAGTAGATACGGGGTTTCACCATGTTGGCCAGGCTGGTCTCAAACTCCTGACCTCAGGTGATCCACCCGCCTTGGCCTCCAAAGTGCTGGGATTACAGGCATGAGTCACTGCACCCAGCCTATGATATTTTTTGTAATTTTTTTTTTTTTTTTTTTTTTTTTTTTAGCTCATCAGCGATCGTTATGTGTGGCCCAAGACAATTTTTCTTCCAAGGTGGCCCAGGGAAGCCAAAAGGTTGGAAACCCTTGCTATATTTTATTTACTTCTTACTATTTTCTTGAGACAGAGTCTTACTCTGCCACCCAGGCTGGAGTTCAGTGGTGTGGTGGTCTCGGCTCACTGCAACCTTCACCCCCTGGGTTCAAGCAATTCTCATGCCTCAGCCTCCCCAGTAGCTGGGATTACAGGCATGTGCCACCACGCCTGGCTGATTTTTGTATTTTTAGTGCAGATGGGGTTTCGCCATGTTGGCCAGGCTGGTCTCAAACTCCTGACCTCAGGTGATCCACCCGCCTCGGCCTCCCAAAGTGCTGGGATTACGGGCGTGAGCCACTGCACCCTGGCCGGAAACCCCTGCTTTAGACAGAGGAGAAGTTCTTTGTGGCCTTCAGTTAGGCAAAGATTTCTTAGATAGGACATAAGCACGGACCAGAAAAGAAAAAAGTTGATCAACTGGACTTAAAAAGCAAAACTTCTTTTTGAAAAACCTCTATTTCAGCACCTCTGCTACTTTGTAAGCCACAGACTGAGAGAAAATATTTGTAAAACATCTATCTAATAAAAGACAGTATCAAGAGGTATAAGGAACTAAGTTGTGGGTTTGGGCCACACCCCTCAAAAAAGTCAAGGACCTCAGGGAGATCAGTGGGGACAAACCAGCCTCTCCACTTGTGAGGAAAGAACTCTGTGCTGAGCAGCTGCTGGCCCACAGCTAGCTCAACAGCAACCCAGAGCGATCCCTGTTAGTTGTCTCTCTTTCGTTTGCCCTCTTTTTGAGTACTAAGATTTACATTTTTATGTAGATCTCAAGGTTTTCCTTTCTGATTTTTTTCTACCACTTTTCACTTTATTTCTGTATCCAGAGGGCTGATAAAAAATTCCTCAGCATTTCTTTGTTTCTCGTGGTTTAATTCTCTTTTTTCCCTTTAACTCTTCTCATCTATCTGGTGGAATTTATTTTGGTGGCTAGATAGGGAGCTGAGAAACCATGTGACCCAGCTAGATAATCTTATGGCTTCCTCCTTCCCAGACCAGGGTCTCTGGAAAGGTAAGGGAGCAGGTTCCTCCCCTACAAATCATCTACACTTCACAAAAGACTCCTTCCATGAGCATGGGCTTCTCAGAACTACGTTCTACTCTACTCCAGCTCCCACTGATCACTCTGTTTGGGGCCATCCCTTGGTCCCTGGGTCCATCCTGAGTTATGAGTGCTTGGGCCACACCCACCTCCCTTTTGGTGTTTTTGGGACACAGTCACTCTAAAGTTCACTCCATGGGAGGGGTTAGAGATGAAACCCAAGGTAGCCACACCTGAGAGGTGTGGAGAAACAGAATCACAGGCTAAGGTCCAGGTGTAGGTGAGCCCAGGGAGCAAGGGAAGGCTCAAAATATGAAATCCAAGAATATCTGAGGGGAAGGTTGGCAACAGGAACTAAGGAGATTGTACAAGTTAAGCCTGCAGTGCAGTGACCTTTGGTCACAGTATACACGGGAAAGGGAGTATCTAAAGCCTAAGATTACATGTTGACATTTCTTCTTTTCTTGATTTCTTGGTGTGTTTTTTAAATTCACTATTCTGAAAAGTTAATTCGTTCACATAGGTCAAAAATCAAATATTGGTGCTAAGAAGGAAATTAACAGCTAAAGGCTTACATTAGGAAAAAAAGGCAGGCCAGGTGTGGTGGCTCATGCCTGTAATCCCAACACTTTGGGAGGCTGAGGTGGATGGATCACTTGAGGTCAGGAGTTCGAGACCAGCCTGGCCAACGTGGTGAAACCCCGTCTCTATTAAAAATATAAAAATCAGCCAGGCGTGGTGGCACATGCCTGTAATCCCAGCTACTCAGGAGGCTGAAGCACGAGAATCACTTGAACCTGGGAGGCAGAGGCTGCAGTGAGCTGAGATCGTGCCACTGCACTCCAGCCTGGGTGACAGAGTGAGGCTCTGTCTCATAAATAAATAAATAAAATAAAATAAAATAAAATAAAATGATATTGAAAAGCTTCATTCCTACCCTGTCCCTGCCATCAATCCCATCATCCCACTCCCACAGGTAACCATTTTCATTCGTTTCTACATCCCAGATCATATATTCAGGCAAGTATATAATAAGATAATTCTTATTTCTCCCCTTTTTTACATATAAAGTGGCACACTATACACACAGTTGTGCACCTTGACAAATTCTGGAGATCTTTCCAAATCAGTACATATAGAGCTTTCTTATTTTTTTTTTTATAGCTGATTAGTGTTCAGTTGGATAAATGGAGATTCGTACATTTCTAAAACCCACTTTGGCAGTATGCATCAAGAGCCTTACATTTTTTCATATACTTTGATTCAGTAATTGTTCTTCCAGGAATCTATCCTGAAGAAACAATCAAGAAATGAGAGACAAAGACTGATATTTACTGTCTGATTCTTTAAAACTATCCCCTCAAAGAAATAAAAAGGAAGCAGCAATAAGCAATTAGTTAGGCAAGGATGGTACATTCCTGCAAAAGAATATCACATAACTATTAAATGTTTCTGGAGAACTTTGGTGACACAGGAAAATTAAGATAAACCAATAGATTCAAACACAAAATTGAATATACAGTTGACCCTTGAACAACATGGGTTTGAAATGTATGGGTCCATTTATATGCAGATTTTCTTCTGCCTCTGCCACCCGGGACAGCAAGACCAACCCCTCTCCTTTTTCTTCCTCCTCAGCCTACTCCATGTGAAGACAAGGATGAAGCTCTTTATGAGGATCCACTTCCACTTTATGAACAGTAAACATATGTTTTCAGCTTACTTTATTGTAATAATACAGTATACAACACAAATAACATATACAAAATATGTGTTGACTATGTTACTTGTAAGGCTTCTGGTCAACAGTAGGCTGTTAGCAGTTAAGGTTTTAGGGAGGCAAAAGTTATATGTGGATTTTTGACTGCATTGGGGGGGAGGGTCTGCACCCCAACCTCCACATTGTTCAAGGGTCAACCACACAGTGTGACAGTAATTATGTTTTTAAAATGCACATAAAAAAGACCAGAAGGAAATGTACGCAAGTGTTAATAGCAGTTCCCGCTCAGTGTAAAAATCACAGGTGATAATTTTCCTTCTTTATACTTTTCCTCATTTTTCTAATTCTCTAGTGTAATGTTGTATTACTTTTTATCATCAGAAAGAAAGATTTTAAAATGTAATCTAAGGAATCCTAGCCCAGACCTCCACTCTACACCCAGGAAACCCACAAGCTTCTCTGGTCTCTTCTGTCTCTCCAAAACATCTACCCAAATCCAGTCCCTACAAAGGGCAAAACTCCAGAGGAGGTAGAGAAATATGCATATTTACTTCTTTCCTTGTCCAGGCTCTAAAGGCCAAGTTCAAGGCTTTGCCACCATGGACCAGGTAGGAGGCAGGGTGTCTCCTGTTCTCTCGCAAACCTAAAGGAGGAAAGAGGAAAGCAGAGTGTCAACAAAGCCATGCAGGAAAGTGAAGGACTTGGGACTTTTGTTAAGACAATCAGAGAAAATGCTCAAGGTTCTGAGCACAACTGCAGATCTCAGTTCTTCTGATAGTGTTCACTTACTAAGTACCTACTAAGTGCTAGGAATGTGATATCTATTATCTCATTTAACACTTATACCTATCCTGTAAGCAAGGTATTATCTTCATTATACAGCCCAGGAAATTGAGGTTCAGAGAGGCAAAGTCAAGACCCAGGGCACACACCTAGCAAGTGCTAGAGCCATAACTAAAACCATGTGTATTTGAATCTGAGGCTTGTGCCCCTTCCATGACATTACTGTGCCTCCTGGGTTTCAAAATGAGAACACTCAGGAGGACTATGAGTTCCACCTACACAGACTTTAGGGCCATTAATGTAAAAGATGGATTAGCTGTGTTCTGCCTTATGTCAGGAGGCTACTACAAACAGCCAGATTTACGCTCTATAAATAATTTTCTACTGAACCAAGCTGTTTAGAATAAGTAATGAGCAGTTAGTCATCCAGCATCTGATTGAACACTTAAGTGACAGTCTAGGTGGCAGAATAAGAGCTTGAGGTATTGGCTACGAGGCTGTACTCACGGCCCCTGAGATTCTTTGTAACTTATCAATACTGATTTCTCCTGGCCAAGTCAACTTGAAGAATCTCAGGCCTAAGTAAGGGACCCATTCTATTCTGGATCAGACCAGGAAAGAGGAAACCCAGTAAGTAAAGTGGCTTCCAACTGGGCTAACGCCCAGGAACCAAAACAATGATGCCAGGACGGTCAGGACTGGGCCTTATCCCCAGGGGAAGCAGATCCAGGAAACTCTCAGACTATCCAAATTGAGCTTTTTATCTTAACCAGCAGGAAATAGAGATCATTTCACTGTGATGCAGTATTTTCAGTCACACTTGCTAAACAAAAAGGTTAAAATCCATGCCTTGCCATGTACTATGCTGAGTAAAAAAGTGAATCTGAGAAGGTCACATACTATATGATTCCATTTATACAATATTCTTGAAATGACAAAATTTGGCCAGGCGTGGTGGCTCACGCCTGTAATCCCAGCACATTGGGAGACTGAGGCGGGCGGCTCATGAGGTCAAGAGATTGAGACCATCCTGGCCAACATGGTGAAACCCCGTCTCTACTAAAAATACAAAAATTAGCTGGGCATAGCGGTGCGTGCCTATAGTCCCAGCTACTCTGGAGGCTGAAGCAGGAGAACCGCTTGAACCCGGGAGGCGGAGTTTGAAGTGAGCAGAGACTGCACCACTGCACTCCAGCCTGGTGACAGAGCGAGACTCTATCTCAAAAAAAAAGAAAAAGAAAAAAAAAAAAGTACAAAAACTAGCCAAGTGTGGTGGCGGGTGTCTGTAATCCCAGCTACTCAGAAGGCTGAGGTAGGTGAAGCTTGAACCCAGGAGGTGGAGGTTGCAGTGAGCCAAGATCACGCCACTGCACTCCAGCCTGGGTGACAAGAGTGAGACTGTGTCTTGGAAAAAGAAAAAAAAGAAAAAAAAAATGACAAAATTATAGAAATGGAAAACAGATTAGTGGTTTCCAGAAGTTATGGATGGTACGGGGGGGAGAGTGGGTGAAACTATAAAGGGGTAGCATTGCTGGGTACTGTGGTTCATGCCTGTAACCCCAGCAAAAGGAGTCTGAGGTGGGAGAATCGCTTGAGGCCAGGAGTTTGAGACCAGTCTGGTCAACATAACAAGACCCTGTTCGTACAAAAAAATTACAAAATTAGCCAGGTGTGGGGGCCCATGCCTGTAGTCTTAGCTACTCGGCAAACTGAGGCAGGAGGATTGCCTGAGCCCAGGAGTTTGAAGCTGCAATGAGCCATGATCGCACCACTGCACTCCAGCCTGGGTGACTGAGTGAAATCCTGCCTCAAAAAAGAAGGGGCTGGGGGCTGGGCGGGTAGTACTAGGGAGATTTTTTTTAAAGCACTAATTATCACTTTTTAAAAATTGAACATATTTAAGGTACACAACATGATTTTAATTTACATACTGAGATCTTTCTGGTAATGAAATAGTATCATGTCTTGACTGCGTTACTTACACATACACACATACTCATTCACTCAGGGGAGAGGGGCAAAAAGGACAGTTGGCAAAGGGCTCCATACCGCGAAAGATGTCCAGGATGTGCTTTCCCACATACCAACAGATGGTCTCAAAGTTGGGGAATCTGAAGAGGTCTGCTGTGCTCAGCCGCTTCTCAATCTCATAGGCTCTAGAAGGAGGAAACACAACAACAAAAACAAGGATTCATTTACTGAGCACCTACTATGAATCAGGTTTTGTTCTGGATGCTTTGTATCTCTAATCCTCAAAACGACTCTGCAAGATCTGACTTTATACATTAGGAAACCTGGGCTCAAAGGTTATATAACTTGCCCAAAGTCAAATTACTAGTAAGTGCAGAAAAGGTGTTAATCTTCAGCTGAACATGATCAGGAACGAGGAACCATTCCTTTCTGGCCATCTCCCCTCCTTCTACATTATACTCCTCACTGTAGCAGACAGGAATGGCTAACATGGAATCACCAGTTTCAGGACTCACTTGAGCTGCATCTCGATGTTAAGGCTGTGTAAGAAGTTCCCTCCAAAGGCAAGGCAGTCCACAGGCGTCAGCACAGCATGGATCCACCCTGTAGTGTAACAAGGCAAAATCAAAGCTGGAAGAGGGCCTTTCTTCCTCTGGTTATCTCCACTACCTACTCATCTCAAACCCAACTCCTTAAGAGCAGTTAGCCTCCAAACTGGCTCCCCAACACCAGATGTTCTCAAGGTGTGGTCCAAGGAATCCTTAGGCTCCCCGAGACTCTTTCAGAGAAGCTGAGATGCCACTCAGAACTATATTCATGAGAATATTATGGTGTTCTTTGCCTTTTTCACCCTTATTCTCATGGGTATACAGTGGAGTTTTCCAGGAAGTACATGATGTGACATCCAACAGAATGAAAGCAAAAGCAGGTCTGGGGATCTAACAATTTTTGATTAACCTAGATATTATAGAGATTTGCAAAGATGTAAAACAATGTCACTCTTCCCACTAAACATTTTTGAAAACAGTTTTCATAAAAAACTTTTATTCATGCTAACATGTAATGGGCTTATAATTATTTTTTAATAAATTAACAAGTACTTTTAAATTTTCTATTTTATATGGTAAAAATTGATAAATATAAACCACATAATAAAAAGCTCTTCTGAGTCCTTAATAGTTTTTAAGGGTATAAAGGAATACCAACTGTTTGTAAACCACTGCTCTACAATAATCTCAAATCTATCCTTCACATCCAATCCTAAACGATATATCTAAAATATAAATTAGGGTCGGGCACAGTGGCTCATGCCTGTAATCCCAGCACTTTGGGAGGCCAAGGCGGGCGGGTCACTTGAGGTCAGGAGTTTGAGACCAGCCTGACCAACATGGTGAACCCCGTCTCTACTAAAAATACAAAAACTAGCTGGGCATGGTGACAGGCACCTGTAATCCCAGCTACTCGGGAGGCTGAGGCAGGAGAATCACTTGAACCCGGGAGGCGGAGGTTGCAGTGAGCCGAGATCGCACCATTGCACTCCAGCCTCAGCGACAGGCGTGAGCCACTGCGCCCGGCCTATATTATTCTTTATATCTTTTGGTACATCTGAAATATTTCATTAGAAACTAAATAAACAAATAAACCTTCAATGGCCCTCAATCGCCTCTGTGGTAAGTTCAGTCGGCCTACCTTTTCACTTTCATCTACCCCAGCCCTTGCTCTTTAAGCTCTAGTATCCATAAGCTGCTTCACACAGTTTTGGTTTGCTTCCACCTTTCCCTATGTCTGAAATGCCATTCCTGTCTTTCTTTTCTTAGTTAATCCCTACTCACCCTTCTAGTGTCGCTCTCCTAAGATTTTCACGAACCTCTGGCTAGACTAAGCGCTCTTCTCTGTGCTTCCAAAACTAGTGGTGAATACCCCTATTGGTGCTATTGTGGCTAGTAGAATATTATACTGAAACAGCCTATCAATCTTTTGTCCTTAGCACTTAGCCCAATGCTAGGGCACACAGTAGACACTCAATGCTTGTGGCCCTAAGTACATTGCACCCGGTGTGTGGGCATTTCTACCAAGATGTCAACTAATTAACTCAAACCGCTAATGGGCAAATTCAATCCATCAGTTATTAAATGCCCAGTATAGAAAAGTCATTATGGACTAGACCAGGCAAAGGATTCAAAGATGGATGAATAAATGCCTGGGAACAGAAAACTATAAAAGAGAAAAGCAGATGGGGGTGGGAGTTGGGTGGGAGTGAATGACCTGCCTCACCATGTATTAAACATTCTAAAAAGCCAATGAAATCATATCAATAATATTGATAATTGAAGAGAAAAACAGACTTGTAAAACAACAGACAATCCAATATACGTAAGACAATATATGGTTAGACAAATATAGAATCATATAACAAGAATTTGAAAGAAATCATCATAAGAAATCATCATAAGAATACCTTAGTGAGCAATTCCAAACATGCTTGACACAAAAATAGGAAATAGAAATTCTCAGCAAAGAAATACACAAGAAACAAAAGAAAATTTTAGAAATGAAAAGTACTGTATCTGGGCCAGGTGTGGTGGCTCACACCTGTAATCCCAGCACTTTGGGAGGCCGAGGTGGGTATATCACGCGGTCAGGAGCTTCAGACCAGCCTGATCAGCATGGTGAAACCCTGTCTCTACTAAAAATATAAAAATTAGCCGGGCATGGTGGTGCGCGCCTGTAATCTACTCGGGAGGCCGAGGCAGGAGAATCACTGGAACCATGTAGGCAGAGGTTGCAGTGAGCTGAGATCACGCCACTGCACTCCAGCCTGGGCGCTAGAGAGAGACTCTGTGTCAAAAAAAAAAAAAAATACTATATCTAAAATTAATGCAATGGACAAACTCAACAGAAGAATGGAGACAACAGAAGAAAGAAACAGAAAATGCAAAGACAGAGAAACTGAAATTACCCAATCTGAACTTGAACAGAGAGAAAAAAGACACAGAAACATAAACTCAAGGACTTGTGGGACTAAGACAAGATACATAACACTCATGTAATCAGAGATCCAGCAGAAGTTAGAGCATGAGTCTAAAAAAGTATTTCAAGAAATAATGGCAGCCTGGCACAGTGGCTCATGACTGTAATCCCAGCACTTTGGGAGGCCAAGGCAGACAGATAACCTGAGGTCAGGAGTTCAAGACCAGCATGGCCAATATGGTGAAACCCTGTCTGTACTAAAAATACAAAAATTAGCAGGGCATGGTGGCACATGCCTGTAATCCCAGCTGCTTGGGAGGCGGAGGCCGCAGTGAGCCGAGATCGCACCACTATACTCCAGCCTGAGCAAAAGAGTGACACTCCCTCTCAAAAAAAAAAAAAAAAAAAGAAAGAAAGAAAAAGAAAAAAAAGAAAAAGAAATAATGGCTAAAAATTTCACATATACAGCAAAAGACATAAACCTACACATTCAAGAAGCTTAGTGAACACATTCAGCATTATAAACCCAAAGAAATCCACAACAAAAAAAAACACAGCCTGGCCAAACTGCAGAAAACTTTAAAAAAAAAAGAATGAAAGCATCAAGAAATGATACATTATCTATAGGGGAAAAACAATTCAGATGATAGCCAAAATCTCATCAAAAACCACAGAGGCCAGAACGAAACAGCAAAACATTCTTTAGGTGTTGAAAGAAAAGAACTATTAACCCAGAGTTCTATATCCAGAAAAATATCCTTCAGGAACGAAAGAAAAAAAAATCAAGACATTTACTGACGGAAAAAAACTAAGAACTTGTCGACAGTAGACCTATCCTGAAACTCTAAACACCAGAAAGGAAAACAGAATAAACAGATGAGTAAAAACATGGGTGAATACCATAGAATTTCCTTCTCTTGAGTTTTCTAAATTATGTTTCATAGGGAAAGCAAAAATTATAAAACTTTGTGATACAGTTCTCAACATACGCAGAGGATAGTAGCCCTCTTGGTGTAGTGGGTAGCACGTCAATCTCATAATCAATGTATGAAGAGAAATATTTAAGACAAATACATGGAAAAATGTAAAACATGACTAATTATAGAAAAACGTGAAGGATAAAGGGATGTAAAAAGAGGTAAGGTTTTGGGCCCGGTGCGGTGACTTACGCCTATAATCCCAGCACTTTAGGAAGCCGAGGTGGGTGTATCACTTGAGCTCAGGAGTTCAAGACCAGCCTGGGCAACATGGCAAAACCCCATCTCCACTAAAACTAAAAAAATCAGCCAGACGTGGTAGTGTACATCTGTGGTCCCAGCTACTTGGGAGGCTGGGGTGAGAGGATTGCTTGAGCCTGGGAGGTCAAGGCTGCGGTGAGCTGTCATCTTACCACTGCATTCCAGCCTGGGTGACAGAATGAGATTCTGTCTCAAAAAAAAGAGGTATGGTTTCAACCCTTCCCTCAAACAGGTAATATGTAAATGCTAGTAGACTGTGATATGCTATGTATGTATAAAGTAATAATTAGAGCAAACACTACAAAATAACTAGAAAACCTATATGAAAGCTGAACCAAAAAATTCTTATGAAAATTCAGGGGACTGGCTGGGCCTTGTGGCTGACGCCTGTAATCCCAGCACTTTGGGAGGCCAAGGCAGGTGGATCACCTGAGGTCTGGAGTTCAAGACCAGCTGAGCCAACATGGTGAAACCCCGTCTCTACTACAAATACAAAAAAATTAGCCAGGCACGGTGACGGGTGCCTGTAATCCCAGCTACTCGGGAGGCTAAGGCAGGAGAATCGCTTGAACCCAGGAGGCAGAGGTTGCAGTGAGCTGAGACCGCACCATTACACTCCAGCCTCAGCAACAAGAACAAAACTTCATCTCAAAAAAAAAAAAAAAAAAAAAAAAAAAAAAAAAAAATTCAAGGGGCCAAATAATCCTGAAAAAGAAAAAGTTGGAGCACTGGCACTTCCCAATTTCAAAACTTACTACAAATGTACAGTAATTGAGATGGTGTGACACTGTTAGAAGGATCAACAGAATAGAATTCAAGGTCCAGAAATGAACCCTTATCTTTGGTCAATAGATTTTTGACACAGGTGTCAAGACAATTCAATGGGGGAAAGAATAGTCTTTTCAAAAGGTTCTGGGACAACTAGAACTACATACAAAAGAAAGAAATTGGACCCTTACCTCATATCATATACAAAATCAATATAAATCAAAATGGATGAAAGACTTAAATGTAAGAACTAAAACTATAAAATGCTTAGAAGAAAACATAGGCATAAATCTTCATGACC
Organism: Pongo abelii; assembly: GCF_028885655.2. Classification (NCBI taxonomy): domain Eukaryota; kingdom Metazoa; phylum Chordata; class Mammalia; order Primates; family Hominidae; genus Pongo; species Pongo abelii. Next base: position 54,193,411 of record NC_072008.2, read on the forward strand.
TTGAATTAAGCAAGCCTCTTAGACACCAAAAGCATAAGCAAATAAACAAAAAAAATAGATAAATTGGACATCAAAATTTGTAACTTTTGTCATTCATAAGACACTATCAAAAAAGTGACAAGACAACCCCAAGAATGAGAGAAAATATTTGCAAATCATATACCTGGTAAAAGTCTAGTATCCAAAGTATATAAATTCTTATAACTCAACAATGAAAAGACAATCTAATTAAAGAATGGGCAAAAGATTTAAATAGATATTTCTCCAAAAAAAACTATACAAGTGTCCAATGAACATTTGGAAAGATGTTCAACATCAAAGGTCAACCGGAAAATAGAAATCAAAACCTCAATGAGATACCACTTTACATCCATTAGGATGGCTATAATCATAAAGAGACAGCAATAAGCATTGGGGGAAGATGTGAAGACACTGAAATTCTCATACATTACTGTTGAGAATATAAAATGGTGCATGCAGCTGTTTTGAAAACAGTTTGTCAGTTCCTCAAAAAGTTAAACACAGAGTTACCATATGACTCAGCAATTCCCCTACTAGATATATACCCAAGAGAAATGAAAACTTATGTTCACACAATAACTCGTACACGAATGTTCATAGCAACACTACTCATAACAGCCAAAAAGTGCAAACAACTCAAATGTCTATCAACTGACTAATGGATAAACAAAATGTGGCATATCCACACCACAGAATATTATTCAGCTGTTAAAAAGAACGAAGTGGTCGGTGCAGTGGCTCACACCTGTAATCCCAGCACTTTGGGAGGCTGAGGCGGACAGATCACGTGGTCAACAGATCGAGACCATCCTGGCCAACATGGTAAAACCCCATCTCTATTAAAAATACAAAAATTAGCTGGGCATGGTGGCACATGCCTGTAGTCCTGGCTACACGGGAGGCTGAGGCAAGAGAATCGCTTGAACCCGGGAGGCGGAGGTTGCAGTGAGTGGAGATCACGCCACTGCACTCCAGCCTGGCAACAGCGCAATACTCCGTCTCAAAAAAAAAAAAAAAGAAACACTGGCCGGGGAGCGGGAGTGGCTCACGCCAGTAATCCCAGCACTCTGGGAGGCCTAGGTGGGCGGATCACCTGAGGTTGGGAGTTCGAGACCAGCCTGGCCAATATGGTGAAACCCCATCTCTACTAAAAATACAAAAATTACCCAGGCAGTGGTGGCAGGTGCCTGTAATCCCAGCTATTCGGGAGGCTGAGGCAGGAGAATCGCTTCAGCTTGGGAGGTAGAGGTTGCAGTGAGCCAAGATCGCGCCACTGCACTCCAGCCTGGACATACTGATAAATGCTGTAACATGGATGATTCTTGAAAACATTACGAGTGAAAGAAGCTAGACACAAAAGACAACATATTACAACATTCCATCTATGTGAAATATTCAGAAGGGCAAATCCATACACAAATGAAGTGAAAAAGAGGTTGTCAAGGGCTGGCAAACAAATGAATAAAGAGTGACTGCTAATGAGTATAGGGTTTCTTTTTAAAAACAATGAACATTCGGGCCGGGCACAGTGGCTCAGGCCTGTAATCCCAGCACTTTGGGAGGCCGAGACGGGTGGATCACCTGAGGTCAGGAGTTCAAGACCAGCTTGGCCAACATGGTGAAACACCATCTCTATTAAAAACACAAAAATTAGCCGGGTGTGGTGGCACAAGCCTGTAGTCCCAGCTACTCGGGAGGCTGAGGCAGGACAATCACTTGAACCCGGGACGCAAAGCTGCAGTAAGCCGAGATCATGCCACTGCACTCCAGCCTGGGTAACAGAGTGAGACTCCATCTCAAAAAGTAGATAAATAACATAATGAACATTCTCTGGTATTAAATAGCAGTGATGTTGTACAACCTTGTAAATATACAAAGAACTGAACTGTACCCTTTAAAATGGTAAATTTTACAATATATAAGATGTACCTCAATTTTTCAAAAGCTCATTTAACTTAATGAAAATACAACATGTCAATATTTGTGTGACACACCTAAATCAGTGCTGAGAGGGAAATTTAGGGAAAGCCTGAAATCAATAAACTAAGCTCTCATCTCAAGACTAGAAAAAGAACAAAATAAACCCAAAGCAAGCAGAGGGAAGGAAAAATAAAGATAAAAGCAGAAATCAACACAACTGAAAACAAAAAGACAACAGAGAAAAATCAATAAAACAAGAAGTGGGCCGGGTGCAGTGGCTCAGCCCTGTAATCCCAGCACTTTGGGAGGCCGAGGCAGGCAGATCATGAGGTCAGGAGATCAAGACCATCCTGGCCAACACAGTGAAACCCCAACTCTACCAAAAATACAAAAATTAGCCGGGCGTGGCGGCAGACGCCTGTAATCCCAGCTACTCAGGAGGCTGAGGCAAGAGAATCACCTGAACCTGGGAGGCGGAGGTTGCAGTGAGCCGGGATCGCACCACTACACTCCAGCCTGGGTGACAGAGTGAGATTCTGTCTCAAAAAAAAAAAAAAAAAAAAAAGAAAAGAAAAAAGTGGCTCTTTGGAAAGATCAATAAAATTGACCAACCTATAGAAAATTGACACAAACAAAAGAGAAAGCACAAATAACTAACGTCAGGAATGATACCAAGAATACCACTAGAGACTTGGAAGACATCAAAATGGTAATAAGAAAATACTATGGCTGGGTGCGGTGGCTCACGCCTATAATCCCAGCACTTTTGGGAGACTGAGGGGGGTGGATCACCTGAGGTCAAGGTCAGAAGTTCGAGACCAGCCATGGCCAACATGGTAAAACCCCATCTCTACTAAAAATACAAAAATTAGCCGGGCGTGGTAGTGCAAGCCTGTAATCCCAGCTACTCAGGAGGCTGAGGCAGGAGAATCTCTTGAGCCTGGGAGGCAGAGGTCACAGTGAGACGAGATCGCATCACTGCACTCCAGCCTGGGCGACAAGAGTGAAACTCCATCTCAAAAAAAAGAAAACACTATGAACAACTCCACACATATATTTGACAATTTAGATGAAATAGACCAATTCCTTGAAAAGCAGATGATTGCAACTTATTTAATATGAAACAGAAAATCTGAATAACCTTATAAAGATTTTTTAAATTGAATGTTAATTTAAAACTTCCCAAGAAAACAAATCTCCAGCCATATGTAATTGCACTAGAGAATTCTACTATACATTTTAAGAAAATTTAACACTAATTCTGATTAAAGAAATCAAAGAAAATCTAAATAAATGAAGAGATACCCTGTATTCATATAAGACCCAATCAAGTAAAGATGTCAACTCTCCCCAAATTGAGACAACTGGGGGATTTTTTTCACAATAAATATACTCAGATCCCACCCAAGACCTAAGAATTCATAATTCTAAGAGTGAAGCCCAGGTACATACTGTTTAGGGAAAAAAAGCACTATCCCCACCACAGGTCATTCTGACTTAGAGCCTAGAATGCCAGCCTCCCAGGCACTATCCCTAGAGTTACGGGGCTTAGAGTCATGTTCCCTGTTCACCCAGATGACATCAATCCAGGACAAAGAAGTCCATCAGCCTCCTCCTGGACATTCCCCAATTTCAGCCTCCCCAGGTGACCATGCTGCCCACTGACTACCACATGAAATTTCTTGAGGCCCAGTTCTGCGCCTTTCGCTGATATGAGAAAGACATCCCACGTAATCAGATTAATACGCTGTGGGGCCAAAAGCTCCCTTCTTCTTTCCACCCTCTGCAAACCATCCCAGAGGCACTCAAGGGAAGACCTGTGGGAATGAAAAGTGTCTGTCCTTGCTTCACGGAACACTTGTAGCACTTGTCCACCTGGTCCCCAAAGAACATCTCATTCTGATTAGAGGAACTGCTCCAGCACTCAAAGAGAGTCAGATTGGCATTTGTTGGGCGGATCAGGTAGAAGATCTTTTCACCCTGAAACAAAAAGAGGTTGAAGTGACAAAAATACCAAGGGTTTCCAGAAAAGTCCTTAACGGGTACTCCAAAGGGCTATTTCTCCCATGCTCCAAAACGATGGCAATATGCCAGAGTTCTTGCCCAAACCCATCCAATTATCATTTTTATGTGGATTTGGAAAACTTCAAAAGGTCACTTTGCTTTTTGTACTTTTAAGTTTCTATAAACTTGACAAAAACAAATTGGAAAGGGTATTTCAAACAAAATTGTTCAAGTTAAGACAAATGTACACCAAGTGTTCCTATTTTAGACACAATGCCAAATAAAAAATGGCCTCTACAGATGAGGAGATCAATACTAGTAGCCTTAGGAGAATTTAAGGCCACATTACAGATGAGAAGAAAATTGAATTTGCCTTCAAATGCCATTTACAGAGTGTTCCTTCCCACACCTGCAATCAAAGCTAATAAAAGTTTAAAAGTTCAGTAATCGCCCAAGGACTTCTGGAAGATTATATGTAATGTGATTATCTTTTGGAAGAACATTTATTTCCTAATTGTGTTTTGCCTGGATAAACACCAGAAAGATAATTTGGCAAAAAAAAAAAAAAAAAAAAAGAAACAAACAAACAAAAACCCAGTAGCACAAATATATTCTCACAGCATGATTGGTTTAACCAGTATTTCACAATAATAAATTTCAATGTAGAAAAGTAACACTAGAAATATCAGTTGTACAGCTGGAGAATTTTGAATCAGATCTGTTGATTAGGTACAGTATATCAATGTTAACTTCCTGATTTTGATAACTATACAAATTATTTAAGACACTGTCTTTGTTTTTAAGACAAAGTTTTAAGGCAAACTTGTGGTTAAGAACTACAACTGAATTATTAAGATATAAAGGAATATTATGTCTGCAACTATGCACAAATGTCTCAGAAAAAATATATATATAACCATTTTATTGTGTTTGCTTTAGAGAGAGAATATAATAAAATGGTAACATTTGAGGAATCTCGGGGAAGGGCAGAGATTCTTCCCATTATTTTCTAACTTTTCTATAAAATGAAATTATTTTAAAATAAAAGAGTTAAACCTAACATTTGCATAATAGCACTTTCATTTACACATTCTAATTCCTACATGATAAACCAATGGAAACAACTAGTTAAGGACTTGTGATCACTTGGACAAGAGCCACAATCCAAGTTTTCCATTCTTTCCTTTGACTTTTCTGATAAGAAAACTAGGCCAGGCATGTTGGCTCAAGCCCGAAATCTCAGCACTTTGGAAGGTTGAGGCAGGAAGATCACTTGAACCCAGGAGTTCGAGTCCAGCCTGAGCAACACAGTGGGACTCTGTCTCTACAAAAAATAAAGTAAAAAAATTGTCCGGACACAGTGGCTCACGTCTGTAATCCTAGCACTTTGGGAGGCCAAGGTGGGAAGACTGCTGGAGCTCAGGAGTTTAAGACCAGCCTGGGCAACATAGTGAGAGCTAGTCTCTACAAAAATATTTTTTTTTAATTAGCCAGAAGTGGTGGTGCACACCTGTAGTCCCAGCTACTTAGGAGGCTGAAGTGGGAGGACAGCTTAAGCACAGCAGGTCGAGGCTGCAGTGAGCCATGATCATGCCACTGCACTCCAGCCTGGGTGACAAAGTGAGACACTGTCTCAAAAAAAAAAAAAAAAAAAGTTTAAAAAAAATTAGCTGGGAGTGATGGCATACACCCATAGTCCCAGCTACTCTGGAGGCTGAGGTGGGAGGATCCCTTGAGCCCAGGAGTGAGAGGCTGCAGTGAGCTATGATTGCACCACCACACTCCAGCTTGGGTGACAGAGCCAGATTCTGTTTCTAAGAAAAAAATAATAATAATAAAAAAGAAAACTAAATAATCTGAACAATGGTGAAAACCAAAATCATTTAAGAAATTTGTTTTCCAGACCTCAAAAATCCTTCATAGTCACTGACAATACACTAATTACAAAATTGTAACAATTACTAAAAAGGAAACTATGGAAATCCTGACTTTAAAAAGACTTCTCATACAGGTTTTATCTTGACTGTGGTGGCAGTTAAATGACTATATACAACTGACAAAATTCATCAAATTGTACAATTAAAATGGATGAATTTTACAGTATATAAATTATACCTCAATAACGTTGGAGAAAGGGAAGTTTCTCATGTTACCAGGAATTTCCAAAGTAAATGTGGACATTTCTATACATGCTAGTATGAGTATAAATTGGTTCAATTAAGAAGGTAAGAATGGCTGGGTGCAGTGGCTCACACCTGTAATCCCAACACTTTGGGAGGTGGAGGCAAGCAGATCACTTCAGGTCAGGAGTTCGAGACCAGCCTGGCCAACATGGTGAAACCCCGTCTCTACTAAAAATACAAAAACTAGCTGGGCGTGGTGGTGGGCGCCTATAATCCTAGCTACTTGGGAGGCTGAGGCAGGAGAATCGCCTGAACCCAGGAGGCAGAGGTTGCAGTGAGCTGAGATCATGCCACTGCAGTCCAGCACTGGCACCTGTCATCTTGGGCGACAGAGCAAAACTCCATTTCAAATAAATAAATAAATAAAATCTTTGTTTTTACTCTGCCTCAACAACAACAAAAAAGAAGGTAACAACCAGGAAAACCTCAGGCATCTGCTATTATTCAAAAATGTTTGATTCGTCAAACATTTTTGAATCAATTTTTTTTTTTTAAGATGGAGTCTCGTTCTGTCGCCCAGGCTGGAGTGCAGTGGCACAATCTCGGCTCAGTGAAAGCTCCACCTCCCAGGTTCACGCCATTCTCCTGCCTCAGCCTCCCAAGTAGCTGGGACTACAGGCGCCTGCCAACACGTTCGGCTAATTTTTTTTATTTTTAGTAGAGATGGGGTTTCACCGTGTTAGCCAGGATGGTCTCGATCTCCTGACCTCATGATCCGCCTGCCTCGGCCTCCCAAAGTGCTGGGATTACAGGCGTGAACCACCGTGCCCGGCCAAATCAAATTTTTTTTATTCAAAATGTAAATCAAACTGATTCAAAATGTTTCTGTGCTGCCATGTGACACGTACAGGGAGGCCCAAGGCCTGGCTGCCTCCAGAAGCCATGCGCATTCCTACCTTGAGTACATGGTACCAGACAGAGGTGCCACCAAAGTCAATGTGAAAGTCTGTATAGCTATCTCGCACACTCATGAGGCAGTACTTCTGTACATTGGGTCTCTCAAAGACACATTCCTCTGGCCACAAGTTTTCGACCCATGACAGCTTTCGAACAATCTTCGGTGTCTCCACAAGGTTAGAAAGTCTACCAAGGAAGGGGTGGAGAGCAGATGTCAGCTGATTAGGAATAGAAGATTGAGGCCTGAATAAAATACCCCACAGTTCAGTGAGGGTCAGATAAGTCAGAGAACAAGTTCCCTCCACAGAATCCCCAAAGGCACATAGGACGCTTATTTCTGTTCTGTAAGTCTGGTCAGTATCCTCATTCTACTCATCTCCAGAAGTCCCAAGTCCCAGCTCCACAGGCTTCTCCAGTCAAAGGTGTTCATTTCCTCCACTAAATGCTCATACTCCCCAACCCCACTCCCAACTACTCACTTGGCATGTGGATTATAGAAGTTATTGCACTATCCCCATCTCATAGTGTCTTCTTTATGAGAAACCACTAGAGCAACCTCACAGGGCTCAGTTCCAGGTAAAGAAATGTTTCTCTGAAACATCTGTTGCTTTTATCCTACGTAAAGCCACAAACCTTACAATACTGTACTCCTCTCTTTGTTCTGATCTTCAGGAAATTCACTGAAAACTATAGTCCATCTCCACCAACTAGGAAATGTGCAGAGTACCCACCACATGCATTCTATTTCCCAATCTTATTTCACTTTTGTTCTAATTTTCTCTTTTTTTTTGGCTTCTCCACATCTCTGTAAGCTACCTTGAATAGTCTTTCAGGATGAAGTGAAGTATAAACTAACAAATACAGTTTTTAAACATTCTCAGGTTGTTTAACCTTGCATCTTAAAAACAACAGCGCTGGGCGCGGTGGCTCACACCTGTAATCCCAGCACTTTGGGAGGCCGAGGTGGGTGGATCACGAGGTCAGGAGATCGAGACCATCCTGGCTAACACGGTGAAACCCCGTCTCTACTAAAAACACAAAAAATTAGCCGGGTGTGGTCGCAGGTGCCTGTAGTCCCAGCTACTCGGGAGGCTGAGGCAGGAGAATGGCGTGAACCCGGGAGGCGGAGCTTGCAGTGAGCCAAGATCGTGCCACTGCACTCCAGCCTGGGTGACAGAGCGAAACTCCGTCTCAAAAAAAAAAACACAACAGCAAGGGTCTTAATATTGTACCGTAATTACATAATATGTTACCATTGAGGGAAAGTGGCTGAAGAGTACACAGGACCTCCCTGTACACTTTTTTGCAACTTCCTATCAATCTACAAAAGTTAAAAATGTAAATAATCAGACAGTAAGTTTCCTAAGGGCAAAAAGATATGTTACGATTTCTTGGTATTTCCCACATTTCTGACCCAAAGAGAAGACTATATACGTATCTATCTACTGAGTGTGTGAGTCCAGATAGAATCATTTAAAGGTAAATAGGTTTCTCTTTTTCTTTTTAAATGTAAGAAACCTACATGGGGGTAATTTTAGTAAATCTATTTCCAGGAACTGAGGACCTATCCCACCAGTTACACAGTGACTATGGCACTGTTGTATATAGGAGGAAAAGGTCAAAGAAGGCTGTCCTAAGGTCTTGAAAAGGGAGACAAAAATTAATTAAAATAGCTACTATGTAATCTATCCAATGCTAGAAACTGTGGAGGAGAAATATGACTCAACTGTTACAATGTGAGCAGCTACCCTAGAAAATATAATCCAGCTCGCCATCCCAAAGGAAGAAACCACCAGGAAGAAGAGAAAGGAACACGAGGCAAGGTGGGGTGGCTCATGCCTGTAATCCCAGCACTTTGGGAAGCCGAGGCGGGCAGATCACCTGAGGTAGGGAGTTCGAGACCAGCCTGGCCAACATGGTGAAACCCCATCTCTACTAAACATACAAAAATTAGCCAGGCATGGTGGCGGGTGCCTGTAATCCCAGCTACTCAGGAGGCTGAGGCAGGAGAATTGCTTGAACCCAAGAGGCGGAGGTTGCAGTGAGCCAAGATCGTGCCACTGCACTCCAGCCTGGGCGACAGAGCAAGACTCCGTCTCAAAAAAAAAAAAAAGAGAGAGAAACACGAATATACACTAGATATATCACACAAGTTTCAGGCACTTTGTCAGGTTTTTTTGTTATTCCTGCACCTCTTACCTGGTATCAGAGAATTCCAAACTAATGACATTGAGGACTTTCTCCCTCTTCCCGCTGTAATAATATTTCACAAAATCACCAAGCTTCATCTTGCAGTCAGCCTGGCGGGTCACATCAATCACATCAATCTCTTTGTCAGAACCTGGAGTAAAGAGATAGGTTCTGCACCAAGTAGTCTCAGGGACTGTGGAAGACTCTCTTGTCCCCTCATCAGTCCCTAGAATGGCCTTACACTCAAAGCTTCTCTCCACCGACACTGTATGTATATGTGTGTGTTTGTTTGGGGGGCGGGGTAGGAACCCATCACACTTTCCTTAGATCTATGTGCCCTGCTAGGGCAACGGAACTACCAGACACACAGCCTCACACATAGTAGTCCACCTGCCTGGGCCTTGCTTCTCCAATTCTTCTCATCCTCTCCCCAGAAACTCATGCCCAGACAACAAGTGCCATGTGAGAACAACAGTCAAAAGCTTTCTCATTTCAACAGAAGACAGACAATGATCCCTAGAACTTCCCAGGTAAAAAACGGAGCTCAACCTAGGGGTGTATGAACTATTAAAAGGAGAAGGGGCTGGGCATGGTGGCTCACGCCTGTAATCCCAGCACTTTGGGAGGCCAAGGCAGAAGGATCGCTTGAGCCCAGTAGTTGGAGATCAGCCTGGGCAACATAGTGTGACATCATCTCTACAAAAAATAAACAAAACTAGCTAGGCATGGCGGTGCATCCCTGTAGTCTCAGCTACTCGGGAGGTTGAGGTTTGAGGATCCCTGGAGCCCAGGAGGAGGTGGAGGCTGCAGTGAGTTAATCGCACCAATGTACTCCAGCCTGGGCAACAGGGTGAGACCCTGTCTCTGATAAACGAATGAGTGAATGCATGAAAGGAGAACAAAGAGGAGACTAGGATTTTGGCTCTATCTCTGCCAAAGAATGACTTTGGACAAGGCATTTCACCTGAGATTCCCAAGATGGTTAGAGAGGAAATGCAAAAACAGATTGGAGGGGAAGGGACACAGATCTTGACAGGAATGAACAATGTTACAGTTAAAAGGGTCTGTAGTATCTTACCAACATAGTGTTCAACATCCCTCACAGTGAATGATGGCGAGGGCAGCGTCATGCCCAACCCATCCTTCTTCAGGACCAGGATGGGCACACTGAAGCTATTTTCTTCCAGGAATTCCACAGTCAGTTGATTTCCAGTGGGCTTCAGAATCACTTCATCTGAGCTGTGGGCCGCAGGAGAGAAAGCTTGAGCCTGAGGCCCTGCCCATTAAAGGCCTTATTGGAGGCTGCCACTCACCCAAGAGGTGGGGTTTTTATGAGGGGACTTGATGTGAGGTGGCAACTAATGGCAAAAACCTCATCTGCCAGGGAAGAAATGATCTGTCCAAGGCAAGAGACCAGGTCACTGGCAGAGGTGGGGAGTATTCTGCCAACATGGTGCTCTTCTCTGGGTGACAAGAAGAAATCAGTCAACAGCCTGGCCAGAAAGAAAAGACACATCTGACAAGTTTCGCAGATTTGTTCAAACCAAGAGCAGCATTACCCAATTTAAAACACTGTCAAAGAGAAAAGACTGATTAAAACAAAACAACAACATTTTTACAACAACTTTCTCAACATGCATATACAACAACTTTCTCAACATGCATATACAACAACTTTCTCAACATGCATACTTAATGAGTTTCAGCCTGGGCATCATTTCTAAACCCGTCTCCACAAAAAAATTCAAAATTAGCAGGGCATGGTGGTGCAGGCCTACAGTCCTACGTACTTGGGAGGCTGAGGCAGGAAGATCACTTGAACCCAGGAGTTGGAGGTTACAGTGAGCTTTGAACATGCCACTGCACTCCAGCCTGGGTGACAGAGAGAGTCCCTGTCTCTTTTTTTTTTTTCTTTTAAAGAAAAGAAAGAAAATAGTTTTCTTTAAATCATGGTGCAGAAAATAGTTTTCTTTTAAATCATGGTGGAGAAAAAATGTGTATCTGACAACTCTGACAACTTGTGTTGGGACAAATATATTAAGTTCAATGCCTATCTCATTCTTTTTTTTTTTTTTTTTTTTTTTTGAGACGGAGTTTTGCTCTTGTTGCCCAGGCTGGAGTGCAATGGCACAATCTTGGCTCACCACAACCTCCGCCTCCCGGGTTCAAGCGATTCTCCTACCTCAGCCTCCAGACTAGCTGGGATTACAGGCATGCGCCACCACGCCCAGCTAATTTTGTATTTTTAGTAGATAGGGGATTTCTACATGTTGGTCAGGCTGGACTTGAACTCCCAACCTCAGGTGATCCGCCTGCCTCAGCCTCCCAAAGTGCTGGGATTACAGGTGTGAGCCACTGTGCCCGGCCTGCCTATCTCATTCTTTACATAACCCTAGATGGTCCAAAGATTAAATTCCAAAAAATAAAGCTTTAAGAGTAGAAAAACCTGGGAAAAACCCAGTAGTCATTAAAAATAGTAATAAATAAACCTAACCATATAGAAATTAAAATTTTCTCCAAGAAAGCTGTTATAAATCAGTAATAGTAACACAACAGAATGCCTATCAAACAAGCAAGTAGTTCACAGAGAAAACAATCAAGCTGGTTTATAAATGTATGAAATCTAAGGCTGAGTGCAGTAGCTCACAACTGTAATCCCAGCACTTTGGGAGGCCAAGGAAGGCAGATTGTTTGAGCCCAGGAGTTGGAGACCAGCCTGGGCAACATGGCAAAACCCTGTCTCTACAAAAAATACAAAAAAAAAAAAAAATTGGCTGGGCGTGGTGGCACACACCTGTAGTCCCAGCTACCCGGGAAGCGCAGGTGGGAAGATGGATTAAGCTAGGGAGGTCAGGGCTGCAGTGAGTGGTGACTGCACCAGTGGTCTCCAGCCTGTCTCAAATAAAAAAAAAATCTAGTTTTTCCTTCATAATTAAAGAAATACAAGTGTGGGCTGAGTACAGTGGCTCACACCTGTAATCCCAGCACTTTGAGAGGCCAAGGTGGGCAGATCCCTTGAGGTCAGGAGTTTGAGACCAGCCTGGCCAGCATGGTGAAACCCCATCTCTACTAAAAATACAAAAATTAGCTGGGCATGGTGGTGCATGCCTGTAATCCCAGCTACTTGGGAGGCTGAGGCAGAAGAATTGCTTGAACCCAGGAGGCGGAGGGTGCAGTGAGCTGATATTGCACCACTGCACTCCAGCCTAGCCAACAGAGCAAGACACTGCCTCAAAAAAAAAAAAAAAAAAAAAAAAGAAAGAAAGAAAGAAGTACCAGTGGGAACAGCAGGATCTCACAATTTATTTTATCAGAAAGGCAAAACAAATTGATAATAAACAATATTGGTGGCTGGGAGTGGTGGCTCACACCTGTAATCCCAGGACTTTGGGAGGCCGAGGCGGGTGGATCACCTGAAGTCAGGAGTTCAAGACCAGCCTGGCCAACATGGTAAAAACCCCGTCTCTACTAAAAATACAAAAATTAGCCGGGCGTGGTGGCAGGCGCCAGTAATCCCAGCTACTCGGGGGGCCGAGGCAGGAGAATCGCTTGAACCCAGGAGGCGGAGGTTGCAGTGAGCCGAGATCACGCCATCGCACTCCAGCCTGGGGGACAAGAGCGAGACATCATCTCAAAAACAAAATAAATAAATAAAATAAAACAAACAAACAAACAAATATTGGCTAGGATATAGGAAGATCGGCACCCTCCGCACATTATCTGTGGGAGTGTGAAATGGTATAGCCACTATGGATGTAATTGGCAACGTATGCAAAAACTTAAGTGCAAAGATATTCATTATAGTATTTCTTTCTAATAGCAAAATACTGGAATCAACTTAAACGTCCATCAGTAGAGGACTGGTTAAATAAATGTTACACCATGCAATGTAATATTAAACAGCCATGAAAAAGAACATCTGTATGTGCTATTATGGATTGATCTCAAATATACATTTTTTTTTTAAAAAAGCAAGATACAGAACAATACACAGTTGTTTCCATTTGTGTCAAAAAAAAAGGAGTTAAAAAAAATCTATGTTTGTATATGCAAAAACCATTTCTGAAAGAATCTACAAATAACGGGTTGACTTTGGAGAAGGAACCTGAGGAGTCCGGAGTAGAGAGGAGAAGTTTCTGCCTTTAAATAAACAAATAAAACAAGAAACATTAAGTTGAAGGAACACTTATTCCAATTAACACTTCGGTTACAGAAAACCTGAAAACAAGTAAAAAAAAAAAAAAATAAATAACAGATCCTGATAAGCCTGCAGACCAAAGGGAATACTTACACCATGTTAGTGGGAATGTAAATTAGTTCAGCCACCATGGAAAGCAGTTTGGAGATTTCTCAAAGAACTTAAAAGAGAACTACCATTTGACCCAGCAATCCCATTACTGGATTTATACCCAAAGGAAAATAAACCATTCTACTAAAAAGACGCATGCACTGATATGTCTGCAGCACTATTCACAACAGTAAAACATGGAATCAAACTAGGTGCCCATCAATAGTGGAATGGATAAAGAAAAGTGTGGTACATATATACCATGGAATACTACATGCCATAAAACAGAAGGAAATCATGTCCTTTTCAGTAACATGGATGCAGCTGGAGACCATTATCATAAGCCAATTAATGCAGGAACAGAAAATCAAATACTGCTTTTGTTCTCACTTTTAAGTAGGAGCTAAACATTGGGTACCCATAGACAAAGATGGGAACAATAGATACTGGGGACCACTCAAGTTGGGAGGGAGGTAGTAAGGAAGGGGCTGAAAAACTAGCTACAGGGTACTATGTTCACTACTTGGGTGATGGGACCATTTGCACCCCAAACCTCAGCACATGCAATATAGCCACGTAAACAAACCTGCACATGTACTTCCTGAATCTAAAATCAAAGTTGAAATTATTTTTTAAAAACCTGAACATGGTCTACTGAATTAAAAAACCAAGCAAAAGAGAATGCTTTGTTCCTTTTTTTAACTCATTATTTTTGCTTATTTCATGTAATTTACTTTTAACAAGGCCAGCTTAATTTTAAAAAGATAAAACCTCTTTTCGATCATAAAAGAGATATATGACCAATAATTTTTTTATATTAAAAGAGTTTCTTCTTCTCTATGAGAGAATTAAACTTTCTGATCCTAAGACTCCTTCTAGTCAGCATTCCTTGGATGAATGGAAGTATCTAACTTAGGTGAGTACTTCCTCCCAACTACCAAAAGTTTTCCAGAAATTGACCAAACCAGAGGGAATTTGCAGAGCCCTGAAGATATTCACAAATTGGGGAAGCTCCTAATGGGACAGCCACTGGGAAAGCTGGGAAGAGGTGAGTTCCAGCCTCCCAGAGCCCTGGCATTCATCAGCCCCTGGAGGCAGGGTTTCTCACCTGTCAAAAGTCCTACTCCGGAGCTCTCTGATGAACATAGGGCTCCCGGTCTTCACTGGTTTCCCCTTGTGTGTATCATGCCCCTTTGAAGATCCGCGGCGTTTTTTCACTAAGCCAGAAAAACATGAGAGATTGTGAGTCAGAACGGTCATGAGCTATGATACCAAGAACAAAGGCCTCAGCAGATCCTTCTCTTCCAATCTAACCACCCCTTGGAGCATCTGGAGTCAATGAGGCCCTCACAGATTCAGGAAAGTTCCTGGTGAAGATGGGTACTTTCTCTAGACAAGCCTTAGGAAGGGAGGGAGGTGAAGTTATGAACTTCTGCCCTCTCAGTGAGATAGCTGCTGGCCTGTGGAGCCTGCATAGGCTTCTGCTATTTCCTGAGGAAGAAGAATCAGAAGTGCTCAGGCAAAAGCAATCACTCCCCCAAATTTCCTTTCCTTTGTCTCTCCTCTGAATTGTCTTATCTAGGAAACCCTAAGATCCACTTACTAATGGAGGGCCCATGCAAGACTTCACAGTTGGGGCAGTGGTAGAGGTCAATGTCAGCAGCCTTCTCCTCTTCAACACCAACACAACTGAAAAAGAGAAAAACAGCCAAGGTTTATGGAAATTTTATTTTTTATGAGGTCTAGAACAGTGCTGTCCAATAGAACAGCTATTAAGTACATGTGGCTATTTATGTTTAAATCCATTAAAATTAAGTAAAATTTAAAATTTCAAGCACTCAGCAGCCACATGTGGTTAGGGGTTACTGTATTAGGCAGTGGTGTGATCATGGCTCACCGCAACCTCTGCCTCCTGGGTTCAAGTGATTCTCCTGCCTCAGCCTCCCAATTAGCTGGGATTATAGGCATGTGCCACCACGCCTGGCTAATTTTTTTGTATTTTTAGCAGAGACGAGGTTTCACCACATTGGCCAGGCTGGTCTCAAACTCCTGAGTTCAAGTGATCCACCCGCCTCTGCCTCCTGAAGTGCTAGGATTATAGGTGTGAGCCACCACGCCCAGTCTTATAACCTAATTTTTAAACTTTAGATACTTTATTATATAAGACTGAAAAAAATTTATAGTCAACAGTAGTTCTAAATGAAAAATTACAGATAATCCTTTTTATCTTATCTGTGCTTCTAATTTCCTACAATAAACATCTGTTGCTTATCTCACATTTTAAAGACTTAAAAAGATTTACTTAATTTTGAAAATTTGACTTTGCATGTATATGAGGTGGTAATCTCACAAAATTCAACCTTCCCTTACTAGGGAAGGCACCAGCAGCCCTCCAAATAAATTCTTGCTAAAATTAAACACCTAGGCCAGTCACAGTGGCTCATACCTGTAATCCCAGAACTTTGGGAGGCCGAGGCAGGAGGATCACTTGAACCCAGGAGTTCAAGACCAGCTTGGGCAACAAATTGAGACCCCCCATCTCTACCAAAACAAACAAACAAATTTAGCTGAGCATGGAGGCTGAGCTGGGAGGATCCCTTGAACCCAGAAGATTGAGGCTGCAGTGAGCCATGATTGTGCTACCGCACTCCAGCCTGGGAGACAGAACAAGACCCTGTCTCCAAAAAAAAAAAAAGAAAAAAAAAGAAGACCCAAGTCTTAAAATGTATGGTTTAGGTCTTAAAATGTATGGTTTACCAAACACAGCAGAGAACATTAAGGCAGAGCTCAAGTTGTTTCAGCCAAGATCATGCTCATAAATGGACTTCCTGGGATTAGGACTCTACCATCTTCCCAACTAATAATCTCATGCCTATAAACCAGCAGCTTATCAATAAACTAGGGATATCACCATCAACTTTGTAGGGTTTTTAAGGATTCAATAAGATAATGTATATAAAGTGCATAGCACGGCCAGTCGCAGTAGCTCACACCTGTAATCCCAGTACTTTGGGCGGCCAAAGTGGGAGGATCGCTTGAGGCCAGGAGTTCAAGACCAGCCTGGGCAACACAGGGTAACCCCATCTCTACAAAAATAATACTAATGTGTGTAGCACAGTGAGCATAAAGTCTGATACACAGTAAGTATCCGGTTTCACAGTAAGTGCTAGAAGCCCAGTCCAGACCTCACCTTTCACCTGCCTAAAACTTCTTCAAAGATATTCCTCAGACCTTGTAGCATTAACTCAGTTCCCTGGACTGCATGCTTTCTATCTCATACCCTCTCTCCGGACACCTCTCTCTCTCCTAAACTTTCACCCCATGTGGCTATGTGCTTTCTCTACTCTAAACATCCGCTGCTCATCCCCTTTCCCAACTTGGTAAACAAACTGCTCAACATTGGCACCCCCTTCAACAAACACTCCTTCACCTTCCAGGCTTAACTGAAAGCAGCTTCTCCTATGGGAAAATCATTTTCTCTACACCAGTGCCACTCAAAGTGTGGTCCACAGACTAATGCTAGTCTGTGAACTATTTATTACAGGTCTGTGATAAGTACAGAAAGTAAGAGTAAGCATCACTATTATGCCAAAGTTTTTACAGCAATTTAACAGAATAATTTTATCTCCATTCAATCTAAGAATAAAATTTTGGGCTTGTCTTTTATATGTTTTTTGGTTCATACCATTTTTTTAAATTTTTATTTATTTATTTATTTTTTGAGACAGAGTCTCGCTCTGTCGCCCAGGATAGAGTGCAGTGGCATGATCTTGGCTCACTGCAAGCTCTGCCTCCTGGGTTCACGCCATTCTCCTGCCTCAGCCTCCCAAGTAGCTGGGACTACAGGCGCCTGCCACCACGCCCAGCTAATTTTTTGTATTTTTAGTAGAGACAGGGTTTCACCGTGTTAGCCAGGATGGTCTCGATCTCCTGACCTCGTGATCCGCCCGCCTCGGCCTCCCAAAGTGCTGGGATTACAGGCATGAGCCACCGCGCCCGGCCGGTTCATACCATTTTTTCTAGTAATTCTTTTTTTATATCATAAAAGGATTGGCCCATTATAGACTGGAAATTTTAAAAGTGCCTTGGTTCTTTGCCACAGAAAATCTAAGCAGCATTGTGCTAGAGCCCTTATAGCTGCACATTCTCCCATACCCTCGTAACTCAGGACTGGGTTGTGGGTAGCCATCCCTCTCACTCTCTGGTGAGACTTCCAGATCATCTCTCCTCTACCCTTGTGTAAGAGCTCCCAGTCCTCTGAGTTCCATACCATGCAGCCATACCACTTCCTATTCCTCTTCATCACTGCCACATACCCATCTCCCCAACATACCCCTTCACTCGCTGAAGAACCTGCTCAGATTCTTCTCCATCCCAAGTCCTGACAACATCCTACATGAAATCAGTATCCATGTGGAGACACAACATTCCAGGCACTTAGTTCTTTGATCTTCTCATCTTCAGAGACTGTTAACACCTCTACTCCCATTTCAGCTACCAACTCTCATGACCATCCCCCAGACCCTGTCAACACCAGCAACTGCTGTACGTCTGGAATATGAAACTCATACATCGCCCTCTCTGACCACAAGTCTATCTATCCAGTTCTCATTCACTACAACCTGTTCTTTGCCCTCAAAACTCTTTATCCTCATATTTTTCACCTATTCACACATTCTTGACTTTACCCTCCTTCCCTATCTAGTTGAGATTCCAACATTCCTCACTTCAACCATTCTCTTACAGATACCCTCACTTGCCCCACTGCCTTTCATCCCCACATGCAAACCCTAACCCTGGCTCAGTACAACTACCTAACTCTAGCCCACTAGATGTGGCTAGAGAAAAATCACCCATGGATTGGTGCCATCATAAATTCACTGTCCAAAATATTTGGATTGGCCGGGCGCGGTGGCTCACGCCTCTAATTCCAGCATTTTGGGAGGCTGAGGCGGGTGGATCACCTGAAGTTAGGAGTTCAAGACCAGCCTGGTCAACATGGTGAAACCCCATCTCTACTCAAAATACAAAAATTAGCTGGGAATGGTGGTGGGCACCTATAATTCCAGCTACTCAGGAGGCTGAGGCAGGAGAACAGCTTGAACCCAGGAGGCAGAGGTTGCAGTGAGCCGAGATCGTGCCACTGCCCTCTAGCCTGGGCGACAAAGCAAGATTCCGTCTCAAAAAAAAAAAACACATCTGGATCATGCCTGCCTGACGATCCTTCTGAAATTCCCCACTCAACTCTCTCTCATTATCTACTGTGGCTATTTCAAATCTCTCACCCCACTACTACCTGCCTCTTCTCTCTCAAAAATTACCTTGCTTCCTACTACTTCTGGTTTTTGGTTTTGGCTTTTGTTGTTGTTGTTGTTTTAAGCACTCTTTGCTTTCATTCTTTGAGTTTCTTAACGTTTTTGTTTTATTTTGTTTTTTTTAGAGTAAGGGTCTCACTGGGTTGCACAGGCTGGAGAGCAGTGGTGCCAATCATAGTTCACTGCAGCCTTTAACTCCTAGGCTCAAGTGATCCTCCTCTGCCCCAGCCTCCAAAGTAGCTAAGACTACAAGCACACACCACCATGCCCAGCTAATTTGTGTCTGTACGTGTGTTTTACAGAGAGGGGGTCTTGCTTTGTTGCCCAGAATGGTCTCAAACTTCTGGCCTCAAGTGATCCTCCTACCTCAGCCTCCCAAAGTGTTGGGATTACAGGTGTGAGCCATCATGCCAGCCACTTCCTACTTCTACACTTGATCTTAGCCAAAAGACCAAGAAGCGATGCACTTCCTACTTCTTAGAGAAAATTAAGTAATCAGAGGTGAACTATCTTAACTTCTCATCACCAATCTACCTCCTCTACACCCATCCTTTTTTTCCTGTCACAACAAAAGTACTATCTTTCCTTCCTTCTAAAGCCAAGTTTTCCACCTGGGTCACATGTTTTCTTACCTTCTCAATCAATTATTCCTTCTTTCTGCAGTATCTTCAATCTCCCTCTCTTTCTCTTCACAATAGCATTTAAACAAGTCTATTGATGTTTACAAATTAAAAAACCAAGACCTACCCGCCCTCCCATCCTCTCTCCCTCCTGTCTGCCCCTTCACAGCCAAACACCTTCTTTCTTTAAACCTATGCAGCTTAAAAACGAAGTAAATAAACCTACGAAGCTTGATAATGACTCCTTTTTTGAATAAGTAACAGTTGTACATGGTGCAAAACTCAGAGTACAGAAGTATATACAGTAAAAAGTCTCCCTCCCACCCTTAGATGCCTAGTAGTATCCAGAGGTGTTCTATCAGAGCCAAATCGATACTTTTTTAGGGTTGCTATGTGCACTTTGTGATTCATCCCCTGCTATAGCCTGATCTTAGTCCCCACCTTCTTTAAAATAGATCTCACTGATTTCCTGACCTCCTTGTTGATATACGCAATAAGTACTTCTCTGCTTTATCTCCCTTAACCTCTTAGCACCATTTTCGCACTGCCAACCCTGTACACTCTCCACCTGACAAGCTCTCTACCCTTGACTTCTACAACGCCCCATTTGGCTGTTGCCCATTCCTTCAGCTGACATTTAATGAGCATCCGCCAGGCTCTGGTCTAGGTGCTGGTGAGACAAAGACAAAAAACAAAGCATACAAAAATCCCTGCCCTCATAGAGTTGATGTTCTAGTGGGGAGGCAGACAAGAAACAAGATAAATCAATGCAATTGGTGAAACACATTGTATGTTAGATAGTGAGAAGACCTAGGTAGAAAAAAAACAGGAAGGGGAATATAGAGAAATATATATGTGTGAATATGTAACTATACACACCACACACACACACACACACACACACACACAATGGGGGGGCCAGGAAGAATGGTAGTGAGAGTGAAATATTAGATAGGGAAGACAGGGAAAGACTGACAAAATGGCTTTTGAATAAAGACCCAAAGGGAGTAAGGGAGCAAGCCCCTCATGTGGCTATGAAGGAAGAGCATCCCAATAAGAACAGCAAGTACAAAAGCCCTGTGGTGGGAGCATCCCTAGACTACGAAGGTAGCAGAGAGGAGGACAGTGTTCTAGAGTAGAGAGCTAGGAGGACAGTAATAAGTCAGAAAGGCAATAGACTCACGTAGTAGGGTATTGTAGGCCACTGTAAAGCACTCTGGCTTTTCCTAGGTAGCCACAAGAACTGGGGAGTCACAGCTACTATGAGTAGGGATGTGATGTGATTTTAATCATGTCTTTGGCTGTTCCTTTTTCCCGATGAACTCTTTTTCTCCTGCCCAGTACTTAAATGTTGAAGTTTCTTAGGTCCTCTTACCTGGGCACTCTTTTCTCCTCACTTTTCCTCATTGTTCTCCCTCCCAGGGCTCTATGAGCCCTCTGTGCACTTATAACTCCAAGCCAGATTAGACACTTCCCTCCAAATGTCTCCTGGGGGAGACATTTCTTACTGGATAGCCACTTACGTACTTCAAATTCAACATGTCCAAACTCAGTTTCTCCCTCTG
Source organism: Pongo abelii (assembly GCF_028885655.2). NCBI lineage: Eukaryota > Metazoa > Chordata > Mammalia > Primates > Hominidae > Pongo > Pongo abelii. The sequence goes on from NC_072008.2 coordinate 54,214,414, forward strand.
TCTGTCCCCTAAACATGCTCCCTTCTCTTAGGTTTCCCACTTCAGCAATGGCTCCATAACCTCACCAGGCATTCAAGCCAGAAACCTGGCAGCCATCACTGATTCACCTCTAGCCCTCTCCCCTCCACTATACCCTAAAGTAGACGTTCTAGCATCAAGTTAAGAACACTGACTTTAGGTCCAGATTCTCTGGGTTTGCATCCTGGCTGTGCCACTTACTAGCTGTGGGATCTTGGACAAGTTACTTAACCTCGCTGTGCCTCAGTTTCCTCATTGTAAGATGGGGATAAAAACTGTACCTATTTTATAAGGTTGTTATCAAAAGCAAACAAACTAAATATATAAAAAGTATTTAGAACAGTGTCTGGCCCATAGTAAGTGCTGTGTATGTTTGTTGTTATTATCCAAGTTATCAGCATGTCCTATCAACTCTCTTTATTAGCTATCAATTGTGTTAATCTGTCATCCTTACTGCCCCTGCGCTAGTTCAGGCCACTATTATCTCTAACTCAGTTATTGTCCTGCCCTCCTAACTGGACTCCTGGCCCCTATTCTGTCCCCACCCAATCGGCCCTCCACACTACAGCCAAAGTGATCATTTAAAAACACAAATTTGATCCTATCGACCCATGCTTAAAATGCCTCACAGGGTCCCTATTTTTCCTAAAGTAAAGTATAAACTTACCATGGCCCAAAAGGCCTTGCCTCTCTGGCCGAGCTCACCTCTTTCCCCTTACACACAGCATACGCTGGGGGAGACGTTCCTACTGCATAGCCCACTTACAATCTGTGGGGCCTAATGGAAATGAAAAGAGGGAGCTCCCTGTTCAAAAAATAGAAAAGCTTTTTCCTTTCTTCCATGGTCTCTCTCTCAACTTCCCATGCAGTTTTAATATGCTATTTACTGTCACGCTCCCTTGGGTACAGGGATAACTCAAGGGGCGAGTGCAGGCCCACACAAGTACCCTGGGGCCCTGCCCGGTGACTTAGTACACAGGGTACATGCACCCAACCGACTCTGTCCACACCTGCACCTGGGCCCAGCGCCCCAGGCAGCTAGCCAAGAACCTGTTCAGGGAGGTAGAAAGGCAGCAGGAGGTAGAACCACATATGAGCCAAGACTCTTAAGTCCCCAGCGCACACTCCATTGTTCCATCACATACAAATCACAAAATCAAAGGCAAAATTATTAAGAATTTCAAGACAACCACCACAGAACATTAAACCTCAGGCATGGGGCACCATGTGACTATAGCAATTACACACCCATGAAGCCGGCTCTGCTCTAAAAAGCCAGCGGACTCTCAGTGCCATACTCTGTCTAGCTCTAGCCTCTGGGTTTCATCACATGTATCTCCTTCTACCTGGAACATTCCTGCTCTTCCTCTTCCCTGCTGCTGTGGCACCCCCACAACACTATCCCTATTTCAGCCTTCACCACGAGGCCTTGGAACTGCTCACTTACCTGCTGTCTGTCCCCACTACATTTGCCAGATAGTGTATCTTGTTTACCAAAAGTCCTCACCTTTCCCATCTCTTAGTCTTGCCTTACTTATTATTCAACAAACATCAACGTGTTAGACAACTCCTCATATCAGGGAGGCAGACAAATGAAAAATCGGGCTTCTGGCTGCACTGTCTCGATAGTCACCACCTGGGACCAAGGGTGGTAAATGCTGATTTGCTCTGAGTAGCTTCCTTAGTCAAGGGGATAATTATTATAGCACCAGGTCTTGTGACTAAGATGAGTTATCCCCATCGTATACTGCAAAGCCAAGCACACGGTAAGCAGTATTTGTTAAGTAAATGAGTGCATAAATTCAACAAATATTGATTGAGCAGACACTGCCCTCATGGACTGGACATTTTAGAGCGGGAGACAGAGAGGCAGTGTCAAAACAGTTTCGTAAGTGCTATAAAGTCAGTAAAGCAAGGTAACAGGATAGTGAGTGAATGAATTTGAAGTTAGCATAAAAGGCACTGAGAAAAAACTGGGCTATGAACTTTACATATTATCACATTTAATCTCCACAACAAATCAGGGCCTTCCGTACAACATTCACAGACATTAAACACAGAAGCAGAGGTTTAAAGTACAGGCTTAGGAGCCAAACTGCCTGGGTTTGAATCGTACCTCTGCCACTCACTAGCTATGTGAACTTAAGCAATTTATACTTAACCTTTCTGCATCTCAGTTTCTGCATCTGTGAAATGGAAGTACTAATAGTACCCACTTCATAGGGTGGTTAAGAGGATTAAATGAGCTAAAATAGGTAAAGTACTTAAAGTTCCTGGCACATGGTAAATATTAGCTATCATCATCATCGTTAATATTATCCTAATCTAACAGATGAGAAATCTGGGTCTGAGTGGTTAAGTAAATTGTTGGCAATTACAAAACTACTAAGTAGCAGAGCAGGATACAAATTCAGGACTTTGTGACTCTACTCTATCACTACAATATGTAACCAGGATATAATGTGGGGTAATTAATACAGTCAAGTGTTATGAGCACTCCAAAATGGACACTCAACTCTTCCAGGGATGTGGAACTGAGTGGGAGCTGAGACTTGGAGATGCCTGAGAGATGATGATTTTGCTCAAGATCCTGTCTGGCTTCTTATCTCCTCAACCTCTGCTTTCTGAGGGTGCCCAAGGATCCAGGTCCAGACAGAGCACCATCTATAAAACCAGAAGCTGAAGCATCCACCATTCCCACCGCCCCACCCCCCCCAACTCCAGGCACACAGGACTTAAAGGAATGCAAAGGACACAGCAAGTTCCAGCGTACCTAGGAAGTGTCTCCTTTATGAGTTTGTCATATAACAGGTTTCACTAAATTCTGGATGCACCAATGGAATAACTTCATATGCACTGACATGCACACAGACAGACTGTTCTATCACCAAAAAAAAAAAAAAAAAAAAAAAAACCCAAAAAACCCTTTTGTGATCCCCTCAGTCTCTGCCCCATTACTCTAGTCCCCTTTACACCAAATTCCTCAAAATTGAGTCATTCTTGAGTTCCTTCTTTCACAACCCCAATCCAATCTATCAGCAAATCCTGTATCAATATATATTCAAAATCCAACCACTTCTCATTATCACTGACTGCTTTAAGCCACCACTGCCTAACTAGACCAGAGTTTCTCAAATTTTAGGGAATATCAGAAACACCTGGTAAGCTTGTTAAAATACAGATTCCTAGGCCCCATCCCCAGAGATCCTGATTCAGTAGGACTGGGTTGGGCCTATAAACGTGCATTTCTAATGACCTCTCAGGTGATGCTGATGCTGCTGGTCCAGGGACCACACTTTAAGGAATAATGATCTACAGTAGCCCCCAAATTCTCCCTGCTTCTACCTTGCTCCTCACCTTCAGTCTATCCTCACAAGAGCCAAAACCTAAATCAGATCACAACTCTCACTTGCTCAAAAAACTTCTGTGGCTCCCATCCAGAGTAAAAACCAAGTCCTCACACCCTATACCCATGGTTTTTAAACTTTAGCGTGCATCTGAAGGGCTGTTAAAACCACAGATTCTAGGGCTCCATCTCCAGAGTTTCTGATTCAGTCAGTCTGGGGTGGGATCCAAGAATTGGCCTAACCAGTTCCTAGATAATGCTGATCCTGCTGGTCTGGGAACCATACTTGGAAAATCACTGCTGTATATGATCTGTGCACCCCCGACCCTTAACCTCAGCTTCTATTACTCTCCCCTCACTCACTCTGTTCCAATAGCATTGGACTGGACTGGTAGCATGCCAGGCCTGCTCCCCACTTGGGTCCTTTATGTTCTCTACTTGAAACCTCTTCCCCTACTTACCAGCATGGTTCCCTTCCTCACTTTCCTTCAGGCTCATATGTAACCCATCTGTAATCATCCTGTATAAAGTAACCACTACTTCAACCCTGGGGTGGTACTCCTTCTCCTGCTCACCCTACTTTACTTTTCTCTAGACCATGTATTATCACTTGACACACTATATATTAAGCTGTTAGTTTACTGTCTCATGTTCACTGCCGTATCCCCCCTCCCCCACCTCAGTGTCCACAACAATGCCTGGCACATAGCACATATCTGATTTTCCCTATCTTCCATAACTTCTAACAACTTGAACAGTGCTTATATTGTCTATAGTACTGTATTTCACAGTGAGAGTACAGGAGACCCAGGTTTGATGTGTGGTCCAGCTGTCTGTGTAGCTTTGGGCACGTTATTTAACCTATCACTGCTGGTTCTGGAACAATATGAAGTAGATGCACTCCTCCCTATCCCTCCAAGTACAGCTAAAAACCCTGGACAATATATATAAAACAAACATAAAACTCTGAAAGGTGAAGGGAAGAAAGCAGACCGACTAGAGACAGCAGGATCCACCCACCTAGCAGGTGGTGGATAGCACCAAAGACCAAGTGGGGAACCTGTACTTCCACCCCCACCTGGCAGTCATGAAGTGGTACCCCCTTTCTGCCACTGGAGTGCAGTGTCTGAGAAGGCCTGCAAAAACAGAAGTCTTAAATAAGATCCAGGATCTCATAACATAATGCCCAAAATGTCCGGAATATAATTAAAATAATTATTTGTCATATCAAGAACAAAGAAAATCACAACTCGAATAAGAAAAGAAAATCAACAGATGTTAAGACTGAGATGACACAGATGTTGGAATTATTTAAGAATTTTAAAGGCGCCATCATAAAAATGTTTCAATGAGCAATTAAGAACATGCCTGAAACAAATGAATAAATAGAAAGTGTCGCCGGGCACAGTGGCTCACGCCTGTAATCCAGCACTTTGGAAGGCTGAGGTGGGCAGATCACGAGGTCAGGAGTTCGAGACCAGCCTGGCCAACATGGTGAAACTCCATTTCTACTAAAAATACAAAAGATAGCTGGGCGTGGTGGCGTGTGCCTGTAATCCCAGCTACTCAGGAGGCTGAGGCAGGAGAATCGCTTGAACCCAGGGAGGCAGAGGTTGCAGTGAGCCGAGATCGCACCATTCACTCCAGCCTGGGCAACAGAGTGAAACTCTATCTCAGAAAAAAATAATAATCATCATCATAATAAAATAAATAAATAAATAGAAAGTGTCAGCAAAAATTAGCCAGGCATGGTGGTGTGTGCCTTTAATCCCAGCTACTTGGGAGGCTGAGGCAGGAGAATCACTTGAACCCGGGAGGTGGAGGTTGAAGTGACCCAAGATCGCACCACTGCACTCCAGTCTAGGCCACAGAGCTAGACTCTTGTCTCAAAAAAAAAAAAAAATAAGAAAGTGTCAACAAAAAATAGAAAATCTCTTCAACAAATAGAAGATATAGAAAAGAACCTAATAGAATTTTTACAACTGAAAAATACAGTAACTTAATGAAAATTCTTTAGTAACTTAAATGAAAATTCAACAGCAGAATGGAGAAAACAGAGAAAAGAATCAGTAAGTTGAAGATAGAACAATAGAAATTATCCAATCTGAACAACAGAAACAAAACAGATTGGAAAAAAAATGAACAGAGCCTCAAGTAACCTACAGGACTACAACAAAAGACAAACCGGAAGAAATCCACACTAAGACATGGCTTAATCAAATTCCTAAAAGCAAAAGACAAAGGAAAAATCTTGAAAGCAATGAGAGATAAATGACACGCTACCTCAAGGAGAACATCAATTTGAATGACAGAGGCTCTCTCATCAGAAACCGTGGAGGGCAAAAGAAGTAGCAGAACAGTTTTCAAGCACTGAGATAAAAGAACTAGAAACCCAGAGTTTGATATCAAGTGAAAAGATCCCCTAAGAATTCAAGGGAAATCAAGATATTCTCAGATTAAGGAAAACTAAACGTATCTGTTGCCAACACTTATCCTAAAAGAATGAGTAGGCTGGGTGCAGTAGGTCACGCCTGTAATCCCAGCACTTTGGGAGGCCGAGACGTGTGGATCATTTGAGGTTAGGAGTTCAAGACCAGCCTGGCCAAGATGGTGAAACCCCGTCTCTACTAAAAATACAAAAAATTAGCTAGGCGTGGTGGCGGGCGCCTGTAATCCCAGCTACTCTGGAGGCTGAGGCAGAGAATTGTTTAAACCTGGAGGGGCGGACAGTGAGCTGAGATCACGCCACTGCACTCCAGCCTGGGCGACAGAGCGACTTCGTCACAAAAAAAAAAAAAAAAATCAGCCAGGCATGGTGGTGCATGCCTGTAGTCCCAGCTACTGGGGGGTGGGGGGGGGGGGGGCTGAGGTTTAGGCTGCAGGTGAGCCGTGACTGTGCCACTACACTCCAGCCTGGGCAACACAGCAAGACTCTGTCTCAACAACAACAAAACGATTAATTATATTATAAACAAAAGAGCATTAAGGCACATAAAGAAAAGTAAAGTTTCAACCGGACATGGTGGCTCACGCTTGTAATCCCAGCACTTTGGGAGGCTGAGGCGGGCGGATCACGAGGTCAGGAGTTCGAGACCAGCCTGGTCAACATAGTGAAAACTCGTCTCTACTAAAAATACAAAAATTAGCCGGCTATGGTGGACCGCACCTGTAGTCCCAGCTACTCGGGAGGCTAAGGTGGGAGAATCGCTTGAACCCAGGAGGCAGAGGTTGCAGTGAGCCGAGACCACGTCATTGCACTCCAGCCTGGGTGACAGAGTTAGACTCTGTCTCAAAAAAATAGGAAAAAGAAAAGTAAAGTTTCTACTCTTCAATCAAACTGGTAAAATGTCAAGAGCAGTTGCTTATGGTAAGTTACATGTATAATGTAATATCTAGAGCAAGTACTGAAAAAAGCAGTACAGAGATAACTCGGGCCAAGAGCAGTAGTTCATGCCTGTAATCCCAGCACTTTGGGAGACTGAGGTGGGAGGATCATCTGAAGCCAGAAGTCCAAAACCATCCCAGGCAACAAAGGGAGGTACCACCAACCTACACCCACACCCTCCCCACACAAAAAATTTTAAAAATTAGGACACACAGTGGCACGTGCTTGTAGTTTCAGCTACTGTAGAGGCTGAAGCATGAGGAGATTGCTTAAGCCCTGGAGTTTGAGGCTGCAGTAAACCATGATCAAACCACTACACTCCAGCCCAGGTGACATAGAGACCCTGTCTCAAAAATAAATGAATGAATGAATGAATGAGTAGGCCGAGTGCAGTGGCTCACACCTGTAATCCCAGCACTTTGGGAGGCCGAGGCGGGTGGATCACCTTAAGTCAGAAGTTCAAAACCAGCCTGACCAACATGGAGAAACCCCGTCTCTACTAAAAATACAAAATTAGCTGGGCGTGGTGGCACATGCCTGTAGTCCCAGCTATTCAGGAGGCTGAGGCAGAAGAATCGCTTGAACCTGGGAGCTGGAGGTTGCGGTGAGCCAAATCGCGCCATTGCACTCCAGCCTGGGCAATTAAGAGCGAAACTCCATCTCAAAAAAAAAAAAAGGAAAAGAAAAAAGAAAAAATCAGCAAGGATTACAATAGTTCAGCAACACCATTAACCAACAGTATTTAATTGACATTTATAGAACACTCTACCCAAAAATGGCAGAATACACATTCTTTTCTAGTGATCATGAAACATTTACCAAGATAGACTCTAGGCTATAAAACAAATCTCAATAAATGTAAAGGAATTGAAATCATACAGAGTATATTCTCTGACTACTATCTAACTAGAAGTCAGTAACAGAATGATAACAGGAAACTCTACAAAAACTTAAAAATTAAACAACATACTTCTATACTTCATGGGTCAAACAGGAAGTCTCAAGGGGAATTTAAAAATGCCTTGAGGCAGCAGGAGGATCACTTAAGCCCAGGAGTTGGAGGCTGCAGTGAGCTATGATCCTGCCTCCGCAGTCCCGCCTGGGCAAGAGAGAGAGACACTGCCTCAAAAAAAAAAAAAAAACTTTTAATGCCTTGAACTACATGAAAAGGGAAAATGTAACATATTAAAAATCTATTGGTGCTGAGAAGAAAATTAACAGCTAAAGGCTTACATTAGAAAAGAAAGAAAGGCCGGGTGCTGTGGGTCACACCTGTAATCCCAACACTTTGGGAGGCCGAGTCGGGTGGATCACCTGAGGTCAGGAGCTCGAGACTAGCCTGGCCAACATGGTGAAACCCCATCTCTATTAAAAATACAAAAAATTAGCTGGGCGTGGTGGCGAGCGCCTATAATCCCAGCTAGTTGGGAGGCTGAGGCAGGAAAATCACTTGAACCCGGGAGGTGGAGGTTGCAGCGAGCCGAGATCGCGCCATTGCACTCCAGCCTGGGCAACAAGAGCGAGACTCCGTTTCAGAAAAAAATAAAAAGAAAAAGAAAAGAAAGTCTCAAATCAATAATCTAAACTCCCACCTCAAGAAACTAGATAGAGAGCAAAATAAACCAAAGGAGGAAGAAAATAATAATGGCAGAAATCAATTAAATTGAAAACAGAAAGACAATAGAAAAAGTCAATGAAACAAAAAGCTTGTTCTTTGAAAAGATCCATAAAACTGACAAACCTCTAGCAAGTCTGACAAATACGAAGACAAATATTTTTTTGTTTGTTTGTTTTCGGTTTTTTTGAGACAGGGTCTCGCTCTGTCACCCAGGCTGGAGTGCAGTGGCACCATCACAGTTCACTGAAGCCTCAACTTCCTGGGCTCAAGCAATCCTCCCACCTCAGCCTCCCGGGTAGCTGGGACTACAAGCATGTGCCACCCACCCTGCTAATTTTTGTATTTCTTGTAGAGACGGGGTTTTACCATGTTGCCCAGGTTGGTTTCTAACTCCTGGGCTTAAGCAATCCACCAGCCTTGGCCTCCCAAAGTGCTGGGATTATAGGCATGAATGACATCACATGCCCAGCCTGATACATTTTTAGTATCACTAATGAAACAAAATTATCACTACAGCGCCTAAAAATATCAAAAGGATAATACATACTATGAACAATTCTACAAACATAAATTTGACAACTTAGATGAAATGGGTCAATTCTTGGAAAGTACACATCCAACATAAAATAGGTAATTTGAATAGTCCTATAACTATTAAATGGAATAATTTTTTAAAATCCCCAAAAAGATAAAGATAATTAGGCGAAGCGGTTAGCATAGTGAGTGGAACATTAGCTTGTGCTCAATAAACGATAGCTATAACCATTTTATTTAAATCATCACAACCTCTCAGGGAAACTGAGGCTTCACAGATAAGAAATTATTTGCTAATATGTAACAGAATCAGAATTTGAACCCAGATCTGAAATCAGTGTCCTTTCCTCTAGAGTTAAAAATCCACACCAAAGTTATTCCCTTGGGCATGTATCAACCAATATTTCTTTTATAAACAGGTAAACTGTAGAGTGAGATTTGTGCTAAAAATCCCAGCAATCAATAAATGCTTGCCAACTAGTTTTCTCCACTATTGTACGGCAATGATTCTTAAATGTTAGGGTGAATCAGGATCACTTGTTTGTTAAAATATAGACTGCTGAGTCCCAGTCCCAGCCCAAGAAATTGCATTTTGAACAAATTCCCAGTTGATGAACTGTACTTTAAAAAAGTTCGTTCCTCCTGTGTTAGCTCACGTAGGAATTAAAAAAGAATAATATAAAAAGAATGTTCATTCCAATTTTTCTGTACCAGAAAAAGAGAATGACTGGTGTACAGTAATGATATGTTAGTCCATCCATCCCTCAGTATCAGAAGCTATCACACTTCGCAGAAGGGGAAGGAATCAAGACAGGATAATGTTCTAAATCAGTGGTTCTCAAGGGTGGGCCCCGCTTACCTACTGAATCAGAAACACTGTAGCTAGGGCATCCCTAACTTGTGTTTCATCAGGTCTTCCAAGTGAGTCTGATACATGCTGAAGTTTGAGAACCACCGCTGTACAAATCAAAATGTTTTTGCAAAATCCAGCTTCTTACAGGAAGAATGAAGCAATACCATGTTTTTTGCACTTCTGAGAACCTGGGCTCTGGAATCAAATAATTCAAAGTTCAAATCCACACTCAGAAAGTCACTTAACCTCCACGAATTCCAGATTCTCAGCTGCAAAATGGAATAGTTGCCTCCCTTGTTATAACCTTTCCAGAAAGTAACTTGGCATTACATTCCATAATCCCTAGCTGGACTTCAAGAAATCTATCCTACAAAAGTCACTAGAGGCCGGGCATGGTGGCTCACACCTGTAATACCAGCACTTTGAGAGGTCAAGGTGGGTGGATCACGAGGTCAGCAGTTCGAGACCAGCCTGACCAACATGGTGAAACCCTGTCTCTACTAAAATACAAAAATGAGCCGGGTGTGGTGGTGCGCGCCTGTAATCCCAACTACTCAGAAGGCTGAGGCAGGACAATCACTTGAACCCAGGAGGCAGAGGTGGCAGTGAACCAAGATCGTGCCACTGCACTGCAGCTTGGGCAACAGAGTGAGACTCTGTCTCAAAAAAAAAAAAAAAAAAAAAGTCACTAGAGATATGAACAGATTTCTATCACCTCTAGGTATTTGTGGATTTAAAATTTGTTGGCTTAACTCTTACAAGCAACCATAAAAAGTCCACAGTATGTAGTAATTTCCAATTGTGCTGAAGTACAAACTTAAATGGCGCACTATAAACCTGGTGTGTTTCTGTGAGCAATGCACTGAGTAAGCAAGAGCAGCCACCCCCAAGGACCTGATTCTCAGCTAGCTTCCTTGTTCAGTGGGGGCCCACTGAGAGAAGCAAAAGAGATTTTTAAAATTTGGTGTATTTCATGGAAAAAAATTAAGGCAGTTAACTTGTGTTAGAGTGTACACAGAAACACACAACTCACCACAGAAATGTGACTAAAGAGGGGCCTGGCCCATAAGCCCATTCTGTATTTGTAAGTTTAGAATTCTTTAAGGCCTCAATGGTGCTCCTTATAAATAAATGTCAAGTATCTACCAGGCAAAGATGCTTTCCATAATGTTTTTCTGTTTTAATCAGCACTCATATCAAGATGCAAAACCTTTCCAGAACGTCCAAAGTTTCCTCACATTATTTATAATATAAAAAAGTACAAATAATGTTCAAAAAAGTACAATGTCCAACCATAAAAGAAATTACCAAATTAACTGGTGACACATATATATTGTGGGATATCAGAAATCAAGTTTAGCTGAATATTTAATGAACTGGCAATTACATTGTAACATTAACTAGAAATAAAAAATAGGTTGTAAAATGGTATTTATAACACAATCCCATCTTGTAAAAATACATGTTTATATTCTAAGTCAAAAGATGGGAGTTAATGCAACAACAAATTTAACAGTGGATTGTGCCAGGCTGTAGTAGACTCAAGGTGAGTTTTATTTCTTTCTTTATTCTTTTTCTGTGTTTTCTACAACAAGCAGGTCTCACTATAAAACCAAGAAAAAATTAAGAACATTATTTAAAAGAGAAATATCCAACTTTCAGGCCTGGATATAGACTAAATAATTTATCCCAAGTCCCTGTCATGGGGTCTGGCAGACATAAGCACTCAGGAAGCATTCATTCCTGTTCCCTGTTTCCAGAGTGAGGAGTTAGCAGGAGCCCATTTTACAGGTCTGAACCTACACATTTCCCGTACAATCCAAAGTAAGGGCCCCATCCAACAGCTTTTTTTCATGAAGCCTCATTAATTCATTCAAAAATGTACTCAGCATCTATTACATGTTTAGCACTGAACTAGGTTCTGGGGATACCAAAAATGAAAAGATGACATCTCTGCCCTCAGGAAGCTCTGGCTAATGAATGACACAGGTATATTTATAACTATGATATGATGAAATAATTACTTTTTAATAAAGACGCACACAAAGTGCAATGGGAACAAAGAGGAAGAAGGACTTTTACACCTTTTACAATCTGTGAGTTGCAAAGGGGAGAGGGCATTAGTGGGAGTTTGCATGTACAAAGACAAAAAGGCATAAAGGAGTATAAAATTTTCCCAGAACTATAGGTAGTTCAGTCCTGCTAGGACATAAAGAACAAGAGAGGAGGACTGGCAGGAAATGAGAATGAACAAGTAGATCACAAAAGGTCTTGTCTGTCATATAAAGGATACTGAATTTTATCGCAGAGACGAACCACTGAAAGAAGAACTTTAAGTTGAGGAGTGACTTGATCAGCACTAGCAAAGACACCAGGAATCCTGAAAGACATCTTAATCCCCACTTATTTTCAGGGCAAAGGAAAAGGTCCCACCCTCTAGGGTTGTCCCCTCTTAAATAACATGAGGCAGTAAAACAGAACTCTGTGCCGGGCACACAATAAATATTCAATAGAGATCAGTTAAACATGAATTTGGATATGGGGCAAGGGGGCAGTCCCTGCTGAGGGCAGGATTTTAGCAGCACCAGCACCTATAGTTTGGTCTTGAGTGTGATAAACAGAAATAGCTCACTGGGCATAGTGGCTCACGCCTGTAATCCTAGCACTGTGGGAGGCTGAGGCGGGCGGATCACTTGAGGTCAGGAGTTTGAGACCAGCCTGGCCAACATGGTGAAACTCCATCTCTATCAAAAAAGTACAAAAAAATTTGCCGGGCGTGGTGGCGTGCACCTGTAATCCCAGCTACTCGGGAGGCTGAGGTACGAAAATCGCTTGAACCCGGGAGGCAGAGGTTGCAGTGAGCTGAGATCATGCCATTGCACTCCAGCGTGGGTGACAACAGTGAGACCTTGTCTCAAAAAAAAAAAAAAAAGAAAGAAAAGAAGAAAAAGAAATAGCCCCTCTGGAGGAGACCAGACAACTGAAAATTCTAGAATCTAACAGGCAACAGGAGGAGGGTGCCATACACTGTTTTGTTGTGCTCCAGTGTACAAAGCCCCCTCAAGGTTGTCTTTCCATAGCTGAGATTTAAATCCCATTAATGAAATATTAGTTTTATCGCACACACTAACCTCTCCGGAATTCTGGGTGACAGGTGCTTATGTGCACACACGGTTAACTGAAGGGAATTCATCAGTGGTTTTACTCCTGTTTTACCCAGCATCTATTCTGCTTAATTCAATTTAGTTGGATGGTTCTGCAGATAAATGCTGTAGAAATAAAATACTCTTGCATTTCTGCCTCCATTTATGGAATACATCCAAACTGCTTTGCAAAGTCAGAAACCATATATTTGATAACATTTTATAGCTGAAGACAATGAGGCTCAGAAAAGCAAAGCAACTTGCGCATGGTCACTCTGAAACTAAGTACAAAGCCACGACTTAAATCCCTGTTTATGGACTCAACTACCTCAATAAGCAACACTGTTTTCCCAAAAGCCAGTGTCTGAAGCAAAACATAATTGTCAGAATATAAAAATGATGGCCGGGCGCCGTGGCTCACGCCTGTAATACCAGCACATTGGGAGGCCGAGGCAGGCAGATCTCCAAGAGGTCGGGAGTTCCAGACCAGCCTGACCAACATGGAAAAAACACCATCTCTACTAAAAATACAAAATTAGCTGGGTGTGGTGGTGCATGCCTGTAATCTCAGCTACTTGGAGGCTGAGGCAGGAAAATCGCTTGAACCTGGGAGGCAGAGGTTGCTGTGAGCCGAGATCGCGCCATTGCACTCCAGCCTGGGCAACGAGCGAAACTCCGTCTCAAAAAAAAATAAAATAATTAAAAAAAAAAGAACATAAAAATGATTCTTTGTGAGAGGAAAGAAAAGGGAGGGGTCTTATAAATCTAAAAAACCACTCAAAAGAAAGGTGCAAAGAAGAAATACACAAGGGAAAACACAGGAAAAGGAGAAACCAGAGACTAACGTCAGCTAGGTCCTGTTCTGCAAGGAGAGATGGCAGAACCTGAGTCTGGGAGAGGGGGTTCTGAGCCGGAATCTAAAAACAGAGCTGAGAAAGGAAGAGAGAGCAAGTGAACACACCTGGCCACCGCACCCTGTGTAGCCTGGCCTGCCCTCCTTACCTGCCATGAAACCAGTCCTGGCACATGTCACACTCGATCATGAAGCGGGTCACATCGTAAGGCAGCCGGCAGAGGCAATACACCGGCACCGAGGCCATCTTCGCTCGGCCCTGGAGCGTTCTGCGGCCGGCCAGGTTCGTCGTGTCAAGAGGGGCGGGAGGCGGCAGCACGCGTCCTCTCTGGACGATGGCTAGGCACAAACAACACTTTTTACAGAGTGAATCAGCCCCCGCCCCCCACCCCCTTGCACCAGCCCTCAGTTCTCCAATAGAGAGTTACCGCCGCCGGGATGCAACACAGCTGGTGCGGCTGTAGGGGGCAACCAGAGAAAGTCCACCCGGCCCTTAGAATTTCTTTCACACGTAAAGAACGGAGCTCAACCTTCCAGGCTTCCCACCGCCCCCACACTCCCCACTCCCCACCCCCCACCTTCTTCGGCCCCGGAGTCAGTGATAACTTCTTTCCGGGTTTCAAGAAAATACCTGAAGCCTTTTCGGGAAGCTTCTTTCATCTCTCACTGAACCCTCTCCTAGCTGACCCGTTTCACAGAGCTCCCTTTATTATGACGCAAACCACAGCGTCAAAAATGAGGCTGGGGGTATCTCAAGACAAGACCCTCCCCTCACCCCCTGAAATAGGGCCAACCAGAGAGAGATAAGGGATCCCTGAAAGTCTCTTCAGGTTACTCAAAGCCTTCACGAACAAGACAGACAAGACTAGGCGCCCAACTCAAATCAGTTCTGGGGTCGTGTTCGGAGAGTTTAAATAATCCTTTCCATCACTCTCAATATCATTCCTTCCCCGACCAGTCAGGAGTTTCATCACCCCCAAAACTGAAATAAATATAAATCTCTAAACTGACCAGCTCGTTCTATACTTTAAAGATGACAGGGTTCTGGTTGCATCCCTGAAACTCAAAAGGATCTATTCAAAACCCCTCAAACTGACTAGAATTTCCTCACACTCCTGAAACTAAGCAAGGATTCTTTTGCATCGCTCGGAAACTGGCAGCGTTTCCTTGCAGCCCCCCCGCAAACTGATGAAAGCTCCCTAGTCTCCCCAGATGTTCAGGTACCTCACAGTATATCCTAAAACTGACAGTAATACCCTCGCAGCCCCCAAAACTTACAGTAATCTTAACGCTTCCCCAACTGACAGGAACCTCCTCACGCCCCAAACCTGACAAGAACGTCTTCGGTCCAGAATCCTACAGGGACCTCCTCATGCTTTGGGCTGCAAGGACTCCACGCCCGCGGAGCTCAGCCCCAGCGACACGCCGGCAGCCGGGCTAGCTCCGGGACTGCGAGGCGCCTCAGCGGAGGCTCGTCCGGTAGTTCCGGCCCCTACGGCGACGCGCGTCGAATTCTGGGATAGTTCCCGTACCGCCGGGAACCTCGCTTGCCTTCCCCTCGAGCCCCCCGCTGGGTCGCGCGGCGCCAGCCGCCCAACGGTGTTTCAGAGCAGCCTCCTCCACAACATTCCCCTCGGCCCGGCCGTTCGGGCCTACTGGAGACCGCTGCTTGGGCCTAGTCTGGCGGCCACCCGGCGAACGGGCAAGTGGCGTCGTCGCTCGGCCGGCAGGAGATACTCGCGAGCAAACCAACGGGGAAAGAGATGAACCGGCCGCCACGTCCGAGGCACACGGCCCGAAAAGTCGCTGGGAGAAGCCCAGTGGCGGCGGTAGGCAATTCGGAGTAGTCAATAAAGTTTATTCAAAACAACGAGGAAGTTGAGGCGGAGAGGGGAGGAGAAATACCGGGTAAACAGCTACCATGTTGAGAGTGGCGGCGCTACCCAGACAACCAAGGCGACCGCCATCTTACGAGGGCTGGACTCGCGAGGTGAGCGCGGCGGAGGCGGGGAACCGCGAGCCGCCGGCTCCCGGGTGACGTCATCAGGGGGCGGGGCGCCACCTTGAGGAAAGGAGGGCGGTTCTCAGCCACCTTTGGACCTGCTCGTCTCTTTAAGGTGCCCAATCGCCGCTGAAGACCTTGAGCCCAGAGGCGGAGAAGCCGCCATCTTAGGCGAGGCAGACGTTTGGCTCCATTTTGAGTGGGGCCCGAAACTTCCTAGCCTTCCCCCTCCTCCGGGCAAACAGGGAGTTAAGCTACCCCGACTCGCACACTCCTCCTCCCCAGCCTTCTCCTCCTATGAGAGGAGGTGAACTCGGTGACTCCAAACTACAAAATTAATAGGTGGCGGCGGGGGCGGGCTTCAGCCGGGGTAGAGGCGGAGTACTCACCGCGGCTCCTGTTCATTGAGCACCTTCGATAGGCTGGGCTCTTTCCCACGGTGTCTGCGTTGTTCGTTCTTCCCCCTGTGAAGAAAGCTCTGTGATTATCACCAAATGAAGGCAGGGGCTTCGAGAAGCCAAGTGACTTGAGTTCCAGAGCAGGGACGTTGAACCTTGCGCCCTGTGCTACCCGCGTTCTGTCCCCAGGCCCTCAGTGTAGTTCCTCTGTAAAGCTGCTGCCAACTCCACAACTCCCTCTGAACTCTTCTTTGACCCTACTGTTTCACTTCAGTTCAAATACAGTTCAAGGATTTGTTTGCACCTGTCCCACAATTTTCTGACTGTAGCCTGAGGGGAGGGGAGAGGAGGGGAGATGAGAGGAAAGGCTGAGTTAGTGGAGCTTTGCTGAGTTAGTGGAGCTTCGTACATATGCTTCAAGATGGCCTAGGTTTTCTCAAACATTCTAGAAAATTCTCTAGGAGTTATCTTACTATTTCATTTTCTTAAAAGGTCCCATTGCTTTAAAAAAGAAATGTGTGCGTGCACACAATTTACTAACCAGTGATGGTGGGTTAGGCCCTGGAGATGCAATGGTGAAAACAGGACCTCTGGAGTGGGAGGGCATCTGCCAGTGCAGGAAACAAAGTTGCGAGTAAACAATTGGAATAGAAGGCGCAGTAAACACACAAATACCACCTGCAAAATGACCTTTGCAAAATACAACATGAAGCTACAAAAGAGCCTTACAAGCTACTTGCAGCTGCTGTAAGAAAGACGGCAGGGGGACATGAAGGATATAAGTTCACTTAAATAAACAAGCGAGAACATTGTACTCAAAAGGATCAACGTGTACAAATGCATGGAGGCACATAGAAAAATATTTACTAAAAGTTGAATATTGTTGGAACAAGGAAAACAGAAGAGAGAGAGGTAGGAGGTCAAACAGTAAAGGGTCACAACATGAAAGATTGCGAAATGCAAAAGAGTTTGGATTGTATGCAGTTAGCAAAAAGAAAACACAGGTTTTTGAGCAGGAGTAGCTGAGTCTCATATTTGTGACTTACCCAGAGGATGGTTTAGGGTTTTTTTTTTTTTTTTTATGTTTGTTGTTTTAGAGACAAGGTCTCACTCTGTTAACTCAGGCTGGGAGATCATAGCTCACTGCACCCTAGAACTCCTGGACTCAAGCGGTCCTTCCGCCAGAGCCTCTTGAGTAACTGAGACTATAGGCGCACACCACCACACTCGGTTATTTTTTATTTTTTATGGAGCCCAGGCCTCGCCGTATTGCTCAGGCTGGTCTCAAACTCCTGGTTTCAGATCCTCTAAAAGCGCTGGGATTACAGGCCTGAGCCACTGCACTGAAAGGTCCGGGTTTAATGGGACCTGAAGCTTATATGGTTTGGGGGAGGAAGGGTGAGACGTCTTTAAGAAAAAAAATAGCCGGGCGCGGTGGCTCATGCCTGTAATCCTAGCACTTTGGGAGACCGAGGCGCGTGGATCACGAGTTCAGGAGTTCGAGACCAGCCTGGCCAACATGGTGAAACCCCGTATCTACTAAAAATACAAGTATTAGCCGGATGTGGTGGCACGCGCCTGCAGTCCCACGTACACAGGAGGGTGAGGCAGGAGAATCGCTTGAACACGGGAGGCGGAGGTTGCAGTGATCCGAGACTGTGTCATTGCACTCCAGCCTCGGTGACAGAGCCAGACTCCATCTCAAAAAAAAAAAAAAAAATGACTTTTGAATACAAAATTAGGTTCAAAGGTAGGCAGTAAGAGTATTTCTACAAGCAATTTCTACACCTGGGCAATAATTATGAAGAGAAGTGATACAAGGTACATGTAAATGTACCATGGGGCCGGGTGCAGATTGCATGTCTGTAATCCCAGCACTTTGGGAGGTCAAGATGGGAGGATCGCTTGAGCCCGGAGTTCAAGACCAGGATGGGCAACATAGTGAAACCCTGTCTCTACAAAATAAAAATAAAATAAATTTTTAAATAACAAATATCCCATGAAACCCAACCTAAATGTATCCCCCAAATCAACTTCCCCTTAGGTGGATCTCAAAAATGTCAGGCAGCTCCAACACCACCTAATGCAAGGGAAAGTATGGCCAGGCCCTCAGTGGAAAGGGACAGCACTTTGAACCAATTGTTGTTTAAATATATTTTGTGAACTTTATAAAACACATGACCATGTGACCCTATGGAAAGTGACAGGTCCTGCAGTTTAAGATTTCTTAGCTTCACAAGGAGTCAGGAGGAATGAGGCTGTTTCACTAGTGTGGGGGGAAAAAAATTGGTCTAGGATAGTTTGGGAAAGGGTAGAAAAAGATGAGATAATTTGGATATTTTGGAGGTTGACTAGGCAGTGTTTGGAAACTGATAATAGTGGATGAGTGAGTGAAAGGGGTGTGAGTCCATTTCTGGGTTGAGTGTCAGCATAGATGACGGTGCCACTGAATGAACTGGGCTACACAGAAGAGAAAACAGATTTGGTGGGGAAGAGACTAAATTTAATTTGGACTATGTTAAGTTCAGGTGTGTGTGGAACATTAATTCCCTCACCCAACAGTTCTTTATTAATCTACTATGCATCATGCACTGTGCTAGGTGCTGAGGATGTTGAGGTACCCCAGATAAGGCCCTGGCCTGCATGGAGCTGACAGTCTACTGGCAGAAACAGTCAATGATCAAATAAAATTTCATTAATATGTGAATTTCATTCACATATTTTCTTGAACACCTACTGTTAGGCACTGGGGATTTAGGGGTAAACAGACAAGTCCCCGCCCTTCTGTGACTCATTTCCAGCAAGGGAGACGGATAAAAAGTGAGGCAAATCAGAGAATTTCCAATTGAGGTGAGTGCTATCAGGAAAGTAAGACCAGTCATGAGATAGAGAATGATTTGAAAGGAAAGCAGTCTATTTTAGATAAGGTAGTCAAGGAAGGGTTCTCAGAGAAGGTGACAGGAGCTGAGACCTGAATAACAAAAAGAGCTAGCTAGGGACAAAGGCAAAAGGAATCAAAAGTGTTGGCCAAGCATGGTGGCTCACGCCTGTAATCTGAGCACTTTGGGAGGCCGAGGCGGGTGGATCACGAGGTCAAGAGATCGAGACCATCCTGGCCAACAATGGTGAAACCTCGTCTCTACTAAAAATACAAAAAATTAGCTGGGTGTGGTGGCACGTGCCTGTAGTCCCAGCTACTCGGGAAGCTGAGGCAGGAGAATCGCATGAACCCGGGAGGCGGAGCTTGCGGTGAGCCGATATTGTGCCACTGCATTCCAGCCTGGGCGACAGAGCAAGACTCCTTCTCAAAAAAAAAAAAGTGCTAAAGCCCTAAGATGAGGGCAAGAGGACTGGGCGGGCTACAGGTGGGGGTCAGGGTCTCCAAGCCTGAATTAGAGACCCTGTGTGTACCCTTAGGGAATAGACGATCTAATAAATTAACAAAACAAGGAGGCTGGAAAAGGTCAAACCCTAAGTGCTACCTAGAGGTTTGAGCAACCTGTGTGGTGTCGGAACAAAGAGGCAGTCACAGTTAATTCAAACACGTTCAGTGGGTGTGTGAGGAAAGGCTTCACAAGAGGTAGCATTGGACCTAGGTACAGTGGTACCTACCCCGACTCCTAAAATTCCTCCCCAGTGTCCTTGAGAGGTAGGGAGTGGACAAAGGATATTGGGAAAGGCAAAGCTGCCAGGGGTCTGAACCAGAGGCAGTCAGATTTGCTGACAAAGGAAGTCTTGCCACTGCTAAGGATGGGAGGCAGCTGGCTGCTGCCCTGGAAATGTGTGGACTGGTCCAGTCTCAGAGGATGGCGTCCATGATGGGACCTGGCTGCCACAGCACCAGGCTGCCCTGGAAGCCTACCTCCCCCATCCCACCTCCATTTAACAGTTGTAAACATTTATTTTTAATAACACAGATTCAGTTCCATCCCATTGTAATGTAAATGCATTCCCATTATAAACATTCAAACAGCCAGGCTGAACTCTCCCCATGACAGGGCATTCAATGCCTGCTTACCTCTCTAGAGGGAACCTCAGCAGGATCTTTTCCAATTCATTTCTCTACATATATGTTATAGCTATTGAGGTAAAAAAAAAAAAATGATGAGGGCTACAGTGAACTATAAAATACATGAGTGGAAAACGGGGGATTTGGGGGGAAACTTACATGAGGAAAAACAGGTGTCCTCTGAAACAGACTTGAAAGTACAGGGACAGTAAAAACAAAAGACAAAATAATACTAAATAACATTATCTGAGAACTTACTGTGCTAAGCACTGTTACAAACTCGCTACAAGCATTAAGTCACTGAATCCTTAGAACAACCATATGAAGTAGATATCAATACTGTTAGCATTGTATGGATGATGAAGCTGAGTACAGAAACTTTAATTCACTTGCTGGAGGTCACTTAGCTAGTTTGTATCCTAGCAGGGGTTCCTGGTGATACAGGGTCAGAGACCAGGCTCTTAACCATTCCTTTATACCACTAGTGTGGATTTAACAGCAACTGGTGTGTAAGTGTAATGGGAAGGTAATCAATTAATGGTTCTTTGCATAATTTGAAACACAGAAACAAAATGTGGTTTGCACACACTTGAAATAAAAACTAGCAGGATGGTGCCCCAGGTGCCAAACTAAGCAATGGAGAACACCAACCCACGCCTCCAGGGCCAGCTTCATGGGCGTGCCTGTTCACCGAGCTCTGCTCCTAGAAGGGGCCTTAGGCTTGGTTTAATGTAATGCTGTGGCTGTCTTGAAATTGATAATTTTATCTTTGAGCTTGTCTTTTCTAAGTGTAGTCCACTGTGACAATGGATCATGCATATGAGCAGAAGGGATATGCTAAGTGGCAGCACCCACAGCCTATGGAAACTGCAGGCAATGTGCATGCCACCAAGCAGTTAGACAGGCCGCCTGGTGTGCAGAAACACACCAGAGGGGGACATCAGGGCCCAGAGGGGGACGTCAAGCTAGTGACTAGAGTGGCAGCAGTAGCAAAAGCAGCAGCACAGGTAGCAGTGGCTATAGATCTGGGAGAGAGGAGGGCCTCTGTGCAGGAACAGTGAGGAGACCGGTTGTAAGAGGCAAGCTTGTCCTGTCACCAGGGCCTGTCCCTGCAGGATCTGTACAAAGATTAACGCTTTGGCCTGCACACTGGGACAGGAACTGCTGGCACTCAGGCAGTAAACTTTGCAAGGAAATGATTATGAAATAAACAAGTACCCATGGACATTGCAGTAAAGTGTATGGAGAGGATTATTATAATTTTTCAAAGAGTTTAGAATCTCTGGTTTTAAAACCTGGTGCAACACAGCAAAACAAATATCCAAAGGCTTAGAAATAGAAATTAAAATTAAAGATTGTCACAATAGACACATTAAATGAAAAGTTTCAGATAAAATATCAATGAAGAAGACAATATAAAAGTTTCTTCCCTGTAATTGAAGAGACAGGCCAGGCGCAATGGCTTATACTTATACTCCCAACACTTTGGGGAATTGCTTGAGCCCAGGAGTTTGAGACCAGTCTGGACAACAAAGTGAGACCCTATCTCTACTAAAAATTAAAAAACAAAAAATTTGCTGGGTGTAGTGGTTGGTGCCTGAAGTCCCAGCTACTCAGGAGGCTGAGGTGGGAGGATTGCTTGAGCTTTTGAGGTCAAGACTGCAGTGAACCATGATCTCCCATTGCACTCCTGGCTGGGCAAGTGAGTGAGACGCTGTCTCAAAACAAAACAAAACAAAACAAAAGACCAGCCTGGGCAACAAAGTGAGACCTCATCTCTATAAAAAATAAAAATATTAAAATATTAGCCAGGCATGGTGGTGCACACCTGTAGTCCCACCTACTGATGAGGCTGAATCGGGAGGATTCCTTGAGCCCAGGAGGTCAAGGCTGCAGTGAGCTGTGATCCCACTACTGCATTCTAGACTGGACAACAAAGTGAGACCCTGTCTTTAAAAAAAAAAAATGAATGTGGCCGGGCACAGTGGCTCACGCGTGTAATCCCAGCACTTTGGGAGGCCAAGGTGGGCAGATGACGAGGTCAGGAGTTCAAGACCAGCCTGGCCAACATGGTGAAACCCCGTCTCTACTAAAAACACACAAAAAATTAGCTGGGTGTGGTGGTGGGCGCCTGTAATCCCAGCTACTTGGGAGGCTGAGGCAGGAGAATCACTTGAAACCGGAAGGCGGAGGTTGCAGTGAGCCGAGATGATGCCACTGCACTCCAGCCTGGGCAACAGGAGTGAAACTCTGTCTCAAAGAAGAAAAAAAAAAAAAAAAAAAAGAAGTTGCGGCCAGTGGCTCATGCCTGTAATCCCAGCACTTTGGGAGGCCGAGGTGGGTGGATCACCTGAGGTTGGGAGTTCGAGACCAGACTGACCAAAATGGTGAAACCCCATCTCTACTAAAAATACAAAAATTAGCTGGGCGTGGTGGCACATGCCTGTAATTCTAGCTACTCGGGAGGCTGAGGCAGGAGAATCGCTTGATCCCGGGAGGGGGAGGTTGTGGTGAGCTGAGATCATGCCATTGCACTCCAGCCTGGGCAACAAGAGTGAAACTCTGTCTCAAAAAAAAAAAAAAAAATGAAGTTGCTAAAAATGTTGATGACCAAATAATTGAATTTGCAGAAAAGTGAGTCAGAAAAATCTGATGATCATGATATATTAATAACACTATTTTTGCCAGGCGCAGTGGCTGTCACCTGTATTCCCAGCACTTTGGGAGGCCGAGGCAGGTGGATCACTTGAGGTCAAGAGTTTCAGACCAGCTTGGCCAACATGGTGAAACCCCGTCTCTACTAAAAATACAAAAATTAGTAGGCTGTGGTGGCGCACACCTGTATGTAATCCCTGCTACTAGGGAGGCTGAGGCAGGAGAATCACTTGAACCCGGGAGGCAGAGTTTGCAGTTAGCCAAGATCGTGCCACTGCACTCCAGCCTGGGCAACAGAGTGAGATTCCGTCTCAAAAGAAAAAAAAATCATGTAAAATTATGACAAAAATATTTTTCTGTAACTTGTCATTATTCATGCATTACTATTACACTTACTATGTTTTATAAGTAAAAACATTTTTTTAAAGGAAAAAAGAATTTTTTTTCATACAGAGTCATGCTGTGTCACCCAGGCTGGAGTGCAGTGGCGTGATCTCTGCTCATTGCAGTCTCTGCCTCACAGGTTCTAGCAATTCTCCTGCCTCAGCCACCCAAGTAGCTGGGATTACAGGTGCACACCACCACATCTGGCTTTTTTTTTTTTTTTTTTTTTTTATTAGAGACGGGGTTTTACCATGTTGGCCAGGCTTGTCTCGAACTTCTGGCCTCAAGTGATCTGCCCGCCTTGGCCTCCCAAAGTGCTGGGATTACAGGCGTGAGCCACCAAGCCTGGCCTAGGAAGAAAATTAAAAAAAAAAAAATTTTATTATTATTATACTTTCAGTTTTAGGGTACATGTGCACAACGTGCAGGTTTGTTACATATGTATACATGTGCCATGTTGGTGTGCTGCACCCATTAACTCGTCATTTAGCATTAGGTATATCTCCTAATGCTATCCCTCCCCCCTACCCCCACCCCACAACAGTCCCCGGTGTGTGATGTTCCCCTTCCTGTGTCCATGTGTTCTTATTGTTCAATTCCCGCCTATGAGTGAGAACATGCGGTGTTTGGTTTTTTGTCCTTGCGATAGTTTGCTGAGAATGATGGTTTCCAGTTTCATCCATGTCCCTACAAAGGACATGAACTCTTCATTTTTTATGGCTGCATAGTATTCCATGGTGTATATGTGCCACATTTTCTTAATCCAGTCTATCGTTGTTGGACATTTGGGTTGGTTCCAAGTCTTTGCTATTGTGAATAGTGCTGCAATAAACATATGTGTGCATGTGTCTTTATAGCAGCATGATTTATAATCCTTTGGGTATATACCCAGTAATGGGATGGCTGGGTCAAATGGTATTTCTAGTTCTAGATCCCTGAGGAATCGCCACACTGACTTCCACAATGGTTGAACCAGTTTACCGTCCCACCAACAGTGTAAAAGTGTTCCTATTTCTCCACATCCTCTCCAGCACCTGTTGTTTCCTGACTTTTTAATGATCGCCATTCTAACTGGTGTGAGATGGTATCTCATTGTGGTTTTGATTTGCATTTCTCTGATGGCCAGTGATGATGAGCATTTTTTCATGTGTTTTTTGGCTGCGTAAATGTCTTCTTTTGAGAAGTGTCTGTTCATATCCTTCGCCCACATTTTGGTGGGGTTGTTTGTTCTTTTCTTATAAATTTGTTGGAGTTCATTGTAGATTCTGGATATTAGCCCTTTGTCCGATGAGTAGGTTGCAAAAATTTTCTCCCATTCTGTAGGTTGCCTGTTCACTCAGACGGTAGTTTCTTTTGCTGTGCAGAAGCTCTTGAGTTTAATTAGATCCCATTTGTCAATTTTGGCTTTTGTTGCCATTGCTTTTGGTGTTTTAGACATGAAGTCCTTGCCCATGCCTATGTCCTGAATGGTATTGCCTAGGTTTTCTTCTAGGGTTTTTATAGTTTTAGGTCTAATATGTAAGTCTTTAATCCATCTTGAATTAGTTTTTGTATAAGGTGTAAGGAAGGGATCCAGTTTCAGCTTTCTACATATGGCTAGCCAGTTTTCCCAGCACCATTTATTAAATAGGGAATCCTTTCCCCATTGCTTGTTTTTGTCAGGTTTGTCAAAGATCAGATAGTTGTAGATATGTGGCATTATTTCTGACGGCTCTGTTCTGTTCCATTGGTCTATATCTCTGTTTTGGTACCAGTACCATGCTGTTTTGGTTACTGTAGCCTTGTAGTATAGTTTGAAGTCAGGTAGCATGATGCCTCCAGCTTTGTTCTTTTGGCTTAGGATTGACTTGGCGATGCGGGCTCTTTTTTGGTTCCATATGAACTTTAAAGTAGTTTTTTCCAATTCTGTGAAGAAAGTCATTGGTAGCTTGATGGGGATGGCATTGAATCTATAAATTACCTTGGGCAGTATGGCCATTTTCACGACATTGATTCTTCCTACCCACGAGCATGGAATGTTCTTCCATTTGTTTGTATCCTCTTTTATTTCCTTGAGCAGTAGTTTGTAGTTCTCCTTGAAGAGGTCCTTCACATCCCTTGTAAGTTGGATTCCTAGGTATTTTATTCTCTTTGAAGCAATTGTGAATGGGAGTTCACTCATGATTTGGTTCTCTGTTTGTCTGTTATTGGTGTATAAGAAGGCTTGTGATTTTTGCACATTGATTTTGTATCCTGAGACTTTGCTGAAGTTGCCTATCAGCTTAAGGAGATTTTGAGCTGAGACGATGGGGTTTTCTAGATATGCAATCATGTCATCTGCAAACAGGGACAATTTGACTTCCTCTTTTCCTAATTGAATGCCCTTTATTTCCTTCTCCTGCCTGATTGCCCTGGCCAGAACTTCCAACACTATGTTGAATAGAAGTGGTGAGAGAGGGCATCCCTGTCTTGTGCCAGTTTTCAAAGGGAATGCTTCCAGTTTCTGTCCATTCAGTATGATATTGGCTGTGGGTTTGTCATAGATAGCACTTATTATTTTGAGATACATCCCATCAATACCTAATTTATTGAGAGTTTTTAGCATGAAGGTTGTTGAATTTTGTCAAAGGCCTTTTCTGCATCTATTGAGATAATCATGTGGTTTTTGTCTTTGGTTCTGTTTATATGCTGGATTATGTTTATTGATTTTCGTATGTTGAACCAGCCTTGAATCCCAGGGATGAAGCCCACTTGATCATGGTGGATAAGCTTTTTGATGTGCTGCTGGATTCGGTTTGCCAGTATTTTATTGAGGATTTTTGCATCAATGTTCATCAAGGATATTGGTCTAAAATTCTCTTTTCTGTTGTGTCTCTGCCAGGCTTTGGTATCAGGATGATGCTGGCCTCATAAAATGAGTTAGGGAGGATTCCCTCTTTTTCTATTGATTGCAATAGTTTCAGAAGGAATGGTACCACCTCCTCCTCGTACCTCTGGTAGAATTCGGCTGTGAATCCATCTGGTCCTGGACTTTTTTTGGTTGGTAAGCTATTAATTATTGCCTCAATTTCAGAGCCTGTTATTGGTCTATTCAGAGATTCAACTTCTTCCTGGTTTAGTCTTGGGAGGGTGTATGTGTCGAGGAATTTATCCATTTCTTCTAGATTTTCTAGTTTATTTGCGTAGAGGTGTTCATAGTATTCTCTGATGGTAGTTTGTATTTCTATGGGATCAGTGGTGATATCCCCCTTGTCATTTTTTATTGCGTCTATTTGATTCTTCTCTCTTTTCTTCTTTATGAGTCTTGCTAGCGGTTTATCAATTTTGTTGATCATTTCAAAAAACCAGCTCCTGGATTCATTGATTTTTTGAAGGGTTTTTTTGTGTCTCTATTTCCTTCAGTTCTGCTCTCATCTTAGTTATTTCTTGCCTTCTGCTAGCTTTTGAATGTGTTTGCTCTTGCTTCTCTAGTTGTTTTAATTGTGATGTTAGGGTGCCAATTTTAGATCTTTCCTGCTTTCTCTTGTGGGCATTTAGTGCTATAAATTTCCCTCTACACACTGCTTTGAATGTGTCCCAGAGATTCTGGTATGTTGTGTCTTTGTTCTCGTTGGTTTCAAAGAACATCTTTATTTCTGCCTTCATTTCTTTATGTACCCAGTAGTCATTCAGGAGCAGGTTGTTCAGTTTCCATGTAGTTGAGAGGTTTTGAGTGAGTTTCTTAATCCTGAGTTCTAGTTTGATTGCACTGTGGTCTGAGAGACAGTTTGTTATAATTTCTGTTCTTTTACATTTGCTGAGGAGTGCTTTACTTCCAACTATGTGGTCAGTTTTGGAATAGGTGTGGTGTGGTGCTGAAAAAAATGTATATTCTTTTGATTTGGGGTGGAGAGTTCTGTAGATGTCTATTAAGTCCGCTTGGTGCAGAGCTGAGTTCAATTCCTGGGTATCCTTGTTGACTTTCTGTCTCGTTGATCTGTCTAATGTTGACAGTGGGGTGTTAAAGTCTCCCATTATTATTGTGTGGGAGTCTAAGTCTCTTTGTAGGTCACTCAGGACTTGCTTTATGAATCTGGGTGCTCTTGTATTGGGTGCATATATATTTAGGATAGTTAGCTCTTCTTGTTGAATTGATCCCTTTACCATTATGTAATGGCCTTCTTTGTCTCTTTTGATCTTTGTTGGTTTAAAGTCTGTTTTATCAGAGACTAGGATTGCAACCCCTGCCTTTTTTTGTTTTCCATTTGCTTGGTAGATCTTCCTCCATCCCTTTATTTTGAGCCTATGTGTCTCTCTGCAGGTGAAATGGGTTTCCTGAATACAGCACACTGATGGGTCTTGACTCTTTATCCAATTTGCCAGTCTGTGTCTTTTAATTGGAGCATTTAGCTCATTTACATTTAAGGTTAACATTGTTATGTGTGAATTTGATCCTGTCATTATGATGTTAGCTGGTTATTTTGCGTGTTAGTTGATGCAGTTTCTTGATGGTCTTTACAATTCGGCATGTTTTTGCAGTGGCTGGTACTGGTTTTTCCTTTCCATGTTTAGTGCTTCCTTCAGGAGCTCTTTTAGGGCAGGCCTGGTGGTGACAAAATCTCTCAGCATTTGCTCGTCTGTAAAGTATTTTATTTGTCCTTCACTTATGAAGCTTAGTTTGGCTGGATATGAAATTCTGGGTTGAAAATTCTTTTCTTTAAGAATGTTGAATATTGGCCCCCACTCTCTTCTGGCTTGTAGAGTTTCTGCCGAGAGATCCGCTGTTAGTCTGATGGGCTTCCCTTTGTGGGTAACCCGACCTTTCTCTCTGGCTGCCCTTAACATTTTTTCCTTCATTTCAACTTTGGTGAGTCTGACAATTATGTGTCTTGGGGTTGTTCTTCTCGAGGAGTATCTTTGTGGCATTCTCTGTATTTCCTGAATTTGAATGTTGGCCTGCCTTGCTAGATGGGGGAAGTTCTCCTGGATAATATCCTGCAGAGTGTTTTCCAACTTGGT
Source organism: Pongo abelii (assembly GCF_028885655.2). Lineage (NCBI taxonomy): Eukaryota > Metazoa > Chordata > Mammalia > Primates > Hominidae > Pongo > Pongo abelii. The sequence goes on from NC_072008.2 coordinate 54,242,589, forward strand.
TCCATTCTCCCCATCACTTGCAGGTACACCAATCAGACGTAGATTTGGTCTTTTCACATAGTCCCATATTTCTTGGAGGCTTTGTTCGTTTCTTTTTATTCTTTTTTCTCTAAACTCTTCTCGTTTCATTTCATGCATTTCATCTTCCATCGCTGATACCCTTTCTTCCACTTGATCGCATCAGCTACTGAGGCTTGTGCATTCGTCACGTAGTTCTCGTGCCTTGGTTTTCAGCTCCATCTGGTCTTTTAAGGACTTCTCTGCATTGGTTATTCTAGTTAGCCATTTGTCTAATTTTTTTTCAAGGTTTTTAACTTCTTTGCCATTGGTTCGAACTTCCTCCTTTAGCTCAGAGTAGTTTGATCTTCTGAAGCCTTCTTCTCTCAACTTGTCAAAGTCATTCTCAGTCCAGCTTTGTTCCATTGCTGGTGAGGAGCTGCGTTCCTTTGGAGGAGGTAAAGTGCTCTGATTTTTAGAGTTTCCGGTTTTTGTGCTCTGTTTTTTCCCCATCTTTGTGGTTTTATCTACCTTTGGTCTTTGATGATCGTGACGTACACATGGGTTTTTGGTGTGGATGTCCTTTCTGTTTGTTAGTTTTCCTTCTAACAGTCAGGACCCTCAGCTGCAGGTCTGTTGGAATTTGCTCGAGGTGCACTCCAGACCCTGTTTGCTTGGGTATCAGCATCGGTGGCTGCAGAACAGCGGATATTGGTGAACCGCAAATGCTGCTGCCTGATCGTTCCTCTGGAAGTTTTGTCTCAGAGGAGTACCTGGCCATGTGAGGTGTCAGTCCGGCCCTACTGGGGGGTGCCTCCCAGTTAGGCTACTCGGGGGTCAGGGACCCACTTGAGGAGGCAGTCTGCCCGTTCTCAGATCTCAAGCTGCATGCTGGGAGAACCACTACTCTCTTCAAAGCTGTCAGACAGGGACATTTAAGTCTGCAGAGGTTACTGCTGCCTTTTGTTTGTCTGTGCCCTGCCCCCAGAGGTTGAGCTTCCTGGCCACTTTGTTTACCTACTCAAGCCTCGGCAATGGCAGGCGCCCCTCCCCCAGCCTCACTGCCGCCTTGCAGTTTGATCTCAGAGTGCTGTGCTAGCAATGAGTGAGGCTCCATGGGCGTAGGACCCTCCAAGCCAGGTGCGGGATGTAATCTCCTGGTGTGCCGTTTGTTAAGCCCGTGGAAAAGCGCAGTATTAGGGTGGGAGTGACCCGATTTTCCAGGTGCCGTCTGTTACCCCTTTCTTTGACTAGGAAAGGGAATTCCCTGACCCCTTGCGCTTCCTGGGTGAGGCGATGCCTCACCCTGCTTTGGCTCATGCATGGTGTGCTGCACCCACTGTCCTGCACCCACTATCTGGCACTCCCCAGTGAGATGAACCCGGTACCTCAGTTGGAAATGCAGAAATCACCCGTCTTCTGCGTCACTCACGCTGGGAGCTGTAGACTGGAGCTGTTCCTATTCGGCCATCTTGGCTCCACAGGAAAAAACTTTTTAGGTTGGGACCTTTAATTACACTTCCCCTCCTTTTTTTTTTTTTTTTATTTTTGAGATGGAGTCTCGCTCTGTCGACCAGGCTGGAGTGTGGTGGCGCGATCTCGGCTCACTGCAACCTCTGCCTCCCAGGTTCAAGCAATTCTCCTGCCTCAGCCTCCTGTGTAGCTGGGACTACAGCTGCCAGCCATCATGCATGGCTAATTTTTGTAATTTTAGTCGAGATGGGGTTTCACTATGTTGGTCAGGCTGGTCTCGAACTCCCAACCTCAGGTGATCCACCCGCCTCAGCCTCCCAAAGTGCTGGGATTACAGGCGTGAGTCACCACACCCAGCTTTCTTCTCTGCTTTTTGAACATGAGGCTCTCCATTCCATTTTCATGTTGTGCTGGGCTTCACCAATTATGTAGCAGACTCCCGTGACTACTTGGTGGTAATTGTGAGGTGAACTGGGATTGCAGCCACTCAAACAGCCTCACTGCTCAAACCAAAATCCTCTCCACTGCGAGTGGGGGTCCGGGTGGGTAGCGGCAGGATAGTAACATAGAAATATGGAGGTTGGTGTGGGTATTTATCATTTTCACATGAACAGGATCCTACTGTTCGATCAAATTAGGCGGCCAACTGCTTTCTTCAGTTGACAATAAGTCTTGGAGATCTTTCTACCAAAAAAAAAACAAAAAAAAATCAACTTTCTTTTTTGTTTTGAGACGGAGTCTCGCTCTGTCGCGAGGCTGGAGTGCAGTGGCGTGATCTCGGCTCACTGCAACCTCCACCTCCTGAATTCAAGCGATTCTCCTGCTTCAGCCTCCTGAGTAGGTGGGACTGCAGGCTCGAGCCACCATGCCCAGCTAATTTTTGTATTTTTAGTAGAGACGGGATTTCACCATGTTGGCCAGGATGGTCTTGATCTCTTTACCTCGTGATCTGCCGACCTCAGCCTTCCAAAGTGCTGGGATTACAGGCATGAGCCACTGCTCCCGGCCAACTTTCTTCTTTTTAATTACTGCAGGGAATTTCATCACCGGGGACGGAGGCAGTCTTAATCTATTTCTCCTCTCCCTTGATGGATATTTAAAGTGGTCTTAATTTTTCACTATTACAGGGCTGCAGTGAACATTGCCGTAGGGACCTCTTTGTGCCCAAGCATGTTTCTCTAGATGGACACTCAAAAGAAGGTTACTGAGTCATGGAGTGTAAATATTTTGCTCACGCTTGTAATCCCAGCACTTTGGGAGGCCGAGGCAGGTGGATCACGAGGTCAGGAGATCGAGACCATCCTGGCTGACACGGTGAAACCCCGTCTCTACTAAAAATACAAAAAATTAGCCAGGCGTGGTGGCAGGTGCCTGTAGTCCCAGCTACTCGGGAGGCTGAGGCAGGAGAATGGCATGAACCCAGGAGGCGGATCTTGAAGTGAGCCGAGATCACTCCACTGTACTCCAGCCTGGGTGACAGAGTGAGACTCCATCTCAAAAAAAATAAAATAAAATAAAATAAAAATATTTTCAATTTTAATACATACTGCCAACTTGCCCTTCAAAGGCACTATGCCAATTTTTGAATACCATCAGCAGTGTATCTTCATATTTCCTAGGACCCTGGCATTTAGGTTGTTTTGTTTGTTCGTTTGTTCTTTTGGAGATGGAGTTTTGCTCTTTTTGCCTGGCTGGAGTGCAATTTTGCGATCTTGGCTCACTGCAACCTCCGCCTCCCGGGTTCAAGTGATTCTCCTGCCTCAGCCTCCCAAGTAGCTGGAATTACAGGTGTGTGCCACCATGCCCACCTAATGTTTGTATTTTTAGTAGAGACGGGGTTTCACCGTGTGGGCCAGGCTGCTCTCGAACTCCTGACCTCAGGTGATCAACCTGCCTCGACCTCTGAAAGTGCTGGGTTTACAGGCGTGAGCCACTGTGCCCAGCCTTTTGGATTGTTTTACACTCTGATTGATGAAAAATGATAACTCATGTTTGTTTGTTTGTTTTTAATTTGCATTCCCCCATCACTAGTGAAGTTGAGCATGTTTTCATATGATGTTTATTATTGGCCCATCCTCTATGAACTATTTGTAACCTTTGCCTATTTTTTCTTACAGCATTGTCTTTTCCATGTTGAGTTGTAGGAGTCATTTATATTTCTAGATATTAATCCTTTGTCTAAAATGTATGTTGCTAATATTTTCCCACAGTATGTAACTTGTTTATGGTTTGTGTTATCATGCAGAAGTTTTCAGTGTTTATATAGTTTATACTTATATCAATCTTTTCTGCTATGGTTTTGCAGCTTTGTTTATTGTTTTAGAAGACCTTCCTTATCCAAAGTAACAACCATATTATCTTTTTTGTTTTTCTGTTATGATACTTTCCATTTAGATCTTTAATCTACCTTAAACTCATTTCCTCCTCAGAATCTTTGCATTTCTCCTATCTAGAACTCTCTTCCCCTACATCTTCCTATGGCTGACACCTTCAGAAATCAACTCAAATATTGCTTCTTCAAAGAGGCCTTCCATGGCCACCCTAACTAAATTAGCCACTCCCCTCTCTGCCAAGATATGCCCTATTACCTTGATTATTTTCTTCAAAGATTATCTCCCTGTGAAGTTATCTAATTTGTTTATTTGTTCATAGTTATTCTCCCCTTAGATTGTAAGCTCTGTCAGAGTACAGACTTTGTCTTGTTCCCAGCTTCTAGAATGCTTTTAGAGTTTTAGTTAATTTGATATGATGGAGGGATATAGCTTAATTTTTTCCAAAAGGATAGATGATTGTCTCAACATCAGAACTCCCTTTTCTAAAAGAAAATTTTTATTTCAGTTTTCTGTTTTTCTATCCTATTAAGTATTGAGGCCGGGTGTGCTGGCTCACGCCTGTAATCCTAGCACTTTGGGAGACTGAGGTGGGCGGATCACTTGAGGTCAGGAGTTCGAAACCAGCCTGGCCAACATGGTGAAACCCCCACTCTACTAAAAATATAGCAAATTAGCCAGGCGTGGTGGTGGGCACCTGTAATCCCAGCTACTTGGGAGGCTGAGGAAGGAGAATTGCTTGAACCCAGGAGGCGGAGGTTGCAGTGAAGTGCTAGGATTACAGGCATGAGCCTCGTGCCCAGCCCAGAGTGTCATATTTTTAAAATCTGCTTCACTATGTCTGGAGTGGAGGCCCAGCATCCCTAATTTTATTTTGCTTTTGTAGAAACAGGGCCTCATTACGTTGCCCAGGCTGGTCTCAAATTCCTGGGCTCAAGCAATCCTCCTACCTTGGACTCCCACAGTGCTAGAATTACAAGTGTGAGCCATAGCACCAGGCCAACATCCTTAATTTTAAAAAACTTCACTGACTTGACAAGTAATATCAATGTTCACCTGGAAAAGCAATAATGAGAACATTTCTGAAAAAAAAAAAAAAAAAAGAAAATGACAGAAAACAAGTTCTGTCAGATATTAAAAATACTACAAAGCGGCTGGGTGCGGTGGCTCATGCCTGTAATCCCAGCACTTTGGGAGGCTGAGGCCAGTGGATCACCTGAGGTTGGGAGTTCAAGACCAGCCTGACAAACATGGAGCAACCCCATCTCTACTAAAAATACAAAATTAGACGGGCGTGGTGGCACATGCCTGTAATTCCAGCTACTCGGGAGGCTGAGGCAGGAGAATCGGTTGAACCCAGGAGGCGGAGGTTGCGGTGAGCCGAGGTTGCGCCATTGCACTCCAGCCTGGGCAACGAGAGCAAAACTCTGTCTCAAAAAAAAAAATACTACAAAGCTTAGCCAGGTGTTGTGGCACGCACCTGTAGTTCCAACTACTTGGGAAGTGGAGGTGGGAGGATCACTTGAGCCCAGGAGGTGGAGGCTACAGTGAGTCAAGATTGGGCCACTGCACTCCAGCCTGGGCAACAGAGTGAGACCCTGTCTCAAAAAAAAAAATACCGCAAAGCTAAGATGATTGAAATAGTTTAGTATAGTAAAAATAATTAGATGGGCTGGGCATGGTGGCTCATGACTGTAATCCCAGCCCTTTGGGAGGCCAAGGTGAGTGGATCACCTGAGGTTAGGAGATCGAGACCAGCCTGGCCAACATGGTGAAACCCTGTCTCTACTAAAAATACAAACATTAGCCGGGTGGGGTGGTGTGTACCTGTAATCACAGCTACTCAGGAGGCTGAGGCAGAAGAATCAGTTGAACCTGGGAGGTGGAGGTTGCAGTGAGCTGAGATTGTGCCATTGCACTCCAGCCTGGGTGACAAGAGCAAAACTCCATCTAAAAAAAAGAAAAAAAAAAGAATTAGATCAATGGAACAAATAAAAATTCCCTAAGTAGACTCAAGTACATTAAAAAAACATTTATGATAAAGGCCACAATTGAAATCAATGGAGAAAATGGTGCTCAGATAACTGGCTAGTTGGTAGTGAAGGGGTGGGGGAATTATCTTTATCTTACTCCTTATACCAAAATATAATTCCAGGTGTATCAGAAGTGAAAGTAGAAAAAAGTGAAAACATAATAATTTTGGAAGAAAATATTAATGTACTTATTTGTACTCTAGAAATGGGGAAGCCCTTTTTTTCTGAGACAGAGAAAAAAAGCCTCTGTTGCCCAGGCTGGAGTGCAATGGCGTGATCTCAGCTCACTGCAACCTCCGCCTCCCAGGTTCAAGTGATTCTCCTGCCTCAGCCTCCCGAGTAGCTGGGATTACAGGTGTGCACCACCACACCCGGTTAATTTTTGTATTTTTAGTAGAGACGGGGTTTCACCACATTGGCCAGGCTGGTCTGGAACTCCTGACCTCAAGTGATCCACCTGCCTCAGACTCCCAAAGTGCTAGGATTACAGGCATGAGCCACTGCACCCAGCCCAGGAAGGCCTTTTTAAAGCAGAATCTCAAACTCAGATGCCATAAAGAAAAAGATTGATAGATTTGTATGGAAGTTCAAAGCTTTGGGAGGTAAAAAATACCATGAAGAAATTCAAAAGATCAGCAAAACTGGGAAAACATATTTACAACATACATGACAAAGGGCTAGTTTATTTATGAGGAGTTCAGAAAAATCTGTTAAGGCTGGGCATGGTGGTTAACACCTGTAATCCCAGCACTTTGGGAGGCTGAGGTGGGCGGATCACTTGAGGTCAGGAGTTCGAGAGCAGCGTGGTCAACATGGTGAAACCCCATCTCTACTGAAAATACAAAAATTAGCTGGGCATGGTGGCTCATGCCTGTAATCTCAGCTACTTGGGAGGCTGAGGCAGGAGAATCACTTGAGCCCAGGAAGCACAGGTTGCTGTGAGCTGAGATCGTACCACTGCACTCCAGCCTTGGCAACAGAGTGAAACTCTGTATCAAAAAAAAAAAAAGAAAGAAAAGAAAGAAAGAAGGAAAGAAAGAAAATAAAAATCTGTTAAGAAAAAGGCGAGGGAGAGGAGCCAAGATGGCCGAATAGGAACAGCTCCGGTCTACAGCTCCCAGCGCGAGCGACGCAGAAGACGGGTGATTTCTGCATTTCCATCTGAGGTACCGTGTTCATCTCACTAGGGAGTGCCAGACAGTGGGCGCAGGTCAGTGGGTGAGTGCACCATGCGCCAGCCGAAGCAGGGGCGAGGCATTGCCTCACTCGGGAAGCGCAAGGGGTCAGGGAGTTCCCTTTCCAGGGGTGACAGAGGGCACCTGGAAAATCGGGCCACTCCCACCCGAATACTGTGCTTTTCCGACGGGCTTAGGAAACGGTGCCCCAGGAGAGTATAGCCTGCACCTGGCTCAGAGGGTCCTGCGCCCACGGAGTCTCGCTGATTGCTAGCACAGCAGTCTGAGATCAAACAGCAAGTCGGCAGCGAGGCTGGGGGAGGGGCGCCCGCCATTGCCCAGGCTCGCTTAGGTAAACAAAGCAGCTGGGAAGCTTGAACTGGGTGGAGCCCACCACAGCTCAAGGAGGCCTGCCTGCCTCTGTAGGCTCCACCTCTGGGGGCAGGGCACAGACAAAAACACAGCAGTAACCTCTGCAGACTTAAATGTCCCTGTCTGACAGCTTTGAGGAGAGCAGTGGTTCTCCCAGCACGCAGCTGGGGATCTGAGAACGGGCAGACTGCCTCCTCAAGTGGGTCCCTGACCCCTGACCCAGCAGCCTAACTGGGAGGCACCCCCCAGCAGGGGCAGACTGACACCTCACACGGCCGGCCAGGTACTCCAACAGACCTGCAGCTGAGGGTCCTGTCTGTTAGAAGGAAAACTAACAGAAAGGACATCCACACCAAAAACCCATCTATACATCACCATCATCAAAGACCGAAAGTAGATAAAACCACAAAGATGGGGAAAAAACAGAGCAGAAAAACTGGAAACTCTAAAAAGCAGAGTACCTCTCCTCCTCCAAAGGAACGCAGTTCCTCACCAGCAACGGAACAAAGCTGGACGGAGAATGACTTTGACGAGCTGAGAGAAGAAGGCTTCAGACGATCAAATTACTCCAAGCTACGGGAGGATATTCAAACCAAAGGCAAAGAAGTTGAAAACTTTGAAAAAAATTTAGAAGAATGTATAACTAGAATAACCAATACAGAGAAGTGCTTAAAGGAGCTGATGGAGCTGAAAACCAAGGCTCGAGAACTACGTGAAGAATGCAGAAGCCTCAGGAGCTGATGTGATCAAATGGAAGAAAGGGTATCAGCCCTGGAAGATGAAATGAATGAAATGAAGCGAGAAGGGAAGTTTAGAGAAAAAAGAATAAAAAGAAACGAGCAAAGCCTCCAAGAAATGTGGGACTATGTGAAAAGACCAAATCTACGTCTGATTGGTGTACCTGAAAGTGACGGGGAGAATGGAAACAAGTTGGAAAACACTCTGCAGGATATTATCCAGGAGAACTTCCCCAATCTAGCAAGGCAGGCCAACATTCAGATTCAGGAAATACAGAGAACGCCACAGAGATACTCCTCCAGAAGAGCAACTCCAAGACACATAATTGTCAGATTCACCAAAGTTGAAATGAAGGAAAAAATGTTAAGGGCAGCCAGAGAGAAAGGTCGGGTTACCATCAAAGGGAAGCCCATCAGACTAACAGCGGATCTCTCGGCAGAAACCCTACAAACCAGAAGAGAGTGGGGGCCAATATTCAACATTCTTAAAGAAAAGAATTTTCAACCCAGAATTTCATATCCTGCCAAACTAAGCTTCATAAGTGAAGGAGAAATAAAATACTTTACAGACAAGCAAATGCTGAGAGATTTTGTCACCACCAGGCCTGCCCTAAAAGAGCTCCTGAAGGAAGCGCTAAACATGGAAAGGCACAACCGGTACCAGCCACTGCAAAATCATACCGAAAAGTAAAGACCATCGAGACTAGGAAGAGACTGCATCAACTAACGAGCAAAATAACCAGCTAACATCATAATGACAGGATCAAATTCACACATAACAATATTAACTTTAAATGTAAATGGACTAAATGCTCCAATTAAAAGACACAGACTGGCAAATTGGATAAAGAGTCAAGACCCATCAGTGTGCTGTATTCAGGAAACCCATCTCACGTGCAGAGACACACATAGGCTCAAAATAAAAGGATGGAGGAAGATCTACCAAGCAAATGGAAAACAAAACAAGGCAGGGGTTACAATCCTAGTCTCTGATAAAACAGACTTTAAACCAACAAAGATCAAAAGAGACAAAGAGGCCATTACATAATGGTAAAGGGATCAATTCAACAAGAAGAGCTAACTATCCTAAATATATATGCACCCAATACAAGAGCACCCAGATTCATAAAGCAAGTCCTGAGTGACCTACAAAGAGACTTAGACTCCCACACATTAATAATGGGAGACTTTAACACCCCACTGTCAACATTAGACAGATCAACGAGACAGAAAGTCAACAAGGATACCCAGGAATTGAACTCAGCTCTGCACCAAGTGGACCTAATAGACATCTACAGAACTCTCCACCCCAAATCAACAGAATATACATTTTTTTTCAGCACCACACCACACCTATTCCAAAATTGACCATATACTTAGAAGTAAAGCTCTCCTCAATAAATGTAAAAGAACAGAAATTATAACAAACTATCTCTCAGATCACAGTGCAATCAAGCTAGAACTCAGGATTAAGAATCTCACTCAAAACCGCTCAACTACATGGAAACTGAACAACCTGCTCCTGAATGACTACTGGGTACATAACGAAATGAAGGCAGAAATAAAGATGTTCTTTGAAACCAATGAGAACCAAGACACAACATACCAGACCTCTGGGATGCATTCAAAGCAGTGTGTAGAGGGAAATTTATAGCACTAAATGCCCACAAGAGAAAGCAGGAAAGATCCAAAATTGACACCCTAACATCACAATTAAAAGAACTAGAAAAGCAAGAGCAAACACATTCAAAAGCTAGCAGAAGGCAAGAAATAACTAAAATCAGAGCAGAACTGAAGGAAATAGAGACACAAAAAACCCTTCAAAAAATAAATGAATCCAGGAGCTGGTTTTTTGAAAGGATCAACAAAATTGATAGACCGCTAGCAAGATTAATAAAGAAAAAAAGAGAGAAGAATCAAATAGATGCAATAAAAAACGATAAAGGGGATATCACCACCGATCCCACAGAAATACAAACTACCATCAGAGAATATTACAAACACCTCTACGCAAATAAACCAGAAAATCTAGAAGAAATGGATAAATTCCTCAACACATACACCCTCCCAAGACTAAACCAGGAAGAAGTTGAATCTCTGAATAGACCAATAACAGGAGCTGAAATTGTGGCAATAATCAATAGCTTACCAACCAAAAAAAGTCCAGGACCAGATGGGTTCACAGCCGAATTCTACCAGAGGTACAAGGAGGAGCTGGTACCATTCCTTCTGAAACTATTCCAATCAATAGAAAAAGAGGGAATCCTCCCTAACTCATTTTATGAGGCCAGCATCATCCTGATACCAAAGCCTGGCAGAGACACAACAAAAAAAGAGAATTTTAGACCAATATCCTTGATGAACATTGATGCAAAAATCCTCAATAAAATACTGGCAAACAGAATCCAGCAGCACATCAAAAAGCTTATCCACCATGATCAAGTGGGCTTCATCCCTGGGATGCAAGGCTGGTTCAATATACGCAAATCAATAAATGTAATCTAGCATATAAACAGAACCAAAGACAAAAACCACATGATTATCTCAGTAGACGCAGAAAAGGCCTTTGACAAAATTCAACAACCCTTCATCCTAAAAACTCTCAATAAATTAGGTATTGATGGGACGTATCTCAAAATAATAAGAGCTATTTATGACAAACCCACAGCCAATATCATACTGAATGGGCAAAAACTGGAAGCATTCCCTTTGAAAACTGGCACAAGACAGGGATGCCCTCTCTCACCACTTCTATTCAACATAGTGTTGGAAGTTCTGGCCAGGGCAATTAGGCAGGAGAAGGAAATCAAGTGTATTCAATTAGGAAAAGAGGAAGTCAAATTGTCCCTGTTTGCAGATGACATGATAGTATACCTAGAAAACCCCATTGTCTCAGCCCAAAATCTCCTTAAGCTGATAAGCAACTTCAGCAAAGTCTCAGGATACAAAATCAATGTACAAAAATCACAAGCATTCTTATACATCAATAACAGACAAACAGAGAGCCAAATCATGAGTGAACTCCCATTCACAATTGCTTCAAAGAGAATAAAATACCTAGGAATCCAACTTACAAGGGATGTGAAGGACCTCTTCAAGGAGAACTACAAACCACTGCTCAAGGAAATAAAAGAGGATACAAACAAATGGAAGAACATTCCATGCTCATGGGTAGGAAGAATCAATATCATGAAAATGGCCATACTGCCCAAGGTAATTTACAGATTCAATGCCATCCCAATCAAATTACCAATGACTTTCTTCACAGAATTGGAAAAATCTACTTTAAAGTTCATATGGAACCAAAAAAGAGCCCGCATCGCCAAGTCAATCCTAAGTCAAAAGAACAAAGCTGGAGGCATCACACTACCTGACTTCAAACTATACTACAAGGCTACAGTAACCAAAACAGCATGGTACTGGTACCAAAACAGAGATATAGATCAATGGAACAGAACAGAGCCGTCAGAAATAATGCCACATATCTACAACTATCTGATCTTTGACAAACCTGACAAAAACAAGAAATGGGGAAAGGATTCCCTATTTAATAAATGGTGCTGGGAAAACTGGCTAGCCATATGTAGAAAGCTGAAACTGGATCCCTTCCTTACACCTTATACAAAAATCAATTCAAGATGGATTAAAGACTTAAATGTTAGACCTAAAACCATAAAAACCCTAGAAGAAAACCTAGGCATTACCATTCAGGACATAGGCATGGGCAAGGACTTCATGTCTAAAACACCAAAAGCAATGGCAACAAAAGCCAAAATTGACAAATGGGATCTAATTAAACTAAAGAGCTTCTGCACAGCAAAGGAAACTACCATCAGAGTGAACAGGCAACCTACAAAATGGGAGAAAATTTTCGCAACCTACTCACCTGACAAAGGGCTAATATCCAGAATCTACAATGAACTCCAACAAATTTACAAGAAAAAAACAAACAACCCCATCAAAAAGTGGGCGAAGGACATGAACAGACACTTCTCAAAAGAAGACATTTATGCAGCCAAAAAACACATGAAAAAATGCTCACCATCACTGGCCATCAGAGAAATGCAAATCAAAACCACAATGAGATACCATCTCACACCAGTTAGAATGGCAATCATTAAAAAGTCAGGAAACAACAGGTGCTGGAGAGGATGTGGAGAAATAGGAACACTTTTACACTGTTGGTGGGACTGTAAACTAGTTCAACCCTTGTGGAAGTCAGTGTGGCGATTCCTCAGGGATCTAGAACTAGAAATTCCATTTGACCCAGCCATCCCATTACTGGGTATATACCCAAAGGACTATAAATCATGCTGCTATAAAGACACATGCACACATATGTTTATTGCGGCACTATTCACAATAGCAAAGACTTGGAACCAACCCAAATGTCCAACAATGATAGACTGGATTAAGAAAATGTGGCACATATACACCATGGAATACTATGCAGCCATAAAAAATGATGAGTTCATGTCCTTTGTAGGGACATGGATGAAATTGGAAATCATCATTCTCAGTAAACTATCGCAAGAACAAAAAACCAAACACCGCATATTCTCACTCATAGGTGGGAATTGAACAATGAGAACACATGGACACAGGAAGGGGAACATCACACTTCGGGGACTGTTGTGGGGTGGGGGGAGGGGGGAGGGATAGCATTGGGAGATATACCTAATGCTAGATGACGAGTTAGTGGGTGCAGCGCACCAGCATGGCACATGTATACATATGTAACTAACCTGCACACTGTGCACAGGTACCATAGAGTCTAAAGTATAATAATAATAATAATAATAAAGGAAAAAAAAAAGGCAGAACCCAATAATAAATGAGCTAAGAAATAAGCAAGTAGTTACAGAGAAAGACCTACACACATCAACAGTGATTTGAAAAGATATTCATCCTCATCCATGATTAAAGAAATAGAAATCAAAACAGTAAGATACCATCTTTTCTTATTAGATTGGGACAGTTTTTAAAGTCTGATTACATACAGGGCTAGTGAGGGTATGAAGAAACATACTGTCATATGCTGCTAGTGGGACTGTAAGCAAGTGCAATCTTTTGAGGGTACAGTTTGGATATCTATCTATCTATCTATATCTATATCTATATCTATATCTATATCTATATCTATATCTATATATATCATACGCATACCCCTTAACTAAATGTTGTAGGCTTTGCTAGTACCTTCTCAGCAATCGTTCCCCACTTTTTCCTTCCTAACAATTCCTAAATTTTTATTGTGTATCCATTCCTTCTACTTGTAGCCCATGTATTTTGGAGTAAATTGATCCTACTCCCACTTCTTCTGGTCGCAGACATTATTAGTTCAGGGGAAGACTTATGACCTAAACAAGCCAATTAGGGCAAGTCTTGGGAATCCTGCTTGGAATGCTGGGTCAGATGTTTTCTCTTTCCTGCTAGACTTAAAGGAAGAGACTCACAGCCTCCATTGCCACTGACAGTCATCTTAGGGTCATCTTGGCCAAAGCAATGGTTTTCTATCTTAAGCATGCATCAGAATCACTTAGTTTGTTAAAACACAAATTGCTGGTCGCTACCCCTAGCCCCTGCAAGTTTCAGATTCTGTAGGTTTGAGGTAGGGACTGATAATTTGCATTTTTTTAGTGTTTTTTTTTTTTTTTAAAGATGGAATCTCATTATTCTGTTGTCCAGGCTGGAGTGCAGTGGTGCTGTCTTGACACACTGCAACTTCTGCCTCCCAGGTTCAAACGATTTTCCTGCCTCAGCCTCCCCAATAGCTGGGATTACAGGCGTGTGCCACCACGCCCAGCTAATTTTTGTATTTTTAGTAGAGACAGGGTTTCACCATGTTGGCCAGGCTGGTCTCGAACTCCTGACTTCAGGTGATCCACCTGCTTTAGCCTCCCAAAGTGCTGGGATTACAGGAGGAACCACCGCACCCGCTTGATAATTTGCATTTCTAAGAAGTTCCCAGATGATAATGATGCTGCTGGTCCAGGGATCAAGGCAGAGTGATGGGTCTACACATAGAAAACTACCTGGAAAAAGTATGGACTGCAAAGTGGAAAGACTGAAAGAAACTGGGTAGCTCTAGCTCACCCTACTGCTGGCTGGAAGTGTATTTTGTTACTCGCAACCAAAAGCATCCTAACTGATACACCCAGCAATCTTGCCATTACAAATTTATCCTATGGATATCCTTGCAGAAGTTCACCAAGATATGTGTACAGGGATCATCACTGCAGCATTGTTTGTAATAGCTAAAACTGGAAACAAAGCACTTATGAATAGGGAATTAATTCATCTAATGGAATAGTACGTAGTGTTAAAAATTATTAAATATAGGCTGGGCGCGGTGGCTCACGCCTGTAATCCCAGCACTTTGGGAGGCTGAGGTGGGCAGATCACCTGAGGTCAGGAGATCGAGACCAGCCTGACCAATATGATGAAACTCTATCTCTATTAGAAATAAAAAATTAGGCCAGGCGTGGTGGCTCACGCCTGTAATCCCACCACTTTGGGAGGCCGAGGCGGGTGGATCAACTGAGGTCAGGAGTTCAAGACCAGCCTGGTCAACATGGTGAAACCCTGTCTCTACTAAAAATACAAAAATTAGCTAGGTGTGGTGGCGGGCACCTGTAGTCCCAGCTACTCAGGAGGCTGAGGCAGGAGAATGGCTTGAACCCGAGAGGTGGAGGTTGTGAGCCAAGATCGTGCCACCGCCCTCCAGCCTGGCGACAGAGCAAGACTCCATCTCAAAAAAAAAAAAAAAAAAAGAAATACAAAAATTAGCTGGGCGTGGTAGCGGGCGCCTGTAATCCCAGCTACTCAGGAGGCTGAGACAGGAGAATCACTTGAACTCAGGAGCCGGAGGTTGCAGTGAGCCAAGATCGCGCCACTGCACTCCAGCCTGGGCAACAAGAGGGAACCGTCTCAAAAAAAAAAAAAAAAAAATTAAATATATACTGCTCCGGTGATGGGTGCACCAAAATCTCACAAATCACCACTAAAGAACTTATGTAACCGAACACTACCTGTTCCCCAATAACCTACAGAAATAAAAAAATTTTAAAAAAATTTAAAAAAAAAAAAGAATGGTTTTGAGAAAAAAAAATTATTAAATACAGGTGGGGTGTCGTGGCTCATGCCTGTAATTTCAGAACTTTGGGGCGCTGAGGTGGGAGGATCACTTGAGCCCAGGAGTTTGAGACCAGTCTGGGCAACATGGTGAGACCCTGTCTTTACAGAAAATAAAAAAATTAGCCAGCCATGGTGGCTGGTTTCTGTATTCCTAGCTATTTGGGAGGCTGAGGTGGGAGGATCACCTGAGTGCAGGGAGGTTGAGGCTGCAGTGAGCCATGATCGTGCCTCTGCACTCCAGTCTGGGTGACAGAGTGAGACCCTACCTCAAAAAAAAAAAATAATAATGTCTCACTCCTATAATCTCACCACTTTGGGAGGCCAAGGTAGGAGGATCACTTGAGGCCAGGAGTTTGATACCAGTCTGGGCAACATACAGAGACCCTGTCTCTACAAAATCAACAAACAAATAATTTTTTTTTTTTAAAAAGACTATCATTTGGATCTACCTGGGTAAGGCATGGGCCAATTTAAAGTTCCTTCTTTGTATTTCTTTTTTGTTTTTGTTTTTGTTTTTTTGAGACAGAGTCTCGCTCTGTCGCCCAGGATGGAGTACAGTGGCACGATCTCTGCTCACTGCAAGCTCCGCCTCCCAGGTTCACGCCATTCTCCTGCCTCAGCCTCCCAAGTAGCTGGGACTACAGGTGCCCGCCACCACGCCTGGCTAATTTTTTCTATTTTTAGTAGAGATCGGGTTTCACCGTGTTAGCCAGGATGGTCTCGATCTCCTGACCTCATGATCCGCCCGCCTCAGCCTCCCAAAGTGCTGGGATTACAGGCGTGAGCCACCGTGCCCGGCTGTTCTTTTTTTTGAGATGGAGTCTGGCTCTGTCACCCAGGCTGGAGTGCAGTCGCGCCATCTCAGCTCACTGCAACCTCCGCCTCCTGGGTTTAAGTGATTGACCTGCCTCAGCCTCCCAAGTAACTGGGATTACAGGCAGGCACCACCACGCTTGGCTACTTTTTGTATTTTTAGTAGAGATGGGGTTTCACTATGTGGACCAGGCTGGTCTTGAACTCTTGACCTCAGGCAATCCACCTGCCTTGGACTCCCAAAGTGCTGGGATTACAGTCATGAACCACCACGTCTGGCCTCTTCTTTGTATTTCTATATTGAAAAACAACTAGTGGATGTTATAAATCATGAAAAGATAAATGAAAAATTAAAGATTTCTGAGGTATTCTGATATGCAGCCAGGCTTGAGTGGCACTGACACGGGGCATAGGTTATAAACTGGTGAAGACTTACAGCTATCAAGATTGAGACTCAACTAGGGTACTGCTGTATTTTACTGTATTTGTTTATTTCAGAGACACGGTCTTGCTCTGTCACCCAGGCTGGAGTGCAATGGAGCTATCATGGCTCACTACGACCTCGACCTCCTGGGCTCAAGCGATCCTCCCACCTCAGCCTCCCGAGTAGAACTACAGGTGTGCACCACCACACCCAGCTTCTTTTTTTTTTTTTTTTTTTTTTTTTTTTTGTAGAGGATGAGGTCTCACTATGTTGCCCAGGCTAGTCTTGAACTCCTGGCCTCGAGCAAGCCTCCTGCCTCAGCCTCCCAAAGTGCTGGGATTACACGCATGAGCAACCATGACAGCCTGTTATACTTTAATGTGCATATGAATTATACAGGAATCTTGTTAAAATGCAGATTCTGGCCGGGCGTGGTAGCTCACGCCTGTAATCCCAACACTTTGGGAGTCTGAGGTGGGCAGATCACAAGGTCAGGAGATCGAGACCATCCTGGCTAACACGGTGAAACCCCGTCTCTACTAAAAATACAAAAAATTAGCTGGGCGTGGTGGCGGGCACCTGTAGTCCCAGCTACTTGGGAGGCTGAGGCAGGAGAGTGGCGTGAACCTGGGAGGCGGAGCTTGCAGTGAGCAGAGATCGTGCCACTGCACTCCAGCCTGGGTGACAGAGCGAGACTCTGTCTCAAAAAAAAAAAACAAAATGCAGATTCTGACTGAGTAGATCTCAGGTAGGGCCCAATAGTCTGCATTTTTTTTTTTTTTTTTTTGAGACAGAGTCTCACTGTGTCACCCAGGCTGGAGTGCAGTGGCGCGATCTTGGCTCACTGCAACCTCTGCCTCCCGGGTTCAAGCGATTCTCGTGCTTCAGCCTCCTGAGTAGCTGAGATTACAGGCTCCTGCCACCATGCCTGACTAATTTTTTTGTAGTTTTAGTAGAGACAGGGTTTCACTATGTTGGCCAGGGTGGTCTTGAACTCCTGACCTCAAGTGATCCGCCCTCCTCGGCCTCCCAAAGTGTTGGGATTATGGGCGTGAACCACCATGCCCGGCCAATAGTCTGCATTTCTGTTAGGTTTCCAGGTGATGCTAATGTTGCTGAACCACTTGTCACATTTTGAATGGCAGGAAAAAAGAAGAAGGAGAAGAGGAAGAAGTAAGATGGGGAGGAGCCATGAAAATGAAGAGGGGCAGATATGAGACACTGCAGAAGCAGAATGTTTGAGCTTGTGGATGAGGAAAGAATCTGGGGTGACTGAGGTTTGTGGCTTGGGTGACTATGAGGATAATGGTGACATTAATCAGAGATAAGGGAATCAAGCTTGAGGAGGATGGCGTATAGGAAACAATGGAGAGGTAGGAATGAGACATCACATTTAAATCCAGGCGCAGTGGCTCACGCCTGTAATCCCAGCATTTTATGAGGCTGAGGCAGGCGGATCACTTGAGATCATTAGTTCAAGACCCAGCCTGGCCAACATGGTGAAACCCCGTCCCTACTAAAAATACAAAATTAGCCAGGCGTGGTGGTGGGCGCCTGTAGTCCCAGGTACTCAAGAGGCTGAGGCACGAGAATCGCTTGAACCCAGGAGGCGGAGGTTGCAATGAGCTGAGATCACGCCACCGCCCTCCAGCCTGGGCAACAGAGCAAGACTGTGTCTCAAAATAAAAATAAAATGAAATCAAGATACTGATTACCTCTGGGGAAGGCAGAGAGATGGGATCATTATTAGGTTAGGCGGTGGGTTTGAGTGTTCATTTTATTATTGAATTTCATAATGTATGTTACATACATCCTTTTGTATTTATCAAATATTACATATATTTTTAGGTAGTCCAAAAGTTAAGAGAAACAAGAGAGAAGTGTCAGGGAAGTCAGAGTTTCAGTAAATGGGTTGTTTTGCAGCATCATATTGGTATGGAAGACCTCAGCAAGATAAGGCCTGTAGGGAAACCCTGAACTTCATGACTGAGAGCACACAGGTCACCTTTGGAAGCAGCCACATTCAGATGGGGAGGGCTGATGTCAGATTATAGAATGGGAAGGAATGTGGGAAGTCAGGACTGGGAGTGTACATAAGTCTCTCATCTACTACCATTTCTTCCCTAACCCACAACAGCTAACATTTATCTAGGCTGTAGTATATGCCAGGCCCTTTGCGTACACATTTAATCCTCACAACCACCCCACAGGGTGGGCTACAGGGACTAAAAGCTCAGTGCTTGTATTACCACCAGATTATGTTCACCTCTGACCACATGCAGAGAACCCCTACTGAAACACTGAAACGGGAATGAATGTTTAGCTATTACATTCCAAATTTTAGACTGAAGGTCTCAAATGGTTTAAGTAATGGGTACCAACCAAAAGTGAATTAAGTCAATCAGAAATGGACCATTTCTTCCTGTGACGCTGTCATTGTGACTCACCAAACTTAACCAGTTTTATCGCCATTCAGGCACATAGTACAATTGTTCTTTTCCACCTCTATAAAATTAGCTGCAACCACGTGGCTTGCTTTGGGCAATGAAAAGAGAGAAGTGATCTGTGACACTCTAAGCTTTAAGAGCCAAGGTATATTTTGGTCATATGCCTTCCCCTGACTCAGTGATGGAACTTTTTTTACTTAACATATTGATGCTCTACACATTCAGAGAAACTTCTCTAGTAACGAACTATGGAAATGATCCTTGAAAGTAGACTCTTGGTGGCCAGGCGCAGTGGCTCACGCCTGTAATCCTAGTACTTTGGGAGGCTGAGGTCGGCGGATTACCTGAGTTCAGGAGTTCAAGACCAGCCTGGTCAACATGGTGAAACCCCGTCTCTGCTAAAAAATACAAAATTAGCTGGGTGTGGTGGCGCACGCCTGTAATCCCAGCTAACTCAGGAGGCTAAGGCAGGAGAATCACTTGAACCTGGGGGGCAGAGGTTGCAGTGAGCCGAGATCATGCCATTGCACTGCACTCCAGCCTGGGCAAAAAAAGAGCGAAACTCCAACTCAAAAAAAAAAAAAAAAAAAAAAGTGGAGTCTTGGTGATGAAATTTTTTTTTCTTTTTTTTGAGACAGAGTTTCGCTCTTGTTGCCCAGGCTGTAGTGCAATGGCGTGATCTCGGCTCACTGCAACCTCTGCCTCCCAGGTTCAAGTGATTCTCCTGTCTCACCCTCCCTAGTAGCTGGGATTACAGGCATGTGCCACCACGCCGGGCTAATTTTGTATTTTTAGTAGAGACAGGGTTTCTCCACGTTGGTCGGGCTAGTCTCGAACTCCCGACCTCAGGTGATCTGCCTGCCTCTGCCTCCCAAAGTGCTGGGATTACAGGTGTGAGCCACCGTGCCTGGCGGTGATGGAATTTCTATTAGTCTATTAGTGTTCACCAGTCACCATGCATGAACAGAGTTCTGCTGTCAATCCCTGTTGGACATACGAGCAATAAGTATACTTTTGTTAAAGTACTGAGATTTGGGGGTTATAATTGCAGCAAAACCTAGCCTATCCTGACTGATACATTCTCCTTTTCTCAAGTTAGAAATTATACATGTATAAGGACTGAATAATGAAAATGTACATAAAGTGTCTAGAACTCTCTCCCGTGCACATTGTAGGCCCTCAATAGATGCCTTTGTGTATCTGCTATTAAATTATTACGGAATTTTCATATTTTTCACATGCAATAAAGGCTAGTTGTGGAAGATGTAAACAGAAGGCAGTGTTCCAGGCTCACATTATTCCTAATTCTTGTAATCTTAAAAGAGATATTTTCATTCTTTGTAACTTTCTCCCTCAACTCCATGAAAAAGCACTACAATTGGCCCTGCTTAGGTCACCTACCCCTCCATCCCCGTGCTGGGGGAGATGAAGCCATATGACTGATGGTCAACCCAACTCTACCCCAAGATAGATGGCCACTTCCCCCGAAGGAGAAAACTGGGCTTAATTGCCAGAATAAGGAAGGAATGCTGGGGAGGCAGAAATGAGTTATCAAAGTCAAAACAGGCTTAGATTTAGAACCCGGAGTTTATTACTTATTAGCTGTGTGTGAACTTGGGCACCACTCAATCAGTTTGCTCATATGTAAAGTAGGGATCGTACTTTGGAGAGTTGTTTAAGGATAAGAAATAATGTATGAGAGTTTAGTACTATGCCTGGTACCTAATAGGTCTGCAATAAATGGTCATTTTAAAAAGCCAAATGCTAAAGATTTCCTTCTATTAAGTTTTCACAGTCCCAACACTCAAAGATCAAAGGCCAGGAAAAGACATCTGTAGCTATAATGAACAAAAGATGTTATAACACAAGTTATAAGACAAAAGATGTTATAAATAATTTTTCATTTAAGGATAAAGTGTTTACAAGCTTCGGCAGGCCTCTAGTGCTCACCTTGAGGCTCAGCTGTTTCCTTTTAGAATCTGTACACACAAGGCACAAAGTGGTTAGAGAGGCCAAGCCCAGCTAGAGTCACTCAGCAGAAGCAGTAAAGAATGCCCTAGAGTCCTGGCTTCAGACTCTGCTCAAAGCATCCCTCTATTGCTCAAAGGTGACTCAGAGCTCAATTTTAAAACATATTTAAGTGAATACCATCCAGGGCTGAAACCTCATACTCAATCTTCCTGAGTTTTTGCCACCATATCCTCTGCCTTCAAAGTCTGAAATCTGCTTTGTACCAAAGGACTTATTAAAAAGTGTTTTAGCTGTCCTTCACTTATTTATCAAACATTTACTAAGTGTGTGCTGTGCAGTAGGTGCCAAGAACACAGAGATGGTTAAGCACAATCACTGCTCACAAGTGTAATCTAGGGGCAAAGATGCAGCAAGGCACTAGAGGGGCTGGCTGTGATGAGTCTATACTCATCACCGAATTGGGGATCAGAAAAAGAATCATAAAGACATGAGCTGAATCTTGGGGGAATAAGTTAAGTCTGCACCAGAAACAAAGGGAGGAAGGAATTTTAGCAATGGTACAAGCAAGTGAGAAGAAATGGATATTGACAGCTTAATGTGTATGGGATGCATTTTATTATGGCTGGAGTACAGAGGTAGTAAATGAGCTGAGATGTGGTCAGGTGCCAGATCATGAAGGGACCGTGGAGTCGAGAGAGCAGCATGTTAGAGGGACACTTTATTCTAGAAGCTACTAAGCATGGTGGATTAAAGCAATGGTTCTTAACATCCTTTTGTGTCACAGATTCCTTTAAGAACCTGAAAAAAGGTATGGGCCCTTTCACTGGAAAAAGGTACATACACTTAGACATAAAATGTTGCTTAAAATTGCCCAGTTAAGGAGTAAGACGGGGAGTAACTGCAACAGTCCACATAAGACATGATGAGGCCTCCACTAAGCCACAGGAGCCAGGACAGAAAAGAGGAAACAGATGTGAGAAATAGAAAAATGGTTGGGTGTTATCAACAGGTGTTTTCATCAATTGGATTTGAGAAGTGAGGGACAAGTCTAAGACAGTTCACTCCCAGGTCAATTTGTGGTTTAGGCAGTTGAGTAGAAAGTAGTGTCACTGATGGAGAGGCACAGGCTTGCACAGAAAGGATGGGTTCAGTTTGGGAAATGTCAAGACAAAGGTGCCTTTAGGACATTCAAATAAAGAAGTTAACCAGGAGGCTAAATATGCTCTACCTTTTGATGATTCTTGTACTTGGTCTCTTGACCTGATATTATACAAATAGACTCCTAAATCTCTGTACAACACTTCTGAATTGAGACAAGTATATCCCCCATTTGCAGAAAGGGATCCAGAGATGGGAAAAGAAATCAAACTTCACACACCCAAAATTATTTCACAATTTTTTTTACTAAAAGAATAGATTTTTATTAAGCGTTGTAAGTTTCTTTCCATCAGCATTAACAGAACAACAGACCAATTTCCATCACAGAACAACTCCTGCGGCATTCTCATTCCTTTCTGAAACTCTTCCATTAACTCCTGAAGTTTCCCCAAAGAAACATCCATTCAAACTTACATTAATAAACTATGGAGCTTTTGTGGTGAGGTGGGCCAAAAAGGCAGGGAATTTGGAATCTGGGAGTGGGAAAGAGAAATACATATTATCCATCCACTAAACACACTGTCAAAAGCACAGGAGAGGAGATAGTAATACAGGAAAAAAAATGAAATAATTTTTTACTTTTGTCAATAACATCATTTATCAGGGAGCACTAAAAGTCACCGACTCCTTGCAGTTAAAGTTTCTTTACCTAGTGTGTTATTCTAAAAACAGAATAGAACAGATTAGAATAGAATAGAATAGAATAGAATAGAATAGAATAGAATAGAATAGAAGGTAGGAGGGGAAGTGCCTTCTGGGAAGCAATTAAAATGAAGTCATCAGATTTGGCTGGGTTATGAGAGATTAATAAAATCTGAAATATTTATTTTGCTTCATTTACATGAAAATTCACTAGTCATTAGTTACTACCAACACGGACAAAAAGAGCATCTATAAAAGTACAGGGGCAATGTCAAAAGCTGAAATGGGCACCCTAGCACAGGGGATTTTTTTATTTTGCTTTTAACCTGGAAAAGATGATTTTGTAAAAAATGACTTTATATTCTTAGAACATCAAAATAACCTCTGACAATATTCAAGATAATTAGCAGTAACAGGGGAATAGGTGCACTGAGCTCTCTACCTGCACCAGCAGACTACTGCAATAAGCCAAGGGAAAAGAAAATAGAAAGTCGAATAAGATGCCAAAGTCACAGGATGGAGAAAAATATAAGATGACACGCAATGGAACAGTGAAAACTCAACCCCCCACCCCAAACCCCAAGCATATTTAGGAAATATGCACCAGGAAGTGAACAAGTATAATGATTAAACCTTAGTAGAATTATACTAACTACTTTCAACTGTGGTCTACTTGTACTGACTTTTCAAAGGTGGGTGGGTCGTAGAGGCTGTAATGGTAACATTGACATGCCCACAGGAGCCTTGTAAGGTTCCAAAGGACTGGATCACCATAACCAAACAGCTACCCCCACATTCTTCCTACCCTACATAAGCATTCCTGCCCCCCACCCTCTACCTTAACCACCCTCCATAATGCCTTGTTCGACGGTTTTTCTCGGTGATCAAAAAAAGTTAATGTGACTTGGCCAACGATGTCAGAAATCAAGATGGAGACAAAAATCAAATGTCACTAGCCAAAGCGAGTACCAATTCTTGGGCTTTAAAGTCTACCCAAAGTCCTACTGGCTCAGAATGAAAATGATGCAAGTGAGCAGAAGTTTGTCAGGCCTGGTCCAGACCAGACTGGACTGGTCACTGACTAAGTAAGAGTAGGAGTTATAAGCTGATCCCAAGACACACCAGCAGAAATAAAAAACTGCAAGTCCTTGCGGATCAGTGACTATACACAACCAGAGTGTTTTGCTTATGGTCCTACAATGTAAAGGGGTCATTTCTGGGGGTTCCCAAATGACTTTGTTCAAGAGAGGTCACATAAAAGCTAGAAATGGAACCTCAGGTGAAGGATGACAGTCTCTTCAAGTGGTGAAGCAAAAATCAGACCCCACCTTCCACAATTTGTCCTCCAATTAGAAAAAGTTCATCTCCCAGTAATGAACCTTAGTTTTCCTGGCTTTTAAGTTGTGTATTTTGTCAGATAAATAAAAATCTAGGAATATGGCCATTTATGGTTCTTTCTTGTAACCTTCCAAACCCAAAATGCTGAATCCAAATAAAAATCAAGGTTGGAGATGACCCACTTGTTTCACCCTGGGCTGGGGGAAAAAGAGGTTGTGGAAGGAAGAAAAGCCTTTTGGCAAACTGGAATCATCCCTGCCAAAGCAGCAATTTTACCTCTCACAGTGAATGCCTACAAAATAAGAAATTTTCTTAATGGTGTGAGAGTTAACAATACTGTCATTTGATTGTGTCAGATAGATTCAAGATGCACAGAAATAGCAACTGCAAAAAATATCTTAGCAATTTTAAGTTCAAGTGCTTCCTATTAGAAAATGGAGATATAGGTATCTCACAGCTCAGTGATACTGGCTGCTTTTAGAGCTCCAAAGGATTCATCCCTCTGTGGCTCCAGAAAGAAAATTCCAAGCCATGTAAATTTACTACTATCCCTTCCTTTGCTGGATATAGAAGTCCTACCTTCAAGATGTTGTGACAGGTTGGGCAGGTCCAAGAGAAGGGGGACCACATTAGGGGAGCTGATTCCAAAGAGGAGGTTTTTGTATACTTTGTTTCTACTTCTGTCTGGTTAGATGTACACTCTTGTCATCTTTCTTTGGTTTATGTAAGAAGTATCTGGGCAGGGGTCAAGGCATTCCAGGGCTCCCTCCCAATGAAAATCATGGATTCTCTTAATCTGGGACAGATTAGGACTAAATAGTCTGACACTGTTTTCAATTTCCTGTGATCTGGTCATTGTAAGTGGGCAGTAAGCAAATAGTCTTCTGGTTGGGCAAAAATCACCAAGGACCTGCTGTGGGTTAAGGTGCATGGGGTTTTTCAAAAAGAACCCTGCTAGAAGATTAGTCAGTTGTATTTCTGTAGAAATGGTACTTCTTGGGCAAGAATATCACAAAGCCCAAAAGGAGGTATATGAGGCTGGAAGCCTCAATTCCTGAATGAAGACACAATGCTAATTTATTGCAAGCCATGTTTCCCACCCTCATACTTAGGCTGCCCAAGGAGGGAAACTGGAAATGCAAGGTTGTCTCAAGATTATCTCCAGCAAGGAGGAATAGCCTCTTTATCCTGGGCAGATCCTGGCCACACAGGAGGCTGAGAATCTTTTAATAGAATTCTTCTCAAGGCCCAGGCCAGAGTCCTCTAAGGTCTTCCTTGCAAAGCAAATGAAAAGATCCAGTAGTCAGAATGTCAATGAACAAATGAAACAATCTAGGCGTGTAAAATCAAATAGTCAGTTTCCTCACACTTCCCTACCCTATCTTTCCAAAGCTAGTCCTCTCTCCTTCAGGGATTCATGTCAATCAATTCTAGCCTGAAACCAATTTGACCCTGGAGTTCCAGAAGAGATTTCCTCCAAATTGGCTGAAAGCCCTTTCAAATGGTAGTCACCTCCCATCCCCCTCCTTTTCTCTCCAAACCTTCATAAGGAAATGCCCAACTCTTCCCAATCCCATTCCAACCTCCTGTTTTCACCATATGGGATGTGAGGGCTCTGTTCAAAATTAAGCTTGTAACAACCCAAGAGTTTATTGTTCTGAACAGGCAATTTCTGGAAAGTACTTTTTGTCTGATTTAGAGAAGCCCATCCAACTTCTCATAATTGTGATGGGCTGTGACTTAATAAGAATTTCAGATTTAAAGTGTGGTCTTTTGAAACCTTCCACTCCATAGCAGTGGAAGCATTTCTGGGAAATTGAGTAAATCCTCTGGGACATCACCATGTATGTATGTATGTATGTATGTATGTATGTGTGTATATATATATACACACACATATATACACACATCCACACACACTTACATATATATAAAATATGTATAGATAAATAGATCTGTCTCTTTATATAAAGGGTATGTGTATGCATATACACACATTCATATATACACCCACCCACACAACATCCACCCACACACACACACAAGCACACTCACACACACACACACACACACACACAGAGTCTTTTGAGTCCCTTTCGTACTCAAGTTCATTACACTGATCCCCACCCTTTCATGGTGTGGGCAATAGGGAGTGAATGAACTGTGCCACATCTTCTATTTTACAAACAATGCACTGGTTGAGAGGCAGGAAAAATCTGCCCAGTACTTTTCTGATTCACTTGAATCCCCCAGTACAAAGGCCATTGATAGTTTTTTTGAAGTGTATAAAATAAAAAATAAAAATTAAAATAACCAATACTACCTTACTTTTCTGAAAACATCTACCTATCTGATTGTCAGGCCAAAGCTAGAGGTGGTGGTACAAAATCCAGGGGTAGGTAAGTTGGAAGGAGTGAAGAAGAGGTAGATACCACTTCATAGAGGGAAAAAAAAAAAAGAAAAAAACCTCAGGAAGCCACAGCTGTCCCCACAACCTCATAGGTTTATAAGTCTATGATAATGAGTATCATTATAAATGCTCAGTAAAACCAAAGCTAGAGCTTTTCTATAGGACCTTATGTGATGATACCCAATTTCTGACAGCTACTGCCTTACTAGGCTCCCAGAGGAGATAAATAAACTATTGGTGCTATATATTCAATTTGAGACTAGGAGCTAGTCTTACTGCCATTCATCTTTGACCAGAACTTCTCCAGAAACAGACCACTGAATCTGAAGTCCCAGAAACAGGCAGGGAAGGGGAAAAGATGGACACAATAGGACATCCCACCAAAATTCTGGAGAAATCTAGGGTAAGCATTTATATCCTCCTCTAGCTTGGGCCTAAAATCAGAAAAGTAAAAGTTTTTCCCTCTTCCTGGTTTGGTGAAGCCATCTTCAGCTTGTCAGTCCTCTTTCCGTTGTGCCACAGTTTCTAGCTTTTGCTCTTGTAAGTGGTTCTTCTCCCTATTATTCATAGGGAGGTAGCGGTTACCATTATTACACTCATTGCTGTCTCTGGATAAGGCACATTGTGATGGAGCTGGAAGACGGTGATCACTCTTCTCTTCCTTGATCAATGCGCCACTGTTTCCATTTACCTG
Organism: Pongo abelii; assembly: GCF_028885655.2. Taxonomy (NCBI): domain Eukaryota; kingdom Metazoa; phylum Chordata; class Mammalia; order Primates; family Hominidae; genus Pongo; species Pongo abelii. Next base: position 54,269,740 of record NC_072008.2, read on the forward strand.
GGAGCGAGACCGACCTTGATGAAGCTCCAGGGATTTAGAAACTCCATCTGAAGAGCCCTGTTAAAAACAGAGATACTCAGTGGAAATGGGAATCCCAGACTGGCTGACCCTTCCTAAGCATATTCATAAGCTAGCCTGAGGAAGTGGCTTCAGTTCTTCAAAAACACCAGAAGACCTCAAGTTGGTTGATAACTAGTACAATCTTTTTTTTTTTTCTGAGACGGAGTCTCGCTCTGTCGCTCAGGCTGGGGTGTAGTCTGCAATCTCGGCTCACTGTAAACTCTGTCTCCAAGGTTCAAGCAATCCTCCCACCTGAGCGTCCTGAGAGTAGCTGGGATTACAGGCGCCCACCACCATGCTGGCTAATTTCTGTATTTTTAGTAGAGATGGGGTTTCATCATGTTGGCCAGCCTGGTGTCAAACTCCTGGCCTCAACTGATCTGCCCGCCTCAGCCTCCCAAAGTGCTGGGATTACAGGTGTGAGCCACCACGCCCAGCCGGATACCTAGTACATTCTGGTATTATCTTGAGAAGTTAGGGTGAAAACATATAGACCCAACTGAAATCCAATGGCAATGACAACACAATAATGACACAGCTACTTTTTCTTTTTTTATACAGGGTCTTGCTCTGTCACCCAGGGTGGAGTGGAGTGCTGCAATCCTGGCTCACTGCAGCCATGACCTCCTGGGCTCAAGCCATCTTCCCACCTCAGCCCCATAACTAGCTGGGACTACAGGCGTGCACCACCACATCCAGCTGATTTTTGTATTTTTTGTAGAGACAGGGTTTCACCATGTTGGCCACACTGGTCTTGAACTCCTGAGCTCAAGTGATCTGCCCGCCTCAGCCTCCCAAAGTGCTGGGATTATAGGTGTGAGCCACCGCGCCTGGCTGACACTGCTACTATTTACAAAGCTTTAAAATATGTTTTTCTAATACTATGGGGATCCTAACTGGTAGATATGATCATGCCCCATTTGCTGATGAGGAAAGTGAGGCTCAGAAATATTAAAGCAACTTGCTCAAGCAGACACAGATACAAAGTCGTAGGGCCAGGATTCTACCCCTTTAAAGTCTGTTCTCTTAACTGCCATGCAACACTGCCCAATGCTGACAATTGAACAGGCAAATGCAAAAAAAACACAGAAGATCTATGCGCAATATTCCACAGAATCTTTCTTTTATCTTTTTGAGGCAGAGTTTCGCTCTTGTTGCCCAGGCTGGAGTGCAATGGCATGATCTCGGCTCACTGCAACCTCCGCCTCCTGGATTCAAGCAATTCTCCTGCCTCAGCCTCCTGAGTAGCTGGGATTACAGGCATGCACCACCATGCCCGGCTAATTTTGTTTTTTAGTAGAGACGGGATTTCTCCATGTTGGTCAGGCTGGTCTCGAACTCCCGACCTCAGGTGATCCGCCTGCCTCAGCCTCCCAAAGTGCTGGGATTATAGGCATGAGCCACAGAATCTTTTATAACTAAAAACAATCACCTGGTTTTTGTAAATCCCAGGAATATGATAGCTATTGCTAATGATATGAACTACATTACCTTGTAGTGCAGTGCTGGTTCTTAATGAATGATGCTGGGAATAATAACAGCTTCTGACTACTAAATGGTTGGACATGCCACATACTCTGTTGTTCCTTTTACAGATAAGAAAACTGAAGCTCCTAGGAGGCCAAGGCGGGCAGATTGTTTGAACTCAGGAGTTTGAGACCAGCCTGGGCAACATGGTGAAACCCCATGTCTACAAAAATTACAAAAATTAGCTGGGCATGGTGGCATGCATCTGTAGTCCAAGCTACCCGGGAGGTTGAGGTGGGAGGATCACTAGAGCTTGGGAGGTCCAGGCTACATTGAGTCATGATTGCACCATTGCATTCCAGCCTGGGCGACAGAGTGAGATCCTGTCTCAAAAAAGAAAAAATAAACAGGCTCAAAAAAGTACAAAGACTTTACTATTAGTCCTCATATAACAACTCTACAACATAGATACCAATTTCTCCAATTTTATAGATGAGAAAACTAGGGCAGAGAGGCTAAGTAACTTGCCCAAGGTCACAGAACTAGTAAGTAGCAGAGCCAGATTCAAAGCTAGATCATTTGGTTTCAAAGTCTGTACAATATGGGGCTTACTGTGAAGTATTGTCCAACAACCTGGAAATAACATGAAACTAGTAACAGCCATACAAATGGATGGAATTAGCCACCTGAAGGAATCAACAAATACATCAAAACATTACAAGTAAGTGAGTTAAAAATTTAAGAACAGGTGGCCAGGTGCTGTGGCTCACGCCTGTAATCCTAGCACTTTGAGAGGCCGAGGCGGGCAGAGCACAAGGTCAGGGGTTGAGCACCAGCCTGACCAACATGGTGAAACCCTGTCTCTACTAAAAATACAAAAAAAGTAGCCGGGCGTGGTAGCGGGCGCCTGTAATCCCAGCTACTCAGGAGGCTGAGGCAGGAGAATTGCTTGAACCCAGGAGGCAGAGGTTGCAGCGAGCCGAGATCACGCCACTGCACTCCAGCCTGGCGACAGAACGACACTCTGTCTCAAAACAGAGACAAAAAAAAAAAAAAAAAAAAGAATTTAAGAACAGGGCTGGCCAGGTGTGGTAGCTCACGCCTGTAATCCCAGCACTTTGGAAGGCCGAGGCAGGCGGATCATGAGGTCAGGAGTTCGAGACCAGCCTGGCCAACATGGTGAAACCCTGTATCTACTAAAAATACAAAAATTAGCCGGGTGTGGTGGTGGGCACCTGTAATCCCAGCTACTTGGGAGGTTGAAGCAGGAGAATTGCTTGAACCCGGGAGGCAGAGGTTGCGGTGAGCCAAGATCGTGCCACTGCACTGCAGCCTAGGCACTTTGGGAGGCCGAGGCAGGCAGATCAACTGAGGTCTGGAGTTCAGGACCAGCCAGGCCAATATGGTGAAACCCTGTCACTACTAAAAATATAAAAATTCGCCGGGTGTGGTGGTGTACTACTGTAATCCCAGCTACTCACGAGGCTGAGGCAGGACAATTGCTTGAACCCAGGAGGCGGAGGTTGCAGTGAGCTGACATCGCGCCACTGCACTCCAGCCTGAGTGACGGAGCAAGACTGTTTTTAAAAAAATAAAAATACAAAAAAAAAATTTAAGAACATATAAAACTCTTGTGGCCTAGGAATAATCTCAGGAAGACAGGATTACAGTGTAACCAGATTTAATAAGCTGGAACATTTTATTAATTATCTCATACTCTTCTTTTTCTGTCCCGACTGAAACAGAAAAAGAAGAGTCAAAAAAGAAGTCAGCAGCAGCTCTGTCCAGAGAAGATGGCTTGCTATAAACCAAGTTGAAATGAGGATTTCCTTGGCTAGGTGACCTCTAGAGCAAATAATAGTGTCCGCAGCCATCTTAGCTAAGAGAAACTTAAGATCACCTAGCATCCCTTGTTTATTCTCTCACTTTCCTCATCTGTAAAATAGATAGAGTAAGAGTATCTACTTCGTAGGTTCCTGTAAGGATTCAATGAGACACTATATATAAAGCACTTAGAACATGTGTGTTTGGCACAGTGTAAGAACTCAATAAATGCTCACTAAGGCTGGGCACAGTGGCTCATCCCTGTAATCCCAGCACTTTGGGAGGCCGAGGCAGGCGGATCACCTGAGCTCAGAAGTTTGAGACCAGTCTGGCCAACATGGCGAAACCCTGTCTCTACAAAAAATATAAAAATTAGCTGGGCATGGTGGCATGCACCTCTAGTCCCAGCTACTCAGAAGGCTGAGGTAGGAGGATCACTTGAGCCCAGGGGTTTGAGGCTACAGTAAACTATGATTGCAACACTGCACTCCAGCCTAGGTGACTCATTAAAAAAAAGCTAGCTAATATCACTGTTCTGATTCCATGCTCCCCAAGCAAACTTCTGATACCATGGCCTCTCTTGTAGCTCGCCCTTAGAGAAAGCAAGCTCTAGTAGTAATGGTTAAAGGCATGTACGCTAGAGTCAGCCACACTTGAGTCTGATGTTTGTCTCTAACAACTAGAGTTGTTATACTATATTGGAATTAGCATAGCATGGGGCTTTGCAATCAGTTAGCTCAGGCTGTAATGTCAATTCTGATACTGACTTCATAGATAATTTGGGGCAAGATACTTCGTTCTTCTGAGTCTCAATTTCCTCCTGTTTAAAACGGGGAACAGGCCAGGTGTGGTGGCTCATTCCTATAATCCCGGCACTTTGGGAGGCCCAGCTTGAGGCCAAGAGTTTGATACGAGCCTGGGCAACATGGCAAAACCCCGTCTCTACAAAAAATATTTAAAAATTAGCTGGGTGGCTAATTTAAATTACAGGTGGCTCACACCTGTAGTCCCAGCTACTCAGGAGGCTGAGGTGGGAAATTTGCTTGAGCCTGGGAGGTTGAGGCTGCAGTGCACTGCACTCTAGCTTGGGTGACAGAGCAAGACCCTGTCTCAAAAAAATAATAATAATAAAATGGAGAATAATAAATATTTCACAGGGTATTTATGTGGTTTCAATGAGCTCACGTGTTTGTAAGAGTGATTAGAAGAGTAAATGTGTAATACATTGTAATAACTATTTCTTATCATAGATCAGTTCTTTATCTCTCACCCCCTTCTTCCCCTACCCTTTAGCCATATCCACACAGCTATTTCTATGATCTTGGTTAGTGTGAGTCAACCACTAAGAGATCTATTCACTAAGAGATCCAATAAGATCTACTCTTATTATACCAAAAGTATCAGGCTTTTCAGACTGTATGCCTGATGACCAGACCCTGAATCGCGGTGAATTCACCAAGGCTATACTACCTTACGAGAGCCTATGTGGTGATCAGCTTTCCTTCTAGGTGCATCCGTTTTACCTTACTGAGCAGCTTCAAGAAAAAGCTGAGAAGCTTTGGAAAAATCACCAAAGTCACTGTTCTCTAGCTTTGGAGTGCATTATGAAATGCTTTGTGTGGGAGACTTACTATCTAGTTCCATTTTTGCCTAAAAATAACATTAAAGCAAACTTATCTTCTTTGAGGAAACATTAGATGATGGGGATTAACATGGATGCAGTGAGGGCTGGCTGTATACAGAATAGATTTAGGATTGAGAACTGATGACAAAATTGCCCAGGATTAAAGACTACATGTAGAATGTCTAGAGGGGGCTTGGTAGAAAGTAGGTACTCAAGAAATGGTAGCTGCTATACTATAAGAAGCCCAGCAGTTTGAGTCTACTACAATATTTTGGATCACTACAAGAATAGGTCCTCCTAGTTTGTATTTGGGTGGGGTGGGGCATACCTAATGAGGACCAGTGGGAACTGTGATATAATCCAAGGCATGGATTAGAAGAAAGTTTAAAGGCCGGGCGCAGTGGCTCACACCTATAATCCCAGCACTTTAAGAGGCTGGAGGATCACTTGAGCCCAGGACTTTGAGACCAGCCTGGGGCAACAAAGTAAGACCCTGTCTCTATAAAAAAAAAAAAAAAAGAAAAACTTTGGGAGGCCAAGGTGAGTGGATCACGAGGTCAGGAGATTGAGACCATCCTGGCTAACACGGTGAAACCCCGTCTCTACTAAAAACACACAAAAAATTAGCCGGGCGTGGTGGCAGGTGCCTGTAGTCCCAGCTACTTGGGAGGTTGAGGCAGGAGAATGGCGTGAACCTGGGAGGCGGAGCTCGCAGTGAGCCGAGATCGCGCCACTGCACACCAGCCTGGACAGCAGAGTGAGACTCATCTCAAAAAAAAAAAGAAAAAGAAAAAGAAAAACTTAGCAGGGTGTGGTGGCGCACACCTGTAGTCCCAGCTACTTGAGAGACGGAGCTGCGAGGATTGCGTGAGGCAAGGAGGTAGAGGCTGCAGTGAGCTGTGATTGTGCCACTGCACTCCAGCCTGCCTGAGTGACAGAGACCCTGTTGAGAGAGAGAGAGAAAGGAGAGAGAGAGAAAGTTCAAGACATTTCTGAGTCATTAAGAATAAGCAGGCCGGGTGCGGTGGCTCACGCCCGTAATCCTAGCACTCCGGAAAGCCAAGGCGAGTGGATTGCCTGAGGTCAGGAGTTCGAGAGCAGCCTGACTAACATGGAGAAACCCCATCTCTACTAAAAATACAAAATTAGCCGGGCGTGGTGGTGCATGCCTATAATCCCAGCTACTCAGGAGGCTGAGGCAGGAGAATTGCTTGAACCTGGGAGGCGGAGGTTGTGGTGAGCTGAGATCGTGCAATTGCACTCCGGCCTGGGCAACAGGAGCGAAACTCTGTCTCAAAAAAAAAAAAAAAAAAAAAAAAAAAAGCAGAATGGTAATGCTCCCGCCACATATATTCAGCAAAGGTAAAAAAGTCCAATTTTTTAAGCATATCTGGTGGCCCCTCAGAAGCTCAGGCAGGCTATGGGCAGTCCTACTGTTAGCATCACTCTGGCCCCTTTCTGGCTGCATGCTGCATATAGTATACTAGGGGTAGGTCTTTAGGACACAGTACCTGGTTTCTATCTTGTGGCCTCACTCGGAAAAGGGTAAGACTCTGCAGCCCTGTGGGAAAAGCTTGAGGCAGGCTAACCCTCACTATACCGCTAGAATGAAATCAAATGTCTGGAGGAGTTGAGAAGCTCCCCTAAGCAGCTCAGGTTTCCATGCCTGATGTGATCTCTTGTAGTTTAGCTGAAAAGGCAAAAGGCATCAAACAGAAGCTAAATAATCTCAAAAAACATACTTACTTGCTTATTTCCTTTTTTGTGTCCCTTGGATCCTCTACCAGTCTGTTCTTTTCCATGCCTTTAGCAAGTGAGAAAAAAAGTGATCATGAGAAACATAAAGCCCACACACCCCTTTTCACTTGGTTAACTATTCGTCTCTTCTTGGAAGTTTGACCCTCTTCAGTCAGATGCCCCTGCTCAGTGTTACTACTGAACATCTATCTCGGTCATTCCTATATTCTACTGAACTGAATTGTTCTGTATCCCATGTCCTCCTCTAAGGCAAAAACTCTTTCATTAAGGCAGGGCAATTTATTATTTATTTGCTGAACTAAACTGAAAACTGACTTTAAAAAATGGAAAGTTGGGCCGGGCGTGCTGGCTAACACCTGTAATCCCAGCACTTTGGGAGACCGAGGTGGGCGTATCACCTGAGGTCAGGAGTTTGAGACCAGCCTGGCCAACATGGTGAAACCCCATCTCTACTAAAATACAAAAATTAGCCTGGCATGGTGGTGGGCACCTGTAATCCCAGCTACTTGGGAGGCTGAGGCAGGAGAATCGCTTGAATCCCGGAGGTGGAGGTTGCAGTGCGCCAAGACCACACCATTGCACTTTGACCTGGGAAACAAGAGCGAAACTCCATCTCAAGAAAAAAAAAAAAAAAAGGAAAGTTGGTCAGGCATGGTGGCTCATACCTGTAATCCCAGCACTTTGGAAAGCCAAGACGGTAGGATTGTTTGAGCCCAGGAGTTTGAGACCAGCCTGGGCAACATGGCAAAACCCCAGTTCTACCAAAAATATGAAAAATTAGCCAGTCATGGTGATGTACATCTGTGGTCCCAGCTACTTGGGAGGCTGAGGCAGGAGGATCACTTGAACCTGGGAGGCAGAGGAGGTTGCAGGAAGCCGAGATCATGCCACTGCACTCCAACCTGGGCAACAAAGTGAGACCCCATCGCAAAAAGAGAAAGAAAGAACAAAAGAAAAAAAAAAGTAAAGTTAGTTAGTACTTCTTGCCTTAATAGAAGGATTTAATACCTAGGCATTTTCCCAAGGAAGCCTAGGCATTTTCCCCAGGGGACTAGCTCATATCAACCTATTTGGATACATACCCCTTTCCTGGCCCACCGACAGAAACCACTTGCATGCCGAAGGATCCTCGGCCCCTGGAGGATCTGCTGCCAGCCCATTGGCCCACAACCATCCCAGCAATCTCCAGTTTTCCTCCTTGGGGTGGGATTGGATGGAGACCTGGCAAGATAGAAAGAATGGTGGTAATGGGCCAGGTGTGGTGGCTCACGCCTGTAATCCCAAAACTTTGGGAGGCTGAGTCGGGCGGATTACTTGAAGTCAGGAGTTCCAGAGCCAGCCTAGCCAACATGGTGAAACCTTGTCTCTACTAAAAATACAAACAATGAGCCAGGCATCGTGGTGTGCGCCTGCAATCCCAGCCACTCGGGAGGCGGAGGCACGAGTATCACTTGAACCCAGGAGGTGGAGGTTGCAGTGAGCTGAGACTGCGCCACTGCACTCCAGCCTGGGTGACAGAGTGAGATTCTGTCTCCAAAAAAAAAAAAAAAAAAAAAAAAGAAGAAAAAAGAATTGTAAGTACAATGCAGGATAAGAGGTGGCCAAAAGATCCTACAACCCACTAGCTACTCTTCTTTCCATTTCTCTCTGATAAAAAGACTCTGTGGCAGGGCACGGTGGCTCATGCCTGTAATCCCAGCACTTTGGGAGGCCGAGGCGGGTGGATCACCTGAGGTCAGGAGTTTGAGACCAGCCTGGCCAACATGAGGAAACCTCATCTCTACTAAAAATACAAAAATTAGCCGGGCGTGGTGGTCCGTGCCTATAGTCCCAGCTACCTAGTAAGCTGTGGCAGGAGAATCGCTTGAACCCAGGAGGTGGAGGTTGCAGTCAGCCAAGTTCACACCACTGCACTCCAGCCTGGGGGACGGAGCAAGACTCTGTCTCGAAAAAAAAAAAAAAAAAAGAAGAAGATTCTGTGATAACAGAAAGGTGTCATGATGGAAGCACATTTAATGAGGAGGGCCAGAGATCTGTATACATCTACTTTAGCAAGTATGGTGCAGGTGATTCATTTTTTAATCACAGAGCCTAGCATATAGTAGGCATTCAGTATTTGTTGAGAGAATGAATGTCTTAACATCTAGTTATTGGAAAATTACTTGAACTAGATGTTAATAACTTAACATCTAGTTATTGGAAAATTACAAGCCAAAAAATTACATCTTTTGTTTTTTTTGAGACAGAGTCTCACTGTGACACCCAGGCTGGAGCGCAACGGTGCAATCTCGGCTCACTGCAACCTCCACTTCCCAGGTTCAAGTGATTCTCCTGCCTCAGCCTCCTGAGTAGCTGGGACTACAGGCGCATGCCACCACACCCAGCTAATGTTTGTATTTTTAGTACAGACAGGGTTTCACCATATTGGCCAGGCTGGTCTCGAACTCCTGACCTCAAGTGATCCACCCGCCTCGGGCTCTCAAAGTGCTGGGATTACAGGCGTGAGCCACCGTGCCGGGTCCTAAACTACTTTTGATACAAATATACATCATTACAGATTGTAGAATTAGCCAAACAACCAAACTAAACTGAAAATAATGAAACTAAACTAACAGTAATTTATAATTAAAAAGCAAGAATAGGCCGGGCATGGTGGCTCACGCTTGTTATCCCAGCACTTTGGGAGGCTAAGGTGGGTGGATCATTTGAGGTCAGGAGTTCGAGACCAGCCTGACCAAATGGTGAAATCCTGTCTCTACTAAAAATACAAAAAAATTAGCCAGGCATGGTGGCACATGCTTGTAGTCCCATCTACTCAGGAGGCCGAGTCAGAAGAATTGATTGAACCTGGGAGGTGGAGGTTGCAGTGAGCGGAGATCGCACCACTGCATTCCAGCCTGGGTGACAGAGCAAGATTCCATCTCAAAAGAAAAAAAAAAAAAAAAAAGCAAGAACAGCAACAATTGAAAACCAGAACCAAGTCACAAGCACAGTGGGTTTTGTAATTTAGCACAAAAATAAGCCTTCATAGAATATGGAATTCTACTAGGCCTTTAATTTTAGTTTATGACAAGAAACCAAATGAACCCTTAACTCATTTAGCAGGTTGTTAATAAAGAGTACTTCATTTAGGCCAGGCATGGTGGCTCACAACTGTAATCCCAGCACTTTGGGAAGCCGAGGCAGGCAGGATCGCTTAAGCCCAGTTGAAGACCAGCCAGGGCAACATAGCGAGATCCCCATCTCCACACACACACACACACACACACACAAAATATTAGTCAGGCATGTTGGTGCGTGCTTGTAGTTCCAGCTATTCAGGGGGCTGAGGTGAGCAAATCACTTGAGCCCAGGAAGTCGAGGCTGCAGTAAGCCGTGATCGCACCACTGCACTCCAGCCTGGGCGACAGAGTGAGACCCTGTACACGTACACACACGTACACACACACACACACGTACACACACACACACACACACACACACACACACACACACACACACACACACACACACACACACACACACACACACACACACACACACACACACACACACACACACACCTTCATTTATATAAAACTTTATAAAACTTGAGAGTCCAAGGTTGTTTGTTTGAGACAGAGCCTCGCCATGTCTCCTAGGCTGGAGTGCAGTGGTGCGATCTTGGCTCACTGCAATCCACCTCCCGGGTTCAAGCAATTATTGTGTCTCAGTCTCCTGAGTAGCTGGGATTACAGACAGTTGCCTGCCACCATGCCCGGCTAATTTTTATATTTTTTGTAGAGACAGAGTTTCACCACGTTGGCCAGGCTTGTCTGGAACTCCTGACCTCAAGTGATCTGCCCACCTTGGCCTCCCAACGTGCTGGATTACAGGTATGAGCCACTGCTCCCTGCCTAGAGTGCTAGTTACTTTTAAGAGGGACAAGAAAGACTTGCATTTGAGGATCCTACTGTGGGCTTTCAGGAGGCAAGAGGCTCCTTGTGAACCACCAGTAACTGGAGACTAAGCATCACTGGTAGGTAGGGCAGTGGTGACTTTCCGAGAACCTGGCTTAAATTAAGGCTGTCTTTTGAGACTTACAAAATAAAATCAACACATAAAGAACGGAGAAAGGATCTGTAAAGTCATGTGAAAGGGATGGACTGGTTGGCTCCCTGGTTTTTAAGACTTGATCATGATCTGACTGAACAGGGAGTTACCAGAGCAGACTTTCACACTGTTCATCTAAGCCCAGCCTTGAGCTAACCACCCATACTGAATTTTGTCACCCTAAAAAACTAACTTCAACTTCCAGCTTTATTACTTTTAAAGGGAGGAGCAATAGATAACAAACACCTTCAACCACAGCAATGACACTCTGACCCAATCACAGAATCTTGCTATTTCATGTTAAAATGTCTCCACTAAAATATCCTGTTTCACTGCCAGGTGCCGTGGCTCACGCCTGTAATCCCAGCACTTTGGGAGGCCAAGGCGGGCAGATCATCTGAGGATGGGAGTTTCAGACCAGCCTGACGAATATGGTAAAACCCCGTCTCTACTAAAAATACAAAAATTAGCCAGGCTGTGGACAGAGGGAGACCCTGCCTCAAAAAAAAAAAAAAATCTTGTTTCACCACGGGACAGGTTGTCTGAATTATCAGGATCAGTATCTGAGCAACCTAGGCATGATTGTGTATTCATCGTTAAACTGTAGCTCAAGTGCCACCGTAATTTATATATATGTTTGTGTGTACATATGTGTGTGTGTGTGTGTGTGTGTGTGTGTGTGTATGTTTTCCTCACTAAACTGCAATCCTCTGGTGGCATGGATGGTGACATATTTCTCTCCATGCTTCTGGAGCTGAAGGAAGGGAAATGTGTCAAGTATATTCCCAGAGTGGAAATGGATACATCAAGCTACTGTTGCCTACCAGCACTGGCCGTTTACTCTCACTGATCTTCCTGCAAGCTCCTGTGTGCATTGCCTATATGGAAGGAATGAACAAACAGTAACCATGAAGAGCCGGTCCATATGACTTACGGTTCTCTAAAGTAATAAAGTGGGTTCTGGTTTCCACATCAGTCACTTCATGAGTTTGGTTGGTGAGAGTCAAATCCCTGGGGACCAACGACCTCTATGAAGAATGGTCTTAGAAGTCAAAATGGACAAAAGCTGCTCTTCAAACTACATAGCACAGAATATAAATGAGATGAGGCCGGGCGCTGTGGCTCACGCCTGTAATCCCAGCACTTTGGGAAGCTGAGGCAGGTGGATCACCTGAGGTCAGGAGTTCGAGACCAGCCTGACCAACATGGTGAAACCCCCGTCTCTACTGAAAATACAAAATTAGCCAGGTGTGGTGGCGCATGCCTGTAATCTCAGCTACTCAGAAGACTGAGGCAGGAGAATCGCTTGAACCCAGGAGGCGGAGGTTGCAGTGAGCCGAGATCACACCATTGCACTCCAGCCTGGGCGACAAGAGTGAAACTCCGTCTAAAAAAAAAAAAAAAAAAAAAGTCAATGAGATGAGATATATGTGAAACTGTTGATCCTGTTATTGACAATAATGACTGGATAGATTATTATGACATAAATTGAGGATGGTAAATACCTCATTCTTAGGTACTGACCTGCAAATCCCCGGCTCCTCCCTTGAGGGGGAAGTGGCATGGAGCCCATAGCTCGGGAATAAAGTGAAACAGGGTAGAGAGAGGGCACCATGGGAGGCACAAAAGTAGGTGACGGAAGTAGAGCAGAAGGCGGTGGATGATTCATGTTGACTCCTTCAAGGATGCTCTGTCTCATCTTTTCCACTTTGGTTGCCAGGTCAGCCTTCAAATGAGGAAGAGTAATAATAGCAGCTGCCATTTTTCAAACTTGTCCCATGTTTTAGGCCCAGGATGGAGCACTCTAGGTACAGTCTCACAATTCTATTCCCATTAAGTGAACTGAGGCCTGTCGTTAAAGGGCTCAAAGCTACACACTCAGGAAGCCTGTCTGGCACCAAAGGCCCGACTCTTTACATGACATCACACTACCATCATATGAGTTCTGACTCAGGGCTTGTGATGTACATTGACTAGGTCAAGGAAGACAAATTTAACAATAAGAATTACTGATGGTCTATTACATGGCTGGCATTGGGCTGGGTCACTTTCTAAGGGAGATGTAACAGAATTAGATAAAAGAGAGAATAAAAATCTGACAAATAAAAAGTTAACCTTCTCCTCCATATCCAAGATTGGAGATCCTGATACCTCTAGTACAAAGGTCTGCAAACTTCTTCTGAAAAGGGTCAGATAGTAAATATTTTAGGCTTTGTAGGCCATATTGTCTCTGTCACAATTATTCCACTTGGCTACTGTAACATGAAAGCAGTCATAGGCCAGGCGTGGTGGCTCACGCCTGCAGTCCCAGCAATTTGGGAGGCCAAGGCAGGTGGATCACCTGAGGTCAGGAGTTCGAAACCAGCCTGACCAATGTGATGAAACCCCATCTTTACTAAAAATACAAAAAATTAGCCGGGCATGGTGGCATGCGCCTGTAGTCCCAGCTACTTGGGAGGGTGATACAGCAGAATCACTTGAACCTGGGAGGCGGAGGTTGCAGTGAGCTGACATCACGCCACTGCACTCCAGCCTGGGTGACAGAGCGAGAATCTGTCTCAAAAAAAAAAAAAAAAGAAGAAAGCAGTCATAGATGGTATGTAGATGAATGAATGTGGCTATGTTCCAATAACATTTTGTTTACAAAAACAGAGAGTGGTCTGTATTACAAAAAACAGGTGGTTTGTAGCACTATGGATAGCGCAAAAAACTATGGATGGTGACAAAAAACAGGAGGTGTGCTGGGTAGTCTGCCAACCCCTGCTCTAGTCCCTCAGCTCTTTCCCCACCAAAATGGATAAAGGAGTTAAGTAAGGTTTCCTTTCCCTTGCCTCCCCTCATCTTTCCCAATGTTTCATTTAAAAAAATCCCTTTGGGAGGCCGAGGCAGGTGGATCACAAGGTCAAGAGATTGAGACCATCCTGGCCAACATGGTGAAATCCCGTTTCTACTCAAAATACAAAAATTAGCTGGGCCTGGTGGTGCATGCCTGTAGTCCCAGCTACTTGGGAGGCTGAGGCAGGAGAATCACGTGAACCTGGGAGGCGGAGGTTGCAGTGAGCCGAGATCACGCCACTGCATTCCAGCCTGGCGACAGAGCGAGACTCCGTCTCAAAAAAAAAAAAAAAAAAAAAAAATCCTCTGCTTCTACTCTATCATCAACTTTACTACCCTCTTCTGTTTCCAAACACAGTTCCTTTACAAAAAAAAAAATTGCTTGCAAAAGAGACAGACAGTTTTTGTAAATATGAGAAATGAAATACTGAGTTGGAGGGAAGGTATATAGTATATCTGAATATTCCATGGATAAGAAATACTCAGAGTAAGAAAAAGGATATGAAAACTTCAAGCTCATTAAAAAAAACTTTCCAACATAAAATTTTACAACATGTACATATCAGACTATGGGCCTTTGGGACCACTGTTGACTGAGTCAGGTTAAAGTGAGACACATTCTCCTGCTTCCACCCCATCCCTCTCCAATATCTCTGCTCCTTTCCCCTCCCTGCCCGTTCACTCCCACGGGAGATCAGAGCTAGTCCTTATCAGCCTGACATGCTGGTACCTGGCCATCACAGAGCTCAATCAGAGATACTCGCTCTCGGCCTGCTTTAATTAGCTTGCTCTGGAACAGCTTGCCATCAAAGTAAATCCATGGACAGCAATGCTCCCAAGGGACTGGCTGGCCACAGGCATCATTAGCAAACAGAGCTGTGTCGACTCCACTCATGAAGAGGGCAGCAAGCTGGATCCCTCGGGCATCCAGTTTCTCAATCTGAAACCACCACAGATGAAATATTACTATTAAGAAACTACTATTCTTGGTAACATTTACTCTTATTCCTGTCATGCTGATTCTTCCAGTTAAATTTGAACATGCTGTCATTCAATGTAGACATCTCAGTGCATAAGCAGCTTCTATCCATGTCTTTCCCCTAAGATGATTTGAAAGGTACTTATTACAACATTAAAGACACCAACCTGAGACATTTTTTTTTCACCTGTCAAATTAGAAAAAAATTTAGAAAGTAAAGGCTAAAAGAACACTCAATGCTGCTGCTGCTGATGCAGTGAAATAAATGGGCAATCATATAAAGCTGGTAAGAAATGTATATTACATGGCCAGGTGCAGTGGCTCACGCCTGTAATCCCAGCACTTCGGGAGGCTGAAGCAGGCAGATCACCTGAGGTCAGGAGTTCGAGACTAGCCTGGCCAACATGGTGAAACCCCGTCTCTACTAAAAATACAAAAATTAGCCAGGCATGATGGTGGGTATCTGTAGTTCTAGCTACTCGGGAGGCTGAGGTGGGAGCATCATTTGAACCTGGGAGGTGAAGGTTGCAGTGAGCCGAGATTGTACCACTGCACTCCAGCCTGGGCAAGAGAGCAAGGCTCCATCTCAAAAAAAAAAAGAAAAAAAAAAAAAAGAAAGAAAGAAATGTATATTACAATTAAGCAATATGTATGAAGAACCCTGAAAATGTTCACATTTGTTGAGTTAGAAATAAAACTTGCAGATACCAGCACCATGTTTCTTGTACAGTCTGAAAAACTGTGAACCAAAGAAAATTATTTTCTTGGCCAGGCACAGTGGCTCATTCCTGTAATCCCAGTATTTTGGGAGGCTGAGGTGGGTGGATCGCTTGAGGCCAGGAGTTTGAGACCAGCCTGGCCAACATAGCAAAACCCCGTTTCTACTGAAAATACAAAAATCTGGCAGGCATGGTGGCATGTGCCTGTAATCCCAGCTACTCAAGAGGCTGAGGCAGGAGAATCGCTTGAACCCGGAAGGTGGAGGTTGCAGTGAGCTGAGATTATGCCACTGCACTCCAGCCTGAGTGACAGAGTGTGACTCTGTCTCCAAAAAAACTTCTTTTCTTTACCAATTACCCCGCTTCAGGCATTCCTTTATAGCAACTGTAAATGGAGTAAGACAACACATAACAGAGGAAAACTGAAAACAACCTAAGTCACCAATATTATAACAATTAAATGATACATTCATATGATAAAATATTATTTATTAAAATTTTTAAGACACAGAAAATATGTGCTATGTGAAATGGAAAAAAGCTACAATATATAATTACATAAATACTACCTCAACTATGTAAAAAATGTATGACAGAAGACTGGAAAAAAACCTCAAAATTCCCACAGTGGTTATCTCAAGCCACTATCTCAAGCCTTCTATCTCAAGCCACTGTGTTAGAAGACAGCTTTAACAGGAAAAGGGGAAGTGTTTGCAGGTCCCCTCCTAGGTGTGGTTTAGCAGGAGCAGTTATTCTAGGACAAGCAATACTACATTTACTGCAAAAGGCAAGCACTAACTGGTTGTCTGAGTCTGTCTCACCTTTCCTTAGTTGACCTCACTTAAGATTTTGCAAGTCTTATTGAACTTGATCTTCTAGTTTACCTTGGGTGCTCAAAGGAACAAGGTTACTAAAGTCAAGGGAGGGATGTTCTGCATTAATGGCTACATTTATTGAGTATTGTGTATATAAAATATGTGAAACACTGGCCGGGCATGGTGGCTCACGCCTGTAATCCCAGCACTTTGGGAGGTCAAGGTGGGTGGATCACCCGAGGTCGGGAATTCGAGACCAGCCCGACCAACAGAGAAACCCCGTCTCTACTAAAAATACAAAATTAACCAAGCGTGGTGGCGCATGCCTGTAATCCCAGCTACTTGGGAGGCTGAGACAGGAGAACCGCTTGAACCCGGGAGGCGGAGGTTGTGGTGAGCTGAGATCGCGCCACTGCACTCCAGCCTAGGCAGCAAGAGCAAAACTCCATCTCGGAAAAAAAAAAAAAAAAAAAAAAAAAGTGAGACACTGTTCTAGGGGTTTTACATGGATTACTTTACATAGTATCCTCACAAACTGACATAGTTGGATATGTGACCCCTCCAAATTGCATGTTAAAATGTGATCCCCAATGTTGTAGATGAAACCTAGTGGGAGGTGTCTGGGTCATGGGGGCAGATCCCTCATGAATGGCTTGGTGCCCTCCCTGTGGTAATGAGCGAGTTTTCACTCTATTAGTTCATGCAAGAACTGATTGTTAGAAAGAGCCCAGCACCTTGCCCTTCTTTTTCTTTTTTTTTTTTGGGACAGAGTTTCGCTCTTGTTGCTCAGGCTAGAGTACAATGGTGCAATCTCGGCTCACTGCAATCTCCGCCTCCCGGGTTCGAACAATTCTCCTGCCTCAGCCTCCCGAGTAGCTGGGATTACAGGTGCCCCGCCATCATGCCTGGCTAATTTTTGTATTTTTAGTAGAGACAGGGTTTCACCATGTTGGCCAGGGTGGTCTCGAACTCCTGACTTCATGATCTGCCCATCTCAGCCTCCCAAAGTGCTGGGATTACAGCACTGCTGCCCTTCTCTCTTACGTGCCCTCTCTCACCATGTGACACACTGGCTCCTCTTGTCTTATTCCCCTCACCTTCTATCATGAGTAGAAGCTTCCCGAGACCCTGACCAGAAGCTGAGTAGATGCTGGCACCATGTTTTTTGTGCAGTTTTCAGAACAATGGGCTCAATAAACCTCTTTTCTTTATAAATTACCTAGTTTCAGGTATTCCTTTATAGCAACACAAAAGACTAATATACAATTGTACAAGTAAGGAAACTGAAGCTAGAGAGATTAAGTAACCTGCCCAAGGTCACACAGCTAGGAGGTAATGAAGCCAGGATTCAAACCCAAGGCAGCCTGGCTTCAGAGCCTCCCCTCTATACTACTGTGCTCTACCGCCTTCAGTGGGTGGGTTTATTTTCTTCCTTATGCTTTCCTATACTTCTACTTAATACTCAATACATATCACTAAAAGGAGGTGTGTCTGAGTAAATAGACACAAGCAGGGGACACTAGGATATGTCTCCTATAGTGTATCTTGTAAGAGTCAGAAACCTTGCCATGGCCTATGGGCCAAGATTTATTTTCCTTGCGTAATATCCATCTTTTCTGTCCATTCTCTTTTATCAGTATGAGAGTAGTGTAACAGGCACCTCTTGGCTTTATTCATAGACATAAATATTTGGTTAAAGTAAATCAAACAGTTACCTGCAGAACTTACTATTTTCCTCAGCTTCAGGAAAAATAAAAAAAGACCTAAAGTAGTGCTATAAGCTCATAAGAGAAAGAACTTAAATGAGGGTACATGAAATCACCTTGAGTTCTTGGAGTCGATCTGGTTCATAAAGCTGAGTAGACACTGCCTGTGCAAGGAAGGTATCTAGCTCATGGCGATGCAGGATTCGGCCACCAGGCCACTGAACCATGTACCTAGAAAATAAAAGCACTGTTATTAGGCCACAAAAGCTCACTTACTCATGTCACAAAAACTTATTAAGCTAAGAACCTATCATGAGCCAGTACTTGGCTAGATTTTGGCAATACTAACTGAACGAAGGAAAAAGAATCTCTGCTTTCATTACTTCCAGTCTGGGTGGTAGAGGAAAAGAGTCATGTACACCGACAATGACAGGACAGTGTGTTAAGTACCAAGATGGAAGAATGCACAGAGTGCTTGCTATGAGAGCATAGAAGAGGGCCATGACTGTAAAGGTGAGAGATGGTATCCTGAGAGAAGTCAGCAAGAGTTCAGTTTCAAAGGGCCTGTAGAATTTAGTGAGATAAAAGGTGGGGAAAGGATGTTCCAGGTTGAGCGAAGAGTATGATGTGTGAAGGCCTGATGGTGTGGTTCAGCACAATGCACCAGCTTCCACATTGCTGACGCTAAGCACGTTTGGAGTGACAGGAGGCGAGATTAGGAAGCAGGCCAGATTGGCGGCAGCCTGAGGAACACTGAGGGCTTCAGGTGGTGGAAAGCGCAGTCATGAACCATATCATGGTACCCAAGACATGGCCCAGGATAAGTGAAGTTCACATAAAAGCCCAGAACGTTTTAACAGAAAGAGTATGAATTTTGAAGAGAGAAGATCTCAATTTGAGTGTTGGTTCCTCCACCTACTAGTTGATAGCTATGGACAAATTATTTAACCTTTCTGAGCCTTGTGTTTCCTCATCTACCAAATGGGGATAATAAAATTTGCCCTGCTCTTTTTACAGGGTGGTTGTGAGGATTAAATAGGGTTACTAAAGAAAAAAATGAAAAGAAGGCTGGGTGCGGTGGCTCATGCCTGTAATCCTAGCACTTTGGGAGGCTGAGACGGGCAGATTACTTGAGGCCAGGAGTTTGAGACCAGCCTGGCCAATGTGGTGAAACCCCGTCTCTACTAAAAACAAAAAAAATTAGCCGGGTGTGGTGGCGGGCACCTGTAATCCCAGCTACTCAGGAGGCTGAGGCAGGACAATCGCTTAAACCTGGGAGGCGAGGTTACAGTGAGCTGAGATTATGCCACTGCACTCTAGCCTGGGCGACAGAGTCGGGGGTGTGGGTGGGAGGGGGAGGAGGAGGAGGAGGAGACGACGAAGAAGAAAGTGTGTGTGTGGGGGAAATAAAAAAGAAAGTAGACCATAGAACAGAGACTCAAAAACAGGATTAAGGAATTTGGATCTTCATCCTGAAATTGTAGGAAGACACTGCAGGATTGTCAGAAGGACTGGTTTGATAATGACTGGCTCAGGTTATTAATATTGTTTCTTTTTTTGGATTTATAGTTCCTTGATTTACCTTTGCCCATTCTTTCATTTTTAACCTTTCCATCTTATTTCATTGGCAAAATGTAAAGCAAAAATAGAAGAAAATGAATGCAAATGCAATTACAGTGGGAAATTTTAATATACCACTATTAAGCTATAATATGTAAAACATACCTAAAATACATTTAAATTCACAGAAGATTTGAATAGTACAATAAATAAGCTTTAAATACTTGACTGACTTAATACAAAGAAAACACATTCTTTTCAAGTGCCCATGTCAGTTCCCATGAGGTCTAGGACCTTGCCTGTTTGCCTTTGCTTGTGTTTGTTTATTATCCTTTATTTATTATGAACTATCTAGCCAAGTACATGGCACAGAATAGGTATTAATAAATATTTATTGGAAGAGCGACTGATGCATTAATCAGGTCAAAACAAGACAAAACTCAACAAAAATCCTTCAAAGCAGAATTGTACCAGTCATATCCTGAACCACTGTGCAAGAAAAACTGACCTAAAGGAGCTCCTAAAGGAGTCAAGTGTGGGAGAACAGCGAACTCACAGAAAGACTAACACAATGCAAGGGGTGTGATTTTAGAAGTTGAACAGATTGTTCTGGGTGCTCTGAGTCAGTGACTAAATTTACCTTGGAGAATCTAGAGAAGGCTCCACAGAGGAGGGAACATTTAATTTCCTAGGGATTGGAGCTTTTTGTTTGGTTTGGTTTATACTTTAATGTTAATTTGCAATTTTAAATGTCTCTCTAACCTTAATAGAGTACATGCCAGAGTGGATGCTTAATAGATGTTTGCTGAACAAATAAGTCAATGTCAGGATATTTATAAGGAAATGCTAGCTCCATCTTTGGGCCCACACTACTATTCAACTATTTTTGAATGAATTATGAGACAGAATGTAGGGTCTAATGAGTCAGAGGAGTGAGAGGCTCAGAAATGGGGCAGCAGGAAATAATTATTAAATCAATCAATATTTACTGATGCTTCATCATGTGCGATTTTTGGAATTACATGATTCCACTGGGGATTTTCCCTGGAAAATAACAGCATTACTTATTCCCAAGGAATTTCCTGAATTTTAATGATGACAGCTTTATTATTACTATTAGTAGTTACATTACTACAAATATTACATACAAGCTTTAATATATGTAGCAAACTATAAGTTATACATAAGAATAACATTTACTAAATGCCTCTGATATTCTAGATACCTTGCTAAGAACTTTAGCTACAAAGTATGTCGTGGCAAAGAATGCAAACTTGGAGACTGACATCCTTGGTTCTAATCTAAGTTCCACGATTCCTTTTCTTTTTTTTTTTTTTTTTTGAGACGGAGTCTCGCTCTGTCGCCCAGGATGGAGTGCAGTGGCACGATCTCAGCTCATTGCAAGCTCCGTCTCCTGGGTTCACACCATTATCCTGCCTCAGCCTCTCGAGTCTCCTTTTCTATGTGACTCTGGGCAACTAAATCCCCTGGACCTCTAGGGGATTTAGTTTGCTAATCTTTAGAATGAGGATGGCACCACCTACATCTCAAAAGGTTGTAATAAGTAAAGAAGAAAAAGCACATAAAAGCACTAAGACTAGCCTGGGCTAGTCTTTTTGTAGAGACCCCCATCTCTACAAAAAATTATCAAAAATTAGTCGTGGTGGCCAGGCACAATGGCTCAAGCCTGTAATCCCAGAACTTTGGGAGGCTGAGGCGGGCAGATCACGAGGTCAGGAGTTCAAGACCAGCCTGGCCAACATGGTGAAACCCTGTCTCTACTAAAAATACAAAAAATTAGCTGGGCATGGTGATGCGTGCCTGTAATCCCAGCTACTGGGGAGGTTGAGGCAGGAAGGCAGGAGAATGGCTTGAACCCAGGAGGCGGAGGTTGCAGTGAGCCAAGATCGTGCCACTGCACTCCAGCCTGGGTGACAGAGCAAGACTCCATCTCCAAAAAAAAAAAAAAAAAAAAAAAATTAGTCATGGCTCATGCCTGTGGTCCCAGCTACTCAGAAGGCTGAGGTGGGAAAGAGAATTGCTTGAGCCCAGGAGGTGAAGGCTGCAGTGAGCAGAGATTCCACCACTGCACTCCAGCCTGGGTGACAGAGCAAGAACTTGTTTCAAAAACAAAACAAAACAAAACGAAAACCCCCCCCAAAACCAAAACAGCACTCAGCGTAGTGCCTGGCACAGCAGGTGCTTTTAGTTACCATTTGTAACTGAACGAATTATGGTATAATCCTTCCTTTACAATTTGGTAAAGTTCTCCTTTT
The DNA here is from genome assembly GCF_028885655.2 of Pongo abelii. Lineage (NCBI taxonomy): Eukaryota > Metazoa > Chordata > Mammalia > Primates > Hominidae > Pongo > Pongo abelii. Next base: position 54,291,455 of record NC_072008.2, read on the forward strand.
ATCATATATTACATTCTCATACATACGAAAATCTGTTCCTGTCCTATTTATTCTATGTCTATTTCTCATGCCAGCACCATAGTGACTTAAATTTTAAATGTGCTTTAATACTCGGTAGCTCTCCCTTTACTCCACATCTTTTTTTTTTTTTTTTTTTTTTTTTTTGGAGACAGGCTCAGGGCAGTGGTGTGATCACGGGTCACTGCAGTATTGAGTATTGATCTCCCAGGCTCAGGTGATCCTCCCACCTCGGCCTCCTGAGCAGCTGGGACTACAGGCTCGTGTCACCATACCTGGCTAATTTTTGTATTTTTTATTAGAGTCAGAGTTTCGTCATGTTGCCCAGGTTGCTCTTAAACTCCTCAGCTCAAGTGATCTGCCTGCCTCGGCCTCCCAAAGTGTTGGTATTACAGGCGTGAGCCACTGCTCCCAGCCCACATCTTTTTTTTGGTTTGTTTTTTGAGACGGAGTTTCACTCTTGTTGCCCAGGCTGGAGTGCAATGGCACCATCTCGGCTCACTGCAACCTCTGGCTCCCGAGTTCAAGCAATTCTCCTGCCTCAGCCTCCCAAGTAGCTGGGATTACAGGCATCCACCACCATGCCTGGCTTATTTTGTATTTTTAGAAGAGATGGGGTTTCGCCATGTTGGTCAGGCTGGTCTCGAACTCCTGACTTCAGGCGATCTGCCTGCCTCGGCCTCCCAAAGTGGTGGGATTACAGGCGTGAGCCACTGTGCCAGACCACATCTTTTAGTTTTAAATAACATTTTACTTAAAATTTTATTTAAATTTTATTCTATATACAAAAGTGTATTACAAAAGTTTAAGTTCATTCTCATTCAGAAAATGTAAAAAAGCATAAAGAAAATAAAAAATATGGTGTGAGTTGGCTAAAGGTAATACAAGAAAAAAAATATTAATAAGAAAAATAAGGCCAGGTGTGGTGGCTCACGCCTGTAATCCCAGCACTTTAGGAGGCTGAGGCAGGTGGATCACTTGAGGTTAGGAGTTTGAGGCCAGCGTGACCAACATGGTGAAACCCCGTCTCTACTAAAAATACAACAATTAGCCAGGTGTGGTGGCGTGCGCCTGTAGTCCCAGCTAGTCAAGAGGCTGAGGTGGGAGAATTGCTTGAGCCCAGGAGGCGGAGGTTGCAGTAAGCTGAGATCATGCCACTGCACTCCAGACTGGGCCACAGAGCGAGACTCTGTCTCAAAAAAATAAAAAATAAAAAAATGAAATAATTCGTAATTTTACCATTTAGATATAAGCACTGTTAAGACTGCTATGATTGTGGCTTCTTTATTCCTACCATCTGAATTCTCAACTTTTTCTCTTTCATATTATATAAAGAATATCGTATCTTGCTTTTTTCACTCGACATTATACTATGAGAACTTTTTGTTCATTAAATACTTTTCAAAAACATGATTAATGACTGCATGTTCAGCATGTGGGTGTATCAGTTAGCTTAAACATTCCTGTAAATTACTATTCATATATTTTCTTTTATTATGAATAATACTACAAAGATATTCACATATTAAATCTTGCCTATATCTCTGATTATTCATTCCCTTAGCATAGATTCCTAGAAGTGGAATTACTGGGTCATAGGTTATATTCATTCTGAAGGTCTTTAATACATACAGCAAAATTGTTTTCCAGACCAGACCCAATTTACATCCTATCCCAGCAGTGTGTCAGCATTGATTGTCACCGTTAATCACTGATGATTTAATGGGCAGAAAATAAGTCTCTCGTTATTTAAATTTCTTTGATTGCCAAGGATGAGGTTGCATATATTTCCCAAGTACTCACAGACATATTAATTTGCCTGTTCTGTCTATGCCCCTTCTCAGATAATGTAAAGCCCCATTTTTATAACAATGACAGCTATTTGGACAAGGAAAAGATACCTGATCCAAGTCAAACAATTCATGGCTTGCCAATCGGAGTCTTCAGAATTTGAGCTAAGTGATGCAGCGACTTTATAAAACACATGCAGAAAGAAGAGCTACCTATGCAGGCCCATGAGAGAGTGGGCAGTCTCTGTTGCTGCCTTTCCAGGACCATTCCCTGTGTATACTACTTTTCTTGTCCTTGGATGACTAGGAGACTACCTGTTATACCTTTACAGTAAGATAGCTAGAGTGGGCTGGTCATGATGGTTCATACCTATAATCTCAACACTTTGTGAGGCGGAGGCCAGGAGTAGCAAGACCTCATCTCTACCAGAAAATAAAAAAAAGAGAGGAAAAGCGAGAGAGCTAGAATGGCTTCTGTTTCTTCTAAGCAAATGAGTCTGAAGAGACTGTCATTTACCCATCTGTGCTATCTTAGATACCTATTCTGATATCTAAGTCTTTATATATTGTGAATATTAACAGTGTCCTAACTGTTGCAAATATTTCCCCGTTTAGTCTTTTTAATTTTATGTATTTTGGGACATAGATACAGTCACAGTTACTGATCTTCTCCTTTTTATATCCTCTTTTTTGAAGGAGGACTCAGTCTTTATTTATTTTTAATTTATTTTGAGACGGACTCTTGCTCTATCGCCCAGGTTGGAGTGCAGTGGCACGATCTCGGCTCACTGCAAGCTCCACCTCCCAGGTTCACGCCATTCTCCTGCCTCAGCCTCCCGAATAGCTGGGACTACAGGCGCCCGCTATCACGCCCGGCTAATTTTTTGTATTTTTAGTAGAGACGGGGTTTGACCGTGTTAGCCAGGATGGTCTCGATCTCCTGGCCTTGTGATACGCCCGCCTCGGCCTCCCAAAGTGCTGGGATTACAGACGTGAGCCACTGTGCCCGGCCTATTTTCTTATATTACTTTTTTTTTTTTGAGATGGAGTTTCGTTCTTGTTGCCCAGGCTGGAGTGCAGTGACACGGTCTCGGCTCACTGTGACCTCTGCCTCCCGGGTTCAAGAGATTCTCCTGCCTCAGCGTCCCAAGTAGCTGAGATTACAGGTATGTGCCACCATGCCTGGCTAATTCTGTACTTTTAGTAGAGACAGGGTTTCACCATGTTGGCCAGGCTGGTCTCAAACTCCTGACCTCAGGTGATCCACCCACCTCGGCCTCCCAAAGTGCTGGGATTACAGGCATAAGCCACCGTGCCCGGCCTATTATGAATAATTCTACATGAACATTTGTGAACATGTTTTTGTGTGGACATGTGTCTTCATTTGATGTTCCCATCAGCAATGTATGAGGGTTCCAATTTCTCCACATCCTTTTCAACACTTGCTGGATGTCTTCTTTTTAAATCTCCCACCCCTGATCCCTTGTCTTTTTGATTATAGCACCTGAATGGGCGTTAACTGGTTTCTCATTGTCGTTATGATGTGCATTTCCCTGATGATCATTTTTTCATGTGCTTATTGGACACTTGTATATGTTTTTTTTTTTTTTGAGACAGAGTCTCGCTCTGCCGCCCAGGCTGAACTGCAGTGGTGCGATCTCGGCTCACTGCAATCTCCCCTTCCTGGGTTCAAGCGATTCTTTTGCCTCAGCCTCCTGAGTAGCTGGGATTACAGGCACATGCCACGCCCGGCTAATTTTTGTATTTTTAGTAGAGACAGGGTTTCACCATGTTGGTCAGGCTGGTCTCGAACTCCTGACCTCGTGATCTGCCCTCCTGACCTCATGATCTGCCCTCCTCGGCCTCCCAAAGTGCTGGGATTACAGATGTGAGCCACAGCGCCCGGTTGACATTTGCATATGTTCTTTGGAGAAATGTCTATTCAAATCTTTTACCCATTTAAAAAATTGATTTATTCATCATTTATTGCTTTACTTGTAGGCTTTTTTTTTTTTTGAGACACGGTGTTGCTCTGTTGCCTAGGCTGGAGTGCAGTGGCCTGATCATGGCTCACAACAGCCTCTACCTCCTGGGTGTAAGCAATCCTCCCCCAACAGTCTCTGGAGTAGTTGGGACCACAGGTGCACAGCTACGCCCAGCTGCTTTTTGAAGATTTTTTTGTAGAGGTGGGGTCTTGCTATGTTGCCCAGACTGGCCTCAAACTCTTGGATTCAAGCGATTTTCACACCTCGGCCACCCAAGTGTTGGGATTACAGACATGAACCAAGGTATTGGGATTACACACATGAGCTAGTGTGGCCAGCCAATCGTTTGAGTTGTAAACATTCTTTATATATTATGGACACTAAGCCCTTATCAGATATACGGTTTGCAAATATTTTCTCTCATTCTGTGGGTTGTGTTTTCACTTTATTTGTAGTCTTGTTTCTAGCACACAAATTTTAAATTTTGATCTAGTCTAACCTGTTTTTCCTTTTGTTACTTATGCTTCTGGCATCATACCAAAGAAAACACTGCCTAATCTGAGTTCATGAAGAATACCTCGTCTTCTAAGCATTTTATAGTTTTTAGTCTGACATTTAAGTCTGTGACATATTTTGAGTTAATTTTTGTATATAGTGTGAAGTAGAGGTCTAACTATTCTTTTGCATGTTAATATCCAACCATCTGTTGTAAAGCCTATCTTTCCACCATTGAATTATCTTGGCACCCTTCTCAAAAATTAATTGACCACAAATAGCAGAGTTTATTTCTGGACACTCGAATGTAACTACATTAATTTATATGTCTATCCTTATTCCACTGTTTTTGGTTACTATACTTTTGTAGTAAATTTTGAAACTGTACAGTGTTTGTTCTTTTTTTCAACATTATTTTGGCAATTCTGAGTTTGTATTATTACTCCATTTTCTGTTGCTTATAACAGAATGCCTGACAGTGGGTTATATATAAGGAAAATGAATTTATCTCAAAAGCCCAAACTCTCATCTGTGAGCCTGTGAAATCTAAACAAGTTATCTACTTCCAAGATCTTAGAATTGGCCTGTAATCCCAGCATTTTGGGAGGCTAAGGCGGGAGGATCGCTTGAGTCCAGGAGTTTGAGACCAGCCTAGGCAACGCAGTAAGGCTCCATCTCTACAAAAGATGTAAAAATTAGGTGGCCATGGGTTGGGCATGGTGGCTCATGCCTGTAATCCCAGGATTTTGGGAGGCCGAGGCGGGCGGATCATGAGGTCAGGAGATAGAGAACATCCTGGCTAACATGGTGAAACCCCATCTCTACTAAAAATACAAAAAAAATTAGCCGGGCCTTGTGGCGGGCACCTGTAGTCCCAGCTACTCGAGAGGCTGAGGCAGGAGAATGGCGTGAACCAGGGAGGCGGAGCTTGCAGTGAGCCGGGATTGTGCCACTGCACTCCATCCTGGGCGACAGAGCGAGACTCCATCTCAAACAAACAAATAAACAAACAAACAAAAAAATTAGCTGGCCATGGTGGTTAAGTACCTGTGGTCTCAGCTACTCGGGAGGCTGAGGTGGGAGGACTGCTTGAGCCCAGGAGTTTGAGGCCCCAGTGAACTGCACTTCAACCTGGGTGACAGAGACTCTGTCTTAAAACAAACAAACAAACAAGAAACACACACACATACACACATACAAAACAAAACAAAAGATCTTAGAGTTGGAGAATAATCTTTTTTGACTCCATGTGGGGCCTCCTGGACACACTGTGCTGGGAGCCCAACCTGCAAGGCCTCAGGTAGCCCTGTCTGTATGGGTGCAGAGTATAGGCCACATGGTTGCTCAAACTGGTTGGAATCCACTGCCTGAAGGTTTCCCAGGTGGGCAATGCATGCTGCCAGTAACCTCACAGTTCTAGGGACTCAGTGGCAGTCCTGCTCCCATGGCTCCACTATGCATTGCCCTGGTTGGAGACTCTGTGGCAGCTCCAACCTTATGTTCCTACTGGGCATTGCTACAGTAGGGGATCTCTGTGGTGGCTCTGGCCCCACAACAAGTCTCTACCTGGGCTCCCAGGCTTTCAATGAGATCCTTTTAATAGGTAGAGGTTGCGAAGCCTCCACAGCTCTTACTTTATGCGGGCCTGCAGAATTATCACCATGTGGATGCCACCAAGGTTTACGAGTTGTACCTTCCTGACCTAAGACATGAGCCACACCTGGGGCCATGTGAGATATCGCTGCTCCAGCTGGAGGGGCTGAGATGAGGGAAGCAGCTTTTCCGCGGTGGCATAGGGCAGTTGTGTCCCAGGCCTCCTCCACTCCCAAACAATTCTGTCCTCCTAGGGCTCTGGGCCTCTAAAGGGAGGGGCTGCTTCAAAGATCTCTGAAGTGCCGTTAGGGCCTTTTCCTCATTGTTTTGACTATTAGCACCTGGCTCCCTTTTAGGCATAAAGTGGTGGCTCCTCTGCACCCTTGGTTCCACTCCCGAAAACTCTTTTGCATTCTCTACCACATGACAAGGCTGTGAATTTTCCAAATGTTTCTGCTCTGTTTCCCTTTTCCCTAGCAGTTCACTGTAAACAGTTAGACGTAACCATGCAGTAGCCTGAGCACTTTGCTGCTTAGAAATTTCTTCTGCCAGATACCCGAATTCATCATTCTTAAGTTTGGCCCACAACAAAGCCCTTGGAGACGGACACCGTTCAGCCAAGTTCTTTGCCAATTTATAACAAGGATGGCCTTTACTTCCATTTCCAATACCTCGCTCATCAGTTCCATCTGAAACCTTATCAGAATGGCCTTCACTGTCCATATTTATATCAGCATTCTGGTTGTAACCATTTAATCAATCTCTAAGGAGTTATAAACTCTCCCTAGTCTTCTTGTGCTCTAAGCCTTCACTAGAATCCTGGTGTTTTGTAGCCTGCTCCTCCAAATTCTTCCAGCCTCTGCTTATTACCCAGTTCCAAAGCTGCTTCCACATTTTCAGGTATTCATTATCAGAAACAGCCACACTTCTCAGTACCAATTTTCTTTGTTTTTTCTTTTTTTTTTTTTTAGAGCCAGGGTCTTGCTCTGTCACCCAGACTGGAGTGCAGTGGCGTGATCATGGCTCACTGCAGCCTCCACCTCCTAGGCTAAAGTGATCCTCCCACCTCGGCCTCCCAAGTAGCTGAGACTACAGGTGCATGCCATCATGCCCGGCTTTTCTGTATTTTTGTAGAGATGGGGTCTATGTTGCCCAAGCTGGTCTTGAACTCCTGGGCTCAAGTGATCCTCCCACACCTTGGCCCCCCAAAGTGCTGGGATTATAAGCATGAGCCACTGTGCCCTGCCTCTTAGTCTATTTTCTGTTGCTCATGGCAGAATACCTGAAACTGGGTAATTTATAAAGAAAAGGAATTTATTTCTTACAGTTATGGAGTCTAAGTCCAAGGTTGGGGGGCTTGCATCTAGTGAGAGCCTTCTTGCTGGTCATATGGTAAAGGGGCTGATCACGCTCATGTGCTATATCAGGTCTCTCTTTCTTTTCTTATAAAGCCACCAGTTCCCCTCCCATGATAACCCATTAATCCATGAATGGATTAGCCCATCTGTGAGAGTAGAGCCCTAAAGATCAAATCACATCTTAAAGGCCCTACTACTCAATACTGCCACACTGTGGATAAAGTTTCAATATGAGTTTTGGAGGGGACATTCAACCACATCAGGGTCCCTTGTATTGATGCTTTTTTTTTTTTTTTGGAGACAGAGTCTCTGTCGCCCAGGCTGACTGGAGTGCAGTGGTGCGATCTCGGCTCACTGCAACCTCCACTTCCCGGGTTCAAGCGATTCTCCTGCCTCAGCCTCCTGAGTAGCTGAGATTACAGGCGCACACCACCACACCCAGCTAATTTTTGTATTTTTAGTAAAGACGGGGTTTCACCATGTTGGCCAGGATGGTCTCGATCTCTTGACCTCGTGATCTGCCTGCCTTGGCCTCCCAAAGTACTGGGATTACAGGAGTGAGCCACTGTGCCCGGCCTGTATTTACATATTAATTTTAGCATTAGTTTGTTAATTTCTGCAAAGAAGAAAGCTGGGAATTTGGATTCCATTGCATATGTAGATCAATTTGGGGAGTATTGCCATCTTAACAATATTTTATATTCTTTTTTTCTAGTTAGAAATCAACAAGGATTTTATCTTATCTATAAACATGGGGTATCTTTCTGTTTACTTAAATCTTTTATGATTTAACAGTGTTTTGTAGTTTTCAGTTTGCCCATATCTCAGGCAACTGAGGTATTTGCCTTTCCTGTCACCAAGATAGTTACTGTCTCTGACAATACTCTGGGCTTAAGGCTTGTATATTCTCATTTAAAAAATTCCTTTCCTAAAAGAAATGAACAACAAAAAAAATCCCTTTCCTATCTAAAGGTCAGCAAATCATTGCTTAGCTTTTATTCTGCCTTTTATCTTTTTTACATTCATCTTTATAATTAATCCATCTGGAATTTATGTGAGACATGGCTCTAAATGGATGTTTTCTCCCCAAATACAAATCCAATTCTCTAAATAATTATTTAAAAAATGCATCTCTTCCTCATTGATTTGTGATGCTTCCTTTAGCATATTTTAAGTTCTAATGTGTCAAGGATCTTATTCATTATTATCTGCTCTAAAACAATGAGCTGTCAATTTTTGTCACAATACTACACTATTTTGGTATGAGTTTATAATACACTTCGGTATGTAATAGGTCCAAAACACCTCTTTTTTTTTTTTTTTTCCCCAATAACAGTCTTGCTGCAGGACCAAGATATATCTTTTTTTTTTTTTTGTTACGTTTTCCAAGCTACTCTTGATCATTTGCCTTTCCTGATGGACTTTAGAATTATTCTGTCAAGTGAATGAACACTAGTTCTTATGTATCTTTATTCTTCATGTATCAGGATGGCACATGGTTAATCCAAATATCTTGTTATAGCTGAGAGTGAATCCACTGCTTCTTAAAAGATTTGTTTCTCAAGAGAGATTCCTCAACTTTACCCATAAACAAAGCGGAGAAACCTTGTCCAATTTCATGTTCCATCTCTGGAAAACTGTTGATATTTGAATGAATTTTTGCTAGAAATGATAAAGCCTTGATGCATGCCTCTCCCATTCAGCAGGGCTGCCCCTCACCTCCAGAAGCCTGACTGAGTTCTTCAGTATCCCTCCCTCCTAAGTGATGACTATTGTATGCGCAAAGGTTCTGCCCTCCTCAAACTGTATCAGCCTTTCCTAGAAGACTCAATTTCTCTAGGCCATCTAGGAATCTTTTACCTACAGTTTGTGTAAGAAATTGAGGAGTATAGGCTCCTAGCACTCAGTTAGGCTATAGTTCAATGTTCCTGCCTGGTGTTTACTTGATATTGCTGGACAATGCAGTATTAAGGATAAGTTAATCTTCATTTAAAATTTAAATTTCCAACCAGATTTATGCTAATTGTTAAAACTGCATTTTTTTCCTACCATTTTGTCTTCTTAAAAACACAGGAGGCCGGGTGTGGTGGCTCACACCTATAATCCCAACACTTTGAGAGGCCGAGGCGGGCAGATCGCCTGATGTCAGGAGTTCAAGACCAGCCTGGTCAACATGGTGAAACCACGTCTCTACTAAAAATACAAAAATTAGCTGGGTGTGGTGATGGGCACCTGTAATCCCAGCTACTTGGGAGGCTGAGGCAGGAGAATCGCTTGAACCTGGGAGGCGGAGGTTGCAGTGAGCCAAGATCGTGCCACTGCACTTCAGCCTGGGCAACCGAGCAAGACTCCGTCTCGGGGGGGAAGAAAAAAAAAAGAAAAAGAAAAAACCCCTCCCAAGATTAAACCAGGAAGAAGTCAAATCCCTGAATAGACCAATAACAAGTTCTGAAAGTGAGGCAGTAATTAATAGCCCACCAACCAAAGAAAGTCCAGGGCCAGAAGGATTCACAGCCGAATTCTACCAGACGTACAAAGACGAGCTGGTACCATTCCTTCTGAAACTATTCCAAACAACAGAAAAAGAGGGAATCCTTCCTAATTCATTTTATGAAGCCAGCATCATCCTGATACCAAAACCTGGCAGAGACACAACAAAAAAAGAAAATTTCAGGCCAATATCCCTGATGAACATCGATGCGAAAATCCTCAAGAAAATACTGGCAAACCGAATACAGCAGCACATCAAAAACCTTGTCCAGCACGATCAAGTTGGCTTCATCCTTGGGATGCAAGGCTGGTTCAACATACACAAATCAATAAACGTAATCCATCATATAAACAGAACCAATGACAAAAACCACATGATTATCTCAATAGATGCAGAAAAGGCCTTCAACAAAATTCAACAGCCCTTCATGCTAAAAACTCTCAATAAACTAGGTATTGACGGAACGTATCTCAAAATAATAAGAGCTATTTATGACAAACCCACAGCCAATATCACACTGAATGGGCAAAAACTGGAAGCATTCCCTTTGAAAACCAGCACAAGACAGGGATGCCCTCTCTCACCATTCCTATTCAACATAGTGTTGGAAGTTCCAGCCAGGGCAATCGGGCAAGAGAAAGAAATAAACGGTATTCAATTAGGAAAAGAGGAAGTCAAATTGTCCCTGTTTGCAGATGACATGATTGTATATTTAGAAAACCCCATCATCTCAGCCCCCAAATCTCTTTAGCTGATAAGCAACTTCAGCAAAGTCTCAGGATACAAAATCAATGTGCAAAAATCGCAAGCATTCCTATGCACCAATAACAGACAAACAGAGCCAAATCATGAGTGAACTCCCATTCACAACTGCTACAAAGAGAATAAAATACCTAGGAATACAACTTACAAGGGATGTAAAAGACCTCTTCAAGGAGAACTACACATTACTGTTCAAGGAAATGAGAGAGGACACAAATGAAAAAACATTTCATGGTCATGGATAGGCAGAATCAATGTCGTAAAAATGGCCATACTGCCCAAAGTAATTTATAGATTCAATCCCATCCCCATCAAACTACCATTGACTTTCTTCACAGAATTGGAAAAAAACTACTTTAAATTTCATATGGAACCAAAAAGGAGCCCTCATAGCCAAGACAATCCTAAGCAAAAAGAACAAAGCTGGAGGCATCATGCTACCTGACTTCAAACTATACTACAAGGATACAGCAACCAAAACAGCATGGTACTGGTACCAAAACAGAGATATAGACCAATGGAACACAACAGAGGCCTTAGGAATAACACCACACATCTACAACCATCTGATCTTTGACAAACCTGACAAAAACAAGCAATGGGGAAAGAATTCCCTATTTAATAAATGGTGCTGGGCAAACTGGCTAGCCATATGTAGAAAGCTGAAACTGGATCCCTTCCATACCCCTTATGTAAAAATTAACTCAAGATGGATTAAAGACTTAAACGTAAGACCTAAAACCATAAAAACCCTAGAAGAAAACCTAGGCAATACCATTCAGGACATAGGCATGGGCAAAGACTTCATGACTAAAACACCAAAAGCAATGGCAACAAAAGCCAAAATAGACAAATGGGATCTAATTAAACTAAAAAGCTTCTGCACAGCAAAAGAAACTATCATCAGAGTGAACAGACAACCTACAGAATGAGAGAAAATTTTTGCAATCTATCCATCTAACAAAGGGCTAATATCCAGAATCTACAAAGAACTTAAATTTATAAGAAAAAAAAACCCCCATCAAAAAGTGGGTGAAGGATACGAACAGATACTTCTCAAAAGAAGACATTTATCCAGCCAACAAACATGAAAAAATGCTCATCATCAGTGGTCATTAGAGAAATGCAAATCAAAACCACAATGAGATACCATCTCACTCCAGTTAGAATGGTGATCATTAAAAAGTCAGGAAACAACAGATGCTGGAGAGGATGTGGAGAAATAGTAACGCTTTTATGCTGTTGGTGGGAGTGTAAATTAGTTCAACCATTGTGGAAGACAGTGTGGCGATTCATAAGCTATTTTTAATTGTTTTTATGTTCCTGGATCTATTCCATGTAACGTAGAGAACCAAATAAATGGGAAAATGAGCTATTATATGTATTTTGTTTGTTTTGCTTTTTTTTTTTTTTTTTTTTTTGAGACAGAGTTTTGCTCTGTCGCCCAGTCTGGAGTACAGTGGTGCAATCTTGGCTCACTGCAACCTCTGCCTCCCAGGTTCAAGTGATTCTCATGCCTCAGCCTCCCAAATAGCTGGGACTAGAGGCGCGTACCACCATGCCCGGCTAATTTTTGTATTTTTACTAGCGACGGGGTTTCGCCATGTTAGCCAGGCTGGTCTCGAACTCCTGACCTCAGGTGATCCACCCGCCTCAGCCTCACAAAGTGCTGGGATTATGGGCATGAGCCACTGCACCGGCCTACTATATATTTTAGAAAGAAGGTAAATGAAATGTACAATTCCAGAGTTAATATGGGACAATGAAGGGCTGTGGCCCAGGAACATGTTAGGAAGTAGGAAGAATAAATCTTTATCATTATTCTTTAAAAAAAATTTTTTTTTTGAGACGGAGTCTTATTCTGTCGCCCAGGCTGGAGTGCAATGGTGCGATCATGGTTCACTGCAACCTCTGCCTCCCAGGTTCAAGTGATTCTCCTGCCTCAGCCCCCTGAGTAGCTGGGATTACAGGCGTGTATCACTACTGCCCGGCTAATTTTTGTATTTTTAGTAGAGACAGGGTTTCACCATGTTGGCCAGGCTGGTCTTGAACTCCTTGACCTAAAATGATCCACCCGCCTCGGCCTCCCAAATTGCTGGGATTACAGGTGTGAGCCACGGTGCTCGGCCTCATTATTCTTATTCGGAAAACTTTGTAAGTCACTAATCTTAATGTTAAGGTGGTTAGGAAATTAGCATATATTGGGGATCTAGTATGTGGTAGGGTCCCTGAATGCATTATCTCAATGTTCAAGCTGCTCTGAGACGTAAAATTATATCCATTTATGGTGAAGAAAGAGATGCTCAGAAAGGCTAAAGTGACATATCCAAGCTGAAAAATGCCAGAAGCAGCATTCAAACTAAGGTCTGCCCATTTTGAAAGCGAAGTGCTCTGCAGTTCTCTGGTGACTTGTAGGGCTTGACCTCCTCTTTGCACAAAAACTTACTTTTTTTTTTTAACAATGAGAAAGTATAACAGAAACTAGAATATCACACATAATCATGGCGATATCTATCAAGTACCTAGAAATTAATTTAAAATGTAAGAGATCTCAATGGAAAAAAATTAATTATACTAAGACATAAAGGAAGAAACCTGGATAAATGGGAGAGGTAAACTATTATCTTTGGATGGGAGGACTTAACATTATAAAGATGTCAAAGCTCCCCAAATTAATCTATAAATTCAATTCAATGACAAAAAAAATCCCAATAAGATTTTGGTGGAAACTAGACTGATCACAAATTATATATGGAAGAGTAAGGGCTCCTAAGGTGCAAGGATAACTAGTATAATTCTCAAAAAAGAAAAGAGTGGAGATTTGTACTGCCTGATATTAAGGCAAATTGCAAACCCTTAATAACTGAAACAATGTGATATTGATGAGGACTCTAATGGGCAGTGACACAAAATAGAATCCATGAATGAACTTATACAGATATAAAAACGTAGCACATAATGGCCAGGCATGGTGGTGCACATAATGGCCAGGCGCGGTGGCTGACGCCTGTAATCCCAGCACTTTGGGAGGCAGAGGAGGGTGGATCACTTGACGTCAGGAGTTCAAGACCAGCCTGGCCAACATGGTGAAACCCCGTCTCTACTAAAAATACAAAAATTAGCTGGGTGTGGTGGTGTGCGCCTGTAATCTCAGCTACTCAGGAGGCTGAGGCAGGAGAATCGCTTGAACCCGGGAGGTGGAGGTTGCAGTGAGCCGAGATCGCACCACTGCACTCCAGTCAGCCTGGGCGACAGAGACTCTGTCTACAAAAAAAAAAAAAAAACGTAAATACAACAGACCTGCTGTGGTTGAATGTCCCCTCCAAAACTCATATTGAAACTTTATCCACAGTGTGGCAGTATTGAGTGGTAGGGCCTTTAAGATGTGATTTGATCTTTAGGGCTCTACTCTCACAGATGGGCTAATCCATTCATGGATTAATGGGTTATCATGGGAGGGGAACTGGTGGCTTTATAAGAAAAGAAAGAGAGACCTGATATAGCACATGAGCGTGATCAGCCCCTTTACCATATGACCAGCAAGAAGGCTCTCACTAGATGCAAGTCCCCCAACCTTGGACTTCTTAGTCTCCATAACTGTAAGAAATAAATTCCTTTTCTTTATAAATTACCCAGTTTCAGGTATTCTGCCATGAGCAACAGAAAATAGACTAAGAGGCAGGGCACAGTGGCTCATGCTTATAATCCCAGCACTTTGGGGGGCCAAGGTGTGGGAGGATCACTTGAGCCCAGGAGTTCAAGACCAGCTTGGGCAACATAGACCCCATCTCTACAAAAAACAGAAAAGCCGGGCATGATGGCATGCACCTGTAGTCTCAGCTACTTGGGAGGCCGAGGTGGGAGGATCACTTTAGCCTAGGAGGTGGAGGCTGCAGTGAGCCATGATCACGCCACTGCACTCCAGTCTGGGTGACAGAGCAAGACCCTGGCTCTAAAAAAAAAAAAGAAGAAAAAAGAAAATTGGTACTGAGAAGTGCGGGTTTCTGACAACCAATACCTGAAAATGTGGAAGCAGCTTTGGGAGGCTGAGGCAGGAGAATCGCTTGAACCCAGGAGGTAGAGTTTGCAGTGAGCCGAGATCACGCCACTGCACTCCAGCCTGGGCGACTGAGCGAGACTCCGTCTAAAAAAAAACCAAACGTGATACATAAGAAAGGTTGGGGAAAGAAAGGATCATTCAATACATCAAGCTGGGAAACTGGCGTATTACGTAAATAAAGTTAGATCCTTTCTCACAGCATGTACAAAATATCTACTGTATTAAGGACCTGATATGGAAGACAACATTATAAAAGTATAAGCAAACGTAGAAAAATATCTTTTTTTTTTTTTTTTCTGAGATGGAGTCTCGCTCTGTTGCCCAGGCTGGAGTGCAGTGGCGCAATCTCGGCTCACTGCAAGCTCCACCTCCCGGGTTCACGCCATTCTCCTGCCTCAGCCTCCTGAGTAGCTGGGATTACAGCCGTATTTTTAGTAGAGACAGGGTTTCACTGTGTTAGCCAGGATAGTCTCGATCTCCTGACCTCGTGATCCGCCCATCTCGGCCTCCCGAAGTGCTGGGATTACAGGCATGAGCCACCACACCCGGCCAGAAAAATGTCTTTATGACTTAGGGGTAGGGGAGAATTTATTAAATAAGACACCAAAACACACACCATAAAGGTAGAAAATCATGGGCTGGACAGAACCAAAATAAATACTTCTCAGTGAAGGGAGAAGTATACTGATGTCTGCAATTTACTTGGAAATGCAGTAAAAAAGATGGAAAAATCGATGCCTAGAGATGAATAAATGGACGGTTATATGAAGTAAAGCAAATATGATAAATATTAATTATAGAATCTAGGTGGTGGTTATGAGTGTTCACTGTACTATTATTATTCTAATTTTTCTATATATGTGAAATTATAATAAAAGGTTGGCAAAAATTTGCCCGCTTTCTGGCTGGGCATGGTGGCTGATGTCTGTAATCCTAGCACTTTGGGAGGCCAAGATGGGAGGATTGCTTGAGCCCAGGAGTTCAAGACTGGGCAACATAGTAAGAGCCTGTCTCTAAAAAAAAAAACTTTAAAAAATTATCTGGGCATGGCCGGGTGCAGTGGCTCACGCCTGTAGCTGCAGCACTTTGCGAGGCTGAGGCAGGTGGATCACTTGAGGTCAGGAGTTTGACACCAGCCTGGCCAACACGGAGAAACCCCGTCTCTACTAAAAATACAAAAGTTCGCCAGGTGTGGTGGTGGGCCCCTGTAATCCTAGCTACTCGGGAGGCTGAGGCAGGAGAATCACTTGAACCCAGGAGGCAGAGGTTGCAGTGAGCCGAGATCGAGCCACTGCACTCCAGACTGGGCTACAGAGCAAGACTCCGTCTCAAAAAAAAAAAAAAAAAATTAGCTGGGCATGATGGTGTGGGCTGTAGTCCCAGCTACTTAGGACACTGAGGCGGGAGGATCACTTGAGCTCAGGATGTTGAGTCTGCAGTGAGCTGTGATTGTGCCACTGAACTCCAGCCTTGGTGACAGAGCAGGATCCTGTCTCCAAAAAAAGTAACTTGCCTACTTTTACCACTCCTATTCAACATAGTACTGGAAGTCCTAGCCAAAGCAATCAGGAAAGAGAAAAAATATATAAGACATCCAAATTGGAAAAGAGAAAGTGAAATTATCCCTGTTTGCTGATGATATCATCTTATACCTAGAAAAACCCTAAAGAATCCTCCAAAAGACTCCTAGATTTGATAAATGAACCCAGTAAAGTGTCAGGATACAAAATCAATGTACAAAAACCAGTAGCATTTCTATACACCAGTAATCATCAAGCTGAGAACCAAATCAAGAAGTCAATCCCATTTACAATAGCTACAAAAAAAAACCCCACCTAGGAATATATTTAACCAAGGAGGTGAAGGATCTCTACGAGGAAAACTACAAAACACAGATGAAAGAAATTATATATGACATAAAGAAATGGATAAACAATTCATACCCATAGATTGGAAGAATCAATATTGTGAAAATAACCATACTGTCCAAAGTAATCTACAGATTAAATGTAATTCCCATCAAAATACCAACATAATTTTTCACAGAATTAGAAAAAACAATCCTAAAATTCATATGGAGTCAAAAAAGAGCTTAAGTAGCCAAAACAATACTACACAAAAAGAACAAAGCCGGAGGCGTCACATTACCTGACTTCAAACTATACTACAAGGCTGTAGTAACTAAGACAGCATGGTAGTGGCATAAAAATGGACACATAAATCAATGGAACAGAATAGAGAACTCAGAAATAAAGCCACATACCTACAGCCAATTGATCTTTGATAAAGTTGACAAAACACATACTGGGGAAAGAACACCTTTTTAATGGTACTGGGATAGCTGGTTAGCTACATTCAGAAGCATGAAACTGGGCCCCTATTTCTCACCACATACAAAAATTAATTCAAGATGGGCTGGGTGTGGTGGCTTATGCCTGTAATCCCAGTACTTTGGGAGGCTGAGGCGGGTGGATCACCTGAGGTCAGGAGTTCAAGACTGGCCTGGCCAACACAATGAAACCCTGTCTCTACTAAAAATACAAAACTTAGCGGGGAAGGGTAGTGCACACCTGTAATCCCAGCTACTCGAGAGGCTGAGGCAGGAGAATCGCTTGAACCCGAAAGGCAGAGGTTGTCGTGAGCCAAGATCGCGCCACTGCACTCCAGCCTAGGCGACAGAGCGAGACTCTGCTCAAAAAAAAAGGCCGGGTGCGGTGGCTCATGCCTGTAATCCCAGAACTTTGGGAGGCTGAGATAGGGGATCACCTGAGGTCGAGAGTTTGAGACCAGCCTGACCAACATGGAGAAACCCTGTCTCTACTGAAAATACAAAATTAGGGCCGGGTGCGGTGGCTCATGCCTGTAATCCCAGCACTTTGGGAGGCTGAGGTGGGCGGATCACAAGGTCAGGAGATTGAGACCATCCTGGCTAACACAGTGAAACCCCGTCTCTACTAAAAATACAAAAAATTAGCCAGGCGTGGTGGCGGATGCCTGTAGTCCCAGCTACTCAGGAGGCTGAGGCAGGAGAATGGTGTGAACCTGGGAGGCGGAGCTTGCAGTGAGCCGAGATCGCGCCACTGCACTTCAGCCTGGGTGACAGAGTGAGACTCCGTCTCAAAAAAAAAAAAAATACAAAATACAAAATTAGCCAGGCGTGGGGGCACATGCCTGTAATCCTAGCTACTCGGGAGGCTGAGGCAGGAGAATTGCTTGAACCTGGGAGGTGGAGGTTGTGGTAAGCCAGGATCACGCCATTGCACTCCAGCCTGGGCAACAAGAGCAAAACTCCATCTCAAAAAAACAAAAACAAACAAACAAAAAAACACAAAAGTCAACTTAAGATAGATTAAAGACTGAAATGTAAGACCTGAACTATAAAAATCCTAGAAGAAAACCTAGAAAAAACTGTTCAGGATATTGGTCTAGGTGAAGAATTCACGATTAAGACCTCAAAAGTGGCCGGGTGCGGTGGCTCACACCTGTAATCCCAGCACTTTGGGAGGTCAAGGCAGGTGGATCACCTGAGGTCAGGAGTTCAAGACCAGCCTGGCCAACATGGTGAAACCCCATGTCTACTAAAATAAAAAATTAGCCGGACGTGGTGGCGTGTACCTGTAATCCCAGCTACTCAGGAGGCTGAGGCAGGAGAACTGCTTGAGGCTGGGAGGCTGAGGCTGCAGTGAGCCGAGATCACGCCACTGCACTTCAGCCTGGGCAACAGAGCTAGACTCCATCTCAAAAAAAAACACCTCAAAAGCAAATGTAACAAAAAGAAAAATAGACAAATGGGCATAAAGGAAAAAGCTCTTGCACAGCAGAAGAAATAAGAGTAAACAAACAACCTGCAGAATGAGAGAAAATATTTGCAAAATATGTATCCAACAACCACAACAAAAATGCCTGCACCAGGCCGGGCACGGTGGCTCACGCCTGTAATCCCAGCATTTTGGGAGGCCGAGGCAGGCGGATCACCTGAGGTTAGGAGTTCAAGACGAGCCTCAACATGGAGAAACCCCGTCTCTACTAAAAAAAAAAAAAAAATACAAAATTATCCGGGCGTGGTGGGGCATGCCTGGAATTCCAGCTACTCGGGAGGCTGAGGCAGGAGAACTGCTTGAACCTAGGAGGCAGAGATTGCGGTGAGCCAAGATCGCGCCATTGCACTCCAGCCTGGGCAACAAGAGCGAAACTCCATCTCAAAGAAAAGAAAAGAAAAAAAAAAGCCTGCACCTGTATGTTTATTGCAGTACTATTTGCAATAGCAAAGGTATGGGATCAACCTAAATGTTCATCAATGAATGAATGATTAAAGAAAGTGTGATACACACACACACACACACACACACACACACTGGAGTACTATTCAGCCATAAAAAAGAATGAAATCATGTCTTTTGCAGCAACATGGATGGAACTAGAGGCCATTATCTTAAGTGAAATAACTCAGAAAGTCAAGTACCACATGCTCTCACTTATAAGTGGGAGGTAAATAATGTGTGCACATGGACATAGACAGTGGAATAATACACATTGGGGACTCAGAAGGGTGGGAAGGGGGTGAGGGATTGAAAATTACTTAATGGGTACAATGTACAGTATTTGAGTGATGGCTACGTGAAAAGCCCAGACTTTACCACTATACAATATATCCATGCAACAAAAGGACACCTGTACCCCTTAAATCTATAAAAATAAAGTTGTTTTTTGTTTTTGTTTTTTTGGTTTTGTTTTGAGACAGAGTCTCACTCTGTCATCCAGGCTACAGTGCAGTGGCACAATCTCGGCTTACTGCAACCTCCACCTCCGGGGTTCAACTGATCCTCCCGCCTCCCAAGTAGCTGGGACCACAGGCGTGCACCACCACGCCCAGCTAATTTTTGTATTTTTAGTAGAGACAGCGTTTTGCCATGTTGGCCAGGCTGGTCTTTAACTCCTGGCCTCAAGTGATCCACCCGCCTCGGCCTCCCAAAGTGCTGGGGTTACAGGTGTGAGCCACCGCACCCAGCCTAATTTTGTTTGTTGGTTTTTTTGAGACAGAATCTCACTTTGTTGCCCAGGCTGGAGTGCAGTGGCACAATCTCAGATCACTGCAACCTCTGCCTGCTGGGTTCAAGCGATTCTCCTGCCTCAGCCTCCCAAGTAGCTGGGATTACAAGCACCCGCCACCATGTCTGGCTAATTTTGTATTTTTTTTTCCTTTTTTTGTATAGATGGGGTTTCACCATGCTGTTCAGGCTGGTCTTGAACTCCTGGCCTCAAGTGATCCGCCCACCTTGGCCTCCCAAAGTGCTAAGATTACAGGCATGAGCCACCACGCCCAGCCAAGTTAAATTTTTAAAAGGCTAGTAAAAACGAAATACTTCTGGTAAACAAAGAACACTATATATAAAGTTTAAACAAATTGTGACTGACTGGAAAAGATACTTGATATACATGCACAGACACATGCACGCACACTCAAATACAGAAAAGATATTTGCTACATGTGTGTCTGAGTGTACACACATACATATCTGACAAAGAACTTCTGTAATCAGCAAAATAAGACAAGTAACCTAATAAAAAATTTGCAAGACAAATAAAGCACTTCAGAGAATGAGAAAACTCAAATGGCTAATAAGCATGAAAATAGAAGATCAACCTCCTCTGTAGTCAAATGCAAATTAAAATTAAAGATACTACTTGAAAACACTAGATTGGCAAAATTAAGAAGTTTTATGGTATTAGTACTGGCAATAATATGAGGAAATGAAACACGTATTGTTCACAGGAATATAAATTGGTGCAGCTATAATCTAGAGCAATTTGGCAGTATTTAGTGAAAAAGCTACATGCATATTTTACAGGATCGAGAAATTCTACTTCTCAGTATATGCTTTAAACTGACTCAGGAACACAAAGAGACACAGACATCTATGAAGAAATCCCCTGCAGCACTATTTGTAATACCAAATAACTGGAAACAATTATCTATCAATCAATAAATAAAATGCTATGATATTAGTATTTGATAGAACATAACCCAACAGTGAAGAGGAACGATTGATATATGAATATGGACAGACCTCAAAAATAATATTGAGTGAAAAAAAGAAACAGGCCTGGCGGGGTGGCTCATGCCTGTAATCCCACAACTTTGGGAGGCCAAGGTGGGCAGATCACCTGAGGTCAGTTTGAGATCAGCCTGGCCAACATGGTGAAACCCCATCTCTACTAAAAATACAAAATTAGCCAGGCATGGTGGCACATGCCTGCAATCCCAGCTACTTGGGAGGCTGAGGCAGGAGAATCATTTGAACCCAGGAGGTGGAGGTTGCAGTGAACCAAGACTGCGCCATTGCACTCCAGCCTGGGCAAGAAGAGTGAAACTCTATCTCAATAAAAAAGGGAAAAAAAAGAAACAATGAGATGTACAGCACAATACATTCATGCCATAAAAGGAAAAATGTTTACCCATAGAAAATACTATAGACTGTGCATGAATACATGTATGTCTAAATAAATATATGGAAGATGGCTTGGAAGGACACACATCAAACATCCAAGAGTAGATGACTATGGGTGAATAAAAGAAGGAAATTGGATCAGGGACGAGGACTGAACAAGACAAAAACTAAACTAAAACCAAATATAAAAGAGGAGCCATGCATGGACCGATATGACCAAGGATCATAAACTGAGGAGGCTGTCTGAACAATCATTTTCGGTGTTTCTGGAGCATAAGCCAAACATAAAATAAAAATTTCCCCACCTTGAAATACCATAAAAGCAGGTGCTTAAAGGAAATATAAAGAAAGTAAAAGAGAAAGAACTGGCTGCCTGCCTGTCAGGTAGCTTACCGGAGTACACAGCACATGAGCAGCAGATGGGTGGGGACATTAGCTGGATTGAGCATACTGGGCGTGTCCGACTTCATACAGGCCAGGAAGGCCCGCATCCTTCTGTTCTTGTCTTCAACTGCTTTGCCTAGCCAGAGCTTCTTGAGGTTTGGGCAAGTCCATTCCCGAAATGTCAGTGCAGACACCAGCTCAGGGGTTTGAGGTGACTTCCCTTTATAGGCAGACCACTCTTTAAGGATCACTGAAGGAACTGGAAAACAGAATTGAGGAAAAAGAGGCTCTAGAGAATCTCTTAGCATTTCTACAGCTAGCCACAGGACATTGACAGGCTCCATCGCATTTCAACTCTTAATTTTCTGTCACAATAATTTTTATTTTTAGCAGCAGGAATAGTACGCGTTTATTAAGTGCTTGATATGCAAGTACTTTATATATATCATCTCATTAATCCTCACAAAAATCCTGAGAGGGAACTATTATGATACATTGTCACAAAACAAAATGCTTATTTTGCAGATAAAGAAATCAAGGGGCTGGGTTTGGTGGTTCACACGTTTAATCCCAGCAATTTGGGAGGCTGAGGCAGGAGGATCACTTGAGCCCAGGAGTACAAGACCAGCCCCGGCAAGATGGAGAGATCCCATCTCCACAGAAAATTTAAAAATTAGCTGGGTGTGGTGGCACGCGCTCCCAGCGACTTGGAAGGCTGAGGCAGGAGTATTCCTTGAGCCCAGGAGTTTGAGGCAGCAGTGAGCTATGATCTTCCCACTGCACTCCAGCCTGGGTGACAGAGTGAAATCCTGTCTCTAAAAATAACATAACATAACATAACATAACATAACATAACAAACATAACATAACATAACATAACACAACACAAACATAACATAACATAACATAACATAACATAACATAAGGCCAGGCGTGGTGGCTCACGCCTGTAATCCCAGCATTTTGGGAGGCTGAGGTAGGCAGATCACTTGAGGTCAGGAGTTCAAGACCAGCCTGGCCAACATGGTGAAACCCTGTCTCTACCAAAAAAAAAAAAAATTAGCCAGGCACAGTGGCGGGTGCCTGTAATCCCAGCTACTCTGGAGGCAGAGGCAGGAAAATCGCTTGAACCTGGGAGGCGGAGATTGCAGTGAGCCAAGATCAAGTCACCGCACTGCAGCTTGGGCGACAGAGCGAGACTTCGTTTGAAAAAGAAAAAACAAAAAGTAACTTGGAGAAATAAGTCAAGGTCCAATGTCACACATTTCTTAAGTTACTCTGAATCTTATTTTTTCAGTAGATGCACCAGGCTAGGCAAGGAAAGAAGCACAAGGAAGAATTATGTAAATATCTGGCTTTATAATACACAATGAGATACCCCAAAAGACATTAAGATATTTCACAAAATTCTCAAAAAAAATCAACATCTTTTAGATTCACAAAGGCAGGCTGGGCGTGGTGGTTCATGCCTGTAATACCAGCACTTTGGGAGGCCGATGCGGGCGGATCACCTGAGGTCAGGAGTTCGAGACCAGCCTGACCAACATGGAGAAACCCCATCTCTACTAAAAATGCAAAATTAGCTGGGCATGGTGGTGCATGCCTGTAATCCCAGCTACTCGGGAGGCTGAGGCAGGAGAATCGCTTGAACCCAGGAGGCGGAGGTTGCAATGAGCCAAGATTGCGCGATTGGACTCCAGCCTGGGCAACAAGAGTGAAACTCCATCTAAAAAAAAAAAAAAAACCTGGCATTTTCACTCAGCATATGCCCTTAAGATCCATCCATGTTGCTGCATGTATCGATAGTTCATTCTTTTTTTTGCTGAGTAGTATTCCATTGCAAGAATGTACCACAGTTTAATCATTCACCCATTGAAGCATATCTGGGTTGCTTCCAGTTTGGGGTTATAATGCTGTCCTGTGAATATGTTCCTGCATGAAAATAAGTCTTTATTTCTCTAATATAAATGCCCAAGAGTGTAAGTGCTGGGTTGTATAAGTCTATTTTTAGTTTTGAAAGAAACTGACAAATTATTTTCCAGAATGGCAGCACCATTTTACATTCCCACCAGCATTTATGGGTGATCCAGCTTCTCTGCATCCTCTCTGGGATATGGTATTATCACTATTATTCATCTTTGCCATTTTGGTAAGTATGTAGTGATATTTCATTGTGGTTTTAATTTGTATTTTTCTAATGGCTACTGATGTTGAACATCTTTTCATGTCTTTATTTGCCATATGTATATCTTCTTCAGTGAAATGTCTGTACATGTCTTTGGCCAATTTTCTAATTCAATTGTTTTTGTTATGTTCAGTTTTGAGAGTTCTTTATATATTTTAGATACTAGTATAGATATGTGGTACTTGTTCAACTATGGATGTCCAGTTGATCTAACACCATTTATATATATATAAAAAAAAAACTATCCTTCCTCCAATGAAGTGCTTTTGCAGCTTTGTCAATAATCAGTTTGCTGGCCAGGCGTGATGGCTCACACCTGTAATCCCAGTTGAGGCTGAGGCAGGAGAATTGCTTGAGCCCGGGAGGCAGAGGTTGCAGTGAGCGGAGATCGTGCCACTGCGCTCCAGCCTAGGCAATAGAGCAAGACTCTGTCTCAAAAAAAAAAAAAATCAGTACTCATATGGGACTATTTCTGGATGCCCTGTTGTATTCCATTGATCTATGTGTCAATACCTCTGCCTAGTCTTTTTTTTTTTTTTTAAGACAGGGTCTCGCTCTGACACCCAGACTATAGTGCAGTGGAGTGATCTCAGCTCACTGCAACCTCTACCCACTGGGCTCAAGTGATCTTCTCACCTCAGCCTCCTGAGGAGCTGGGACCACAGGTAATACACCACCACACCTGGCTATATATATTTTTTGTATTTTTAGTAGAGATGGGGTCTCTCCCTGTTGCCCAGACTGGTCTCGAATTCCACAGCTCAAGGGATCCACCCACCTTGGCCTCCCAAAGTGCTGGGATTACAAGAGTGAGCGGCTATGCCTGGCCTACAATCTTAATTACTGTAGCTACCTAGTAAGTCTTACAATCAGGTTCAGCAATTGCTTTCAACTTATTCTTCCTTTTCAAAAATCATTTTAGCTAGTTTAATTCCTTTGTCTTTCCATATAAACATTAGAATCATCTTGTCTATATTTACAAAGAATCTTGCTGGGATTTGGATAGGAATTGCATCACACCTGTGTTATCAATTTGGGGAGAACTGACATCTTTACTATGTTGAGTTTTCTAATCCATGAACAGCTGTATCTCTCCATTTATTTAGATCTCTGATTTCATCAGCATTTTGTGACTTTCAGCATACAGATTTTCAACACCTTTTGTTAAATTTTTATTTCATTTTCTTTGGAAGGACTGTAAATGGTCTTACACTTTTTTCAGTTCCACATATTCATTGTTAGTATATAGAAAGGTAATCAATTTTTATATATTTATCTTGTATCCTGCAACCTTAACAAACTCACTTATTAGTTCCAGGAGTTTTGTTGTAGATTCCTTGTGATTTTTCTACACAGACTGACTATATGCCATCTGCAATTACAGTTTTATTTCTTCCTTACTGATGTCTATCCCTTCTATTTCATTTTCTTGCCTGACTGGTCTGGCTAAAACTTCTATTAGTATGTTGAAGAGCAGTAGAAAGAGCAGACATTCTAGCCTTCTTCCTGATTTTAGGAGAAAAACATCTTTCACCATTAAGTACAGTTGATCCTTGAACACAAGTTTGAGCTACACGGGTCTGCTTACGCACAAATTTTTTTCAACCAAACACTGATAGAAAACACAGAATTCACATGATGCCAAACCCACGTATATAGAGGGCCAATTTTTCATATACACAGGTTCTGCAGGGCCTACCTACTGTGGGACTTGATTATGAGTGAATTTTAGTATATGTGGGGGTCCTGGAACCGATCCCCCACATATGGCAAGGAATGACTGTATGTTAGCTGTAGGTTCTTTGTAGATGTTCTTTATCTTCAGGAAGTTCCCCTCTATTCTTAGTTTCCTGATAGTTCTTATCATGAATGAGTATTGAATTTTGTCAAATGCTTTTTCTGCATCCATTGATATAATCACATGATTTTTCTTCTTTAGCCTGTTTATTTGGTGGATTGTATTTATAGATTTTTCAAATACTGAACAAGTCTTACAACAATGGAATAAACCCTACTCGGCCCTGGCCATGGCATGTAATTCTTTTTATATACTGCTGAATTCCCCTGGCTGATATTTTGTTAAGAATTTTTGCATCCATATTGTCTTAGTCAATTTGGGCTGCTATAACAAAGTACCATAGACTGGGAGGCTTATAAACAACAGAAATTGATTTCTTACAGTTGTGGAGGCTCGGAAGTCTAAGATCAAGGTATTGGCAGAGGCATCTGGTGGGAACCTGCTTCCTGGTATGCAGATGGCTGTCTTCTCATTGTATCCTCATATAGTGCAGAGTAGAAAGAGCTATCTGGGGTTCCTTTTATAAGGGCACTAATCTCATTCATGAAGGTTCCATGCTCATGACCTAATTCCCTCCCAAAGGCCCCATCTCCTAATACCATCACATTGGGGGTTAGGATTTCAACATATGAATTGCGGGGGACAGTAACACTCAATCCATAACATATATTGATGAAGGATACTGGTCTGAAGTGTTGTTTTTATGTACTCCCTTTTCTTTTAATTTAAGAGATGAGATGGCCAGGCGCAGTGGCTCACGCCTGTAATCCCAGCACTTTGGGAGGCCGAGGTGGGCGGATCACGAGGTCAGGAGATCGAGACCATCCTGGCTAACATGGTGAAACCCTGTCTCTACTAAAAATACAAAAAATTAGCCGGGCGTGGTGGCGGGCGCCTGTAGTCCCAGCTACTCGGGAGGCTGAGGCAGGAGAATGGTGTGAACCCGGGAGGTGGAGCTTGCAGTGAGCCGAGATTGTGCCACTGCATTCCAGCCAACAAACAAGACTCCATCTCAAAAAAAAAAAAAAAAAAAAAAAAGATGAGATCTTATTCTGTTACCCAGGCTGGAATGCAATGGAGTGGAGTGATCACAGCCCACTGCAGCCTCAAACTCCTGGATACAAGCAATCCTCTGGCCTCAGCCTGCAGAGTAGCTGGGACTACAGGTATGCACCATGCTCAGCTATATTAAAAAAAATTTTTTTTTGTAGTGATGGGGTCTCCCTATGTTGCCCAGGCTGGTCTCAAACTCCTGGCCTCAAGCATCTTCCCACTTGGGCCTCCCTAGGTATTGAGATTACTGACGTGAGCCACCATGCCTGGCCCAGGTATCTTTTTTGATATAATGACTTCTTTCCCTTTGAATGTATGCCCAGTAGTGGGATGGCTAGATCGAATGGTAGTTCGTTTTTCAGTTCTTTGAGAAATCTCTGTATTATTTTCTATAAAGGTTGTACTCATTTACATTCCTACCAACAGTATATAAGCATCCCCTTTTCTCTGCATCCTTGCCAACATGTGTTGGTTTTAGACTTGGTTCACTGCATCCTCCACCACCCAGATTCATGCGATTCTCGTGCCTCAGCCCTGCTCCCCTTCTCACCACCCTCCCACCACCTCAAGAAGCTGGGATTACAAGTGTGTGCCACCATGCCCAGCTAACTTATTGTGTTTTTAGTAGAGACGGGTTTCGTCATGTTGGCCAGGCTGGTTTCAAACTCCTGGCCTCGTGTGATCTGCCCGCCTCAGCCTCCCCAAGTGCTGGGATTACAGGCGTGAGCCACTGCACCCAGCTCACTGTGGTTTTAATATGCATTTCTCTGATAGTCAGTGATGCTGAGTATTTTTTCATATATTTGTCGGCCACTTGTACGTATTCTTTTGTAAAATGTCTGTTCTTGTCCTTTGCCTACTTTTTAATGGGGTTATTTGCTTTTTTCTTATTGAGTTCCTTATAGATTCTGAATATTACCCCTTTGTCCAACGCATAGTTTGCAAGTATTTTTCCCATTCTGTAGGCTATTTACTCTGTTGATTGTTTCTTTTGCTATGCAAAAGTCAAACATGTTTATAACTGTTTATCAAAGCATTTTTATGGTGGCTGTTGTGAAATCCTTGTCAGATAATTCAAACTTCTGTCATCTCTATGTTCATTTTCTTTTCTTGAGGTCTGAATTTGTTATCTTTCTGGTTCTAGGTATGATGAGGAATTTTCCATTGAAAATTGGACATTTTGGGTATTATTTTAAAAGACTCTGGATCTTACTTAAACCTTGTGTATTAGTAGGCCTTTTCTGACCCCACTATGGTGGGTGAAGGGGGACACTGTGTCATTATTGACAGGTGGAAGTGGAAGTCCTGGCTCCCCACTTCACCTTATCTGACACCTTCCCAGCAGGAGCAGGTAGGGGCACCTCATTACAGCCTGGGTAAGTATGGAAGTCTAGGTTCTTCATTTGGCCTTTGCTGGTAGGGGTAGGGGTAGACCATTGTTTTCCTGTGGTATTTGGCTGAAGTACAGAGATTATTATTTAAAAATTTTTGTGTTGTTAGGTTGTGCCTTTCTGGTCCTTTGGACAGAGAAAGTAGGTTTTGTGGTGGGCTTATAATGGTCTGCAGCTGTTGACATTTATGGGCTGC
Organism: Pongo abelii; assembly: GCF_028885655.2. Taxonomy (NCBI): domain Eukaryota; kingdom Metazoa; phylum Chordata; class Mammalia; order Primates; family Hominidae; genus Pongo; species Pongo abelii. The sequence goes on from NC_072008.2 coordinate 54,319,463, forward strand.
CAGTTTGTCCTACACCCAGTCTGGGATATGTGAGGCAAAAAGAAAATTCAGGGAACTCACCACTGCACCACTGTGTCATTCCTTGGGCCCCAAGATTTCTACTTTCTAGAGTGTCTTGTGCTTGTTTTATGGATAATGTCCTGGGCTTTTAGTTGTACTTAGCATGAGGACTAAGGAAAAATACATCTGATCTACTCTGTCTTCCCAGAAACAGAGAAATGTTCTTTTGAACACACTAATTTGACTATGGCACTGTGTAGCTTAAAATACTTCAATGTCTCCAACTACCTACAGGTTCAAATCCCAAAACAAAAAATTCATGGGAGAGAGACTGTTAGATACACCTCTATGTTCCCAAAGCCAAGTATGGTTCTTTCTTTTTTTTTTTTTTTTTTTTTTCAGATCAATAGTTTAATTCTTAAAATATTCATATACTGCAGAGTCCAGATACAACTAAATTATAAAATGAGATATTTGAAAAGCATGTATTTCCAGAAAATATGCTCCCAAAGGCCCACATTTTAGTAAACTTGACTCTAGAAGACCTGCTCTAGGCAATTAAATCTATGTAACTTAACAAAGCCCAGGAGCAAGGCTGCCTTCTGCTATGCTGTTAGAAAAAAATCTCCCTAAAAACTTGCCATTATTCTCTTCTTGAAAATTCTTTGCTTAAACATTATTCTGCATTAAAGATATATAAAGTAAAATTATTCTTAAGTGAGCTCAAATTTATGTAAAAGAAGATGAATTCATCATCTTTGCACCCTTCCCCCTGGAAGGAGGGAAAAGGTAACTTGAATCCATACACACACACACACACACACACAATATAGTGATTGGCTAAATTCTTTGCTTGGCCCTTCAGAAATTATGTGCATTTCCCAATAGCCTTTTCATTGCCAAAAAGCACGATCCTAAGTCATACATATTTTTCGCATTTGGAAAAAATGGTGCATAATTGAAATGTTTCCAAAAGCAAAATATTTGATTGTATCTTTGGAAGTGACTTTCAGAAAAGGCTAATAAATCTAAAGGTCTCAATGATATGAGAAAGGGATCTAAAAATGTCATTGCATTATTTATGATTTTTCTTTTTTTTTTTTTTTTTTCTTTTATTATTATTATTATTATTATTATTATACTTTAGGTTTTATGGTACATGTGCGCAATGTGCAGGTAAGTTACATATGTATACATGTGCCATGCTGGTGCGCTGCACCCACCAACTCGTCATCTAGCATTAGGTATATCTCCCAATGCTATCCCTCCCCCCTCCCCCCACCCCACAACAGTCCCCAGAGTGTGATGTTCCCCTTCCTGTGTCCATGTGTTCTCATTGTTCAATTCCCACCTATGAGTGAGAATATGCGGTGTTTGGTTTTTTGTTCTTGCGATAGTTTACTGAGAATGATGATTTCCAATTTCATCCATGTCCCTACAAAGGACGTGAACTCATCATTTTTTATGGCTGCATAGTATTCCATGGTGTATATGTGCCACATTTTCTTAATCCAGTCTATCATTGTAGGACATTTGGGTTGGTTCCAAGTCTTTGCTATTGTGAATAATGCCGCAATAAACATACGTGTGCATGTGTCTTTATAGCAGCATGATTTATAGTCCTTTGGGTATATACCCAGTAATGGGATGGCTGGGTCGAATGGAATTTCTAGTTCTAGATCCCTGAGGAATCGCCACACTGACTTCCACAAGGGTTGAACTAGTTTCCAGTCCCACCAACAGTGTAAAAGTGTTCCTATTTCTCCACATCCTCTCCAGCACCTGTTGTTTCCTGACTTTTTAATGATTGCCATTCTAACTGGTGTGAGATGGTATCTCATTGTGGTTTTGATTTGCATTTCTCTGATGGCCAGTGATGGTGAGCATTTTTTCATGTGTTTTTTGGCTGCATAAATGTCTTCTTTTGAGAAGTGTCTGTTCATGTCCTTCGCCCACTTTTTGATGGGGTTGTTTGTTTTTTTCTTGTAAATTTGTTGGAGTTCATTGTAGATTCTGGATATTAGCCCTTTGTCAGATGAGTAGGTTGTGAAAATTTTCTCCCATTTTGTAGGTTGCCTGTTCACTCTGATGGTGGTTTCTTTTGCTGTGCAGAAGCTCTTGAGTTTAATTAGATCCCATTTGTCAATTTTGGCTTTTGTTGCCATTGCTTTTGGTGTTTTAGACATGAAGTCCTTGCCCATGCCTATGTCCTGAATGGTATTGCCTAGGTTTTCTTCTAGGGTTTTTATGGTTTTAGGTCTAACATTTAAGTCTTTAATCCATCTTGAATTGATTTTTGTATAAGGTGTAAGGAAGGGATCCAGTTTCAGCTTTCTACATATGGCTAGCCAGTTTTCCCAGCACCATTTATTAAATAGGGAATCCTTTCCCCATTTCTTGTTTTTGTCAGGTTTGTCAAAGATCAGATACTTGTAGATATGTGGCATTATTTCTGACGGCTCTGTTCTGTTCCATTGATCTATATCTCTGTTTTGGTACCAGTACCATGCTGTTTTGGTTACTGTAGCCTTGTAGTATAGTTTGAAGTCAGGTAGTGTGATGCCTCCAGCTTTGTTCTTTTGGCTTAGGATTGACTTGGCGATGCGGGCTCTTTTTTGGTTCCATATGAACTTTAAAGTAGTTTTTTCCGATTCTGAGAAGAAAGTCATTGGTAGCTTGATGGGGATGGCATTGAATCTGTAAATTACCTTGGGAAGGATGGCCATTTTCATGATATTGATTCTTCCTACCCATGAGCATGGAATGTTCTTCCATTTGTTTGTATCCTCTTTTATTTCCTTGAGCAGTGGTTTGTAGTTCTCCTTGAAGAGGTCTTTCACATCCCTTGTAAGTTGGATTCCTAGGTATTTTATTCTCTTTGAAGCAATTGTGAATGGGAGTTCACTCATGATTTGGCTCTCTGTTTGTCTGTTATTGATGTATAAGAATGCTTGTGATTTTTGCACGTTGATTTTGTATCCTGAGACTTTGCTGAAGTTGCTTATCAGCTTAAGGAGATTTTGGGCTGAGACAATGGGGTTTTCTAGATATACTATCATGTCATCTGCAAACAGGGACAATTTGATTTCCTCTTTTCCTAATTGAATACCCTTGATTTCCTTCTCCTGCCTAATTGCCCTGGCCAGAACTTCCAACACTATGTTGAATAGAAGTGGCGAGAGAGGGCATCCCTGTCTTGTGCCAGTTTTCAAAGGGAATGCTTCCAGTTTTTGCCCATTCAGTATGATATTGGCTGTGGGTTTGTCATAAATAGCTCTTATTATTTTGAGATACGTCCCATCAATTCCTAATTTATTGAGAGTTTTTAGCATGAAGGGTTGTTGAATTTTGTCAAAGGCCTTTTCTGCATCTATTGAGATAATCATGTGGTTTTTGTCTTTCGTTCTGTTTATATGCTGGATTACATTTATTGATTTGCGTATATTGAACCAGCCTTGCATCCCAGGGATGAAGCCCACTTGATCATGGTGGATAAGCTTTTTGATGTGCTGCTGGATTCTGTTTGCCAGTATTTTATTGAGGATTTTTGCATCAATGTTCATCAAGGATATTGGTCTAAAATTCTCTTTTTTTGTTGTGTCTCTGCCAGGCTTTGGTATCAGGATGATGCTGGCCTCATAAAATGAGTTAGGGAGGATTCCCTCTTTTTCTATTGATTGGAATAGTTTCAGAAGGAATGGTACCAGCTCCTCCTTGTACCTCTGGTAGAATTCGGCTGTGAATCCATCTGGACCTGGACTTTTTTTGGTTGGTAAGCTATTGATTATTGCCACAATTTCAGCTCCTGTTATTGGTCTATTCAGAGATTCAACTTCTTCTTGGTTTAGTCTTGGGAGGGTGTATGTGTCGAGGAATTTATCCATTTCTTCTAGATTTTCTAGTTTATTTGCATAGAGGTGTTTGTAATATTCTCTGATGGTAGTTTGTATTTCTGTGGGATCGGTGGTGATATCCCCTTTATCATTTTTTATTGCATCTATTTGATTCTTCTCTCTTTTTTTCTTTATTAATCTTGCTAGCGGTCTATCAATTTTGTTGATCCTTTCAAAAAACCAGCTCCTGGATTCATTTATTTTTTGAAGGGTTTTTTGTGTCTCTATTTCCTTCAGTTCTGCTCTGATTTTAGTTATTTCTTGCCTTCTGCTAGCTTTTGAATGTGTTTGCTCTTGCTTTTCTAGTTCTTTTAATTGCGACGTTAGGGTGTCAATTTTGGATCTTTCCTGCTTTCTCTTGTGGGCATTTAGTGCTATAAATTTCCCTCTACACACTGCTTTGAATGCATCCCAGAGATTCTGGTATGTTGTGTCTTGGTTCTCGTTGGTTTCAAAGAACATCTTTACTTCTGCCTTCATTTCGTTATGTACCCAGTAGTCATTCAGGAGCAGGTTGTTCAGTTTCCACGTAGTTGAGCGGTTTTGAGTGAGATTCTTAATCCTGAGTTCTAGCTTGATTGCACTGTGATCTGAGAGACAGTTTGTTACAATTTCTGTTCTTTTACATTTACTGAGGAGAGCTTTACTTCCAAGTATATGGTCAATTTTGGAATAGGTGTGGTGTGGTGCTGAAAAAAATGTATAGTCTGTTGATTTGGGGTGGAGAGTTCTGTAGATGTCTATTAGGTCCGCTTGGTGCAGAGCTGAGTTCAATTCCTGGGTATCCTTGTTGACTTTCTGTCTCGTTGATCTGTCTAATGTTGACAGTGGGGTGTTAAAGTCTCCCATTATTAATGTGTGGGAGTCTAAGTCTCTTTGTAGGTCACTCAGGACTTGCTTTATGAATCTGGGTGCTCCTGTATTGGGTGCATATATATTTAGGATAGTTAGCTCTTCTTGTTGAATTAATCCCTTTACCATTATGTAATGGCCTTCTTTGTCTCTTTTGATCTTCGTTGGTTTAAAGTCTGTTTTATCAGAGACTAGGATTGCAACCCCTGCCTTTTTTTGTTTTCCATTTGCTTGGTAGATCTTCCTCCATCCTTTTATTTTGAGCCTATGTGTGTCTCTGCATGTGAGATGGGTTTCCTGAATACAGCACACTGATGGGTCTTGAGTCTTTATCCAGTTTGCCAGTCTGTGTCTTTTAATTGGAGCATTTAGTCCATTTACATTTAAAGTTAATATTGTTATGTGTGAATTTGATCCTGTCATTATGATGTTAGCTGGATATTTTGCTCGTTAGTTGATGCAGTCTCTTCCTAGTCTCGATGTTCTTTACATTTCGGTATGATTTTGCAGTGGCTGGTACCGGTTGTGCCTTTCCATGTTTAGCGCTTCCTTCAGGAGCTCTTTTAGGGCAGGCCTGGTGGTGACAAAATCTCTCAGCATTTGCTTGTCTGTAAAGTATTTTATTTCTCCTTCACTTATGAACCTTAGTTTGGCAGGATATGAAATTCTGGGTTGAAAATTCTTTTCTTTAAGAATGTTGAATATTGGCCCCCACTCTCTTCTGGCTTGTAGGGTTTCTGCCGAGAGATCCGCTGTTAGTCTGATGGGCTTCCCTTTGATGGTAACCCGACCTTTCTCTCTGGCTGCCCTTAACATTTTTTCCTTCATTTCAACTTTGGTGAATCTGACAATTATGTGTCTTGGAGTTGCTCTTCTCGAGGAGTATCTTTGTGGCGTTCTCTGTATTTCCTGAATCTGAATGTTGGCCTGCCTTGCTAGATTGGGGAAGTTCTCCTGGATAATATCCTGCAGAGTGTTTTCCAACTTGTTTCCATTCTCCCCGTCACTTTCAGGTACACCAATCAGACGTAGATTTGGTCTTTTCACATAGTCCCACATTTCTTGGAGGCTTTGCTCGTTTCTTTTTATTCTTTTTTCTCTAAACTTCCCTTCTCGCTTCATTTCATTCATTTCATCTTCCAGGGCTGATACCCTTTCTTCCATTTGATCGCATCGGCTCCTGAGGCTTCTGCATTCTTCACGTAGTTCTCGAGCCTTGGTTTTCAGCTCCATCAGCTCCTTTAAGCACTTCTCTGTATTGGTTATTCTAGTTATACATTCTTCTAAATTTTTTTCAAAGTTTTCAACTTCTTTGCCTTTGGTTTGAATATCCTCCCGTAGCTCGGAGTAATTTGATCGTCTGAAGCCTTCTTCTCTCAGCTCGTCAAAGTCATTCTCTGTCCAGCTTTGTTCCGTTGCTGGTGAGGAACTGCGTTCCTTTGGAGGAGGAGAGGTACTCTGGTTTTTAGAGTTTCCAGTTTTTCTGCTCTGTTTTTTCCCCATCTTTGTGGTTTTATCTACTTTTGGTCTTTGATGATGGTGATGTATAGATGGGTTTTTGGTGTGGATGTCCTTTCTGTTAGTTTTCCTTCTAACAGACAGAACCCTCAGCTGCAGGTCTGTTGGAGTACCTGGCCGGCCGTGTGAGGTGTCAGTCTGCCCCTGCTGGGGGGTGCCTCCCAGTTAGGCTGCTCGGGGGTCAGGGGTCAGGGACCCACTTGAGGAGGCAGTCAGCCCGTTCTCAGATCTCCAGCTGCGTGCTGGGAGAACCACTGCTCTCCTCACAGCTGTCAGACAGGGACATTTAAGTCTGCAGAGGTTACTGCTGTCTTTTTGTTTGTCTGTGTCCTGCCCCCAGAGGTGGAGCCTACAGAGGCAGGCAGGCCTCCTTGAGCTGTGGTGGGCTCCACCCAGTTCAAGCTTCCAGGCTGCTTTGTTTACCTAAGCGAGCCCGGGCAATGGCGGGCGCCCCTCCCCCCGCCTCGCTGCCGACTTGCTGCTTGATCTCAGACTGCTGTGCTAGCAATCAGCGAGACTCCGTGGGCGTAGGACCCTCTGAGCCAGGTGCGGGCTATACTCTCCTGGGGCACCGTTTCCTAAGCCCGTCGGAAAAGCACAGTATTCGGGTGGGAGTGGCCCGATTTTCCAGGTGCCGTCTGTCACCCCTGGAAGGGGAACTCCCTGACCCCTTGCGCTTCCCGAGTGAGGCAATGCCTCGCCCCTGCTTCGGCTGGCGCACGGTGCGCTCACCCACTGACCTGCGCCCACTGTCTGGCACTCCCTAGTGAGATGAACACGGTACCTCAGATGGAAATGCAGAAATCACCCGTCTTCTGCGTCGCTCGCGCTGGGAGCTGTAGACCGGAGCTGTTCCTATTCGGCCATCTTGGCTCCTCCCCTCTGGTTCTTTCTTTTTGTGTGTAAGACAGGGTCTCCTCTGTCACCCAGGCTGGAGTGCAATGGCACGATCACAGCTCACTGCAGCCTCAACCTCCCAGGGTCAAGCAATCTTCCCACCTCAGCCCCACAAGTAGCTGGGACTAGAGGCACGTGCCACCATGCCCAGCTAATTTTTTTTTTTTTTCTTAGACAGAGTTTCGCTCTTGTTGCCCAGGCTGGAGTGCAATGGCACGATCTCGACTCACCGCAACCTCCGCCTCCTGAGTTCAAGCGATTCTCCTGCCTCAGTCTCCCCAGTAGCTAGGATTACAGGCGTGCGCCACCATGCCCGGCTAATTTTGTATTTTTGGTAGAAACAGGGTTTCTCCATGTTGGTCAGGCTGGTCTCGAACTCCTGACCTCAGGTGATCCGCCCGCCTTGGCCTCCCAAAGTGCTGGGATTACAGGCATGAGCCACTGCACCTGGCCTGTTTTTCTTTTTTCTTTCTTTTTTTTTTTTTTTTTGAGACGGAGTCTGGCTCTGTCGCCCAAGCTGGAGTGCAGTGGCGTGATCTTGACTCACTGCAAGCTCTGCCTCTCGGGTTCATGCCATTCTCCCGAGTAGCTGGGACTACAGGCACCCGCCACTGTGCCCGGCTAATTTTTTTTATATTTTTTAGTAGAGACAGGGTATCACTGGGTTAGCCAGGATGGTCTCGATCTCCTGACCTTGTGATCTGCCCGCCTCAGCCTCCCAAAGTGCTGGAATTACAGGCGTGAGCCACTGCGCCCTGCCTTTTTTTTTTGAGACAGGGTCTCACTCTGTCACCCAGGCTGGAGTGCAGTAACACAATCAGGGCTCACTGCAGCCTTGACCCCCCAGACTCAATCAGTTCTCCCATCTTAGCCCCCCAAGTAGCTGGGACTACATGTGTACACAACCATGCCTAATTTTTTCAATTTTTAGTAGAGGCGGAGTTTCTCCATGTTGCCCAGGCTGGTCTTGAAATTCTGGACTCAAGTGATCCATCCACCTCGGCCCCACAAAGTACTGGGATTACAGGCATGAGGCACAGCACCCGGCATTTTTTCTAGTGATGGAGTCTTGCCACGTTGCCCAGGCTGATCTTGAATTCCTGAGCTTAAGTGATCCGCCTGCCTTGGCCTCCCAAAGTGCTGGGATTACAGGTATGAGTTGTCATGCCTGGTCCAGCATGGTTCTTATAAGTAGTAGTCACTCTAAATGCTTGATAATTGCAGAATTGAGGCTCAAGTTAATGTATTCCCAGTATCAGTATGCATTTTGTTGAATGGTGCATTTTCTTAAAGACTACTCCATAGCCAAAGGTACCCAATGTGCCTGCACAGACACATCTGCTCTGTGTCAAGTGCTGAGAGAATTGTCATAGCTAGAACTACACTTACCTTCCACAGGCAGCCGCCGTCGCATGGCCAAGCGTTCCATTTTCCTCTGTGTCTCTGCCAGACTAAAAAGAACTCCATATACATATTGACGAGCTGACCGGAATAAGAGAGCAGCTGGAGGCAGCTCCATGTTACACTCATCCTCAATACATACGGGGATCTTAATTTCACCCTAACAAGAGAACGTTCCAGGGAAAAGGAAAAAATGAGTTACCTCAAGGTTTAGAACTGAGCTGAGAAGAACCAATAATAAACTGTAGCCTCTGTGGCCTACTAAATTTTTTATTTGTATTTAGACAGAGTTTCATACTAAAAAGAAGCTGTAACAAGCTTAGCTGATTGCAGCCAACTTAGAAGCTATGTTTCATTTTTAAAGTCTCAATGGCCGGGCGTGGTGGCTCATGCCTGCAATCCCAGCACTTTGAGAAGCTGAGGCGGGTGGATCACCTGAGGTCAGGAGTTCGAGACCAGGTGAAACCCCGTTTCTACTAAAAATACAAAAGTTAGCCAGGCGTGGTGGTGGGTGCCTGTAGTCCCAGCTACTCAGGAGGGCTGAGGCCAGAGAATTGCTTGAACCTGGGAGGCAGAGGAGTGCAGTGAGCGCCACTGCACTCCAGCTTGGGCAACAGAGCGAGACTCTGTCTCAAAAAATAAAACAAAATAAAATAAAATAAAGTCTCAACAATAACTATAGCTAATGAATGGGGAAAGTCCACCTTAGACATTTTGCTGGAGGATGGATATGTGTAAGACCGGAGGAGGGGAACAGCTTTGCAGAAGTAGAAAAAGAAATAAGGAAAAGGGCATAAAGCCTCTTAGACTGTGTCCATCCCTAGAACCAGACCAACTTGGTGCATTATCTACTTCAAAATCTCACAATTACACTTCTCTTCTTGGGGACTCATTCACCACACAGTCCCAACTCCTGCTAGTCTGGCCTCACCTAAGGCCTTAGTAGGATGAGGGGCCCACCACATGTGGCCTTCTTTTTCTAACTTCATATACCAGTGATCAGAATGTTCTCTGGTAACTTACAGTCCTAGGAAGTAGGAAGTACAGTGTTAAGAGCAGGGAGGTAGGTGCTGATGTGCTGCCTCACCTTAGTGAGGACGTGGTAGATATATGGGTACATAAGACCCCTCCGGTGTCTGTGTTCAGCAACTCTCAAGACTTCTGGAGCTACTGGAGGTAAGGGTGGAATGGTGATATCCATGTGGTTCCTCGTAGACATAGACAGCAGAGATGGGATGTGGGGCTCACCATCACCTAGGCTCGCTTCTGAAACTCCAGTATCAACAGGCTGTGCCCAGGATCCTCTGTCACGATTGGGATTTCCCCACTCAGGCTGGTGCTGAAATGCTTCTGTGATATGACTAAAAAATGTAGAAAGACAGTGTCAAACAGAAAAGGGAGATTGATAAAGATATTCCTACTTAAGATGCCTGTTCTGGACCCAAAGGGTCTCACAAACCCTTTGGAGGCCAGGACACTGGATTAGCACTGGACTGGTACCTTTCCTCTCAATGGCCATTACTGACTTCCTGGCTTCTTTCACCTGACACCAACCAAAGTGATCAAAAGTCATGGGAATCACTCTGGACCCTTTACACCTTGTAAGAGGCCATGTTTAGAGTTTGCTTATGTTTTAAGAAAATAATCACAATTACAACCTCAAAGCAGCTGTTTCCCAGGAATAATCTGCTTAGAGGAATAATCTGCGAACAAATGAGCTAGCACAAATCCCACTGTTTTAATCCTCAGAACCATGTCTTAGTTACTAAGCAATAAAATTGCTTACTCAACGATTCCACTATTTCCACTCTATAAATGCTTTTCTTTTTTTGACATTTAATCTACCCTCCTCACAAATTAAGAAATGACAGCCACAATACCCATACCAAAGCTTCCTTAACCAGCCACTATGCTGCCTTTTACTTCAGTGGCCTGGGTGTTTGAAAATTACCATCTGCACAGGGCCAAATAAGCATGAAGTGGGCAAGCATAGAAAACGTTTTCCTACTTCGCTTTCCTAAGAGCAAAACACTACAGAGGAAACCCAGGAATTACACTTTCCCACACTCTCCACCCATCTAACAAGCAAAATAATACAGATGCCTCAGAAATCTATTTCCTTAGGTGTCTACAGAGATACTTACTCAGAGCTAGCTCCATTTGGCTCATCACCATCAGAGGAAGAGGAGTGGGAAGAGTCTGGTCCCAAAGGAGGTGAGGCTTTAGAAGGCAGGTAATTGGGAAACTGGGATGCAGAAGAGTCATAGGAGACAGCCCAACTGGCAAAGGGGCTGTTCTGCAGCATGGGGTCCTCAGAAAAAGCATGGGATTCCCCCAAAGCATGGGAGGAGAAGAGAAGAGATGAGTTGGGTCCCACTGGGAATGGTGGTGGATATTTCACTTTCTGGGGCACTTGATGAGAAAACTAAACGATAAAACAGACAGAAAAGCTATTTAACATTTTATAAGGCTCCAAGATGCCTTCCTCAGAAGTTGTGACACAGTGGATGATGCCAGTAGCGGAGATTGTTGAGATACAAAGTACCTAGTGAGAATAATGAGAAATGATTCTAACAGTGATGTATGAACAGAATCCTCCACAGACAGGACAATGAACAGTTGAAGTCTCCTAGAACTATTCTCTGATATTAGCTAATCTATTTTCACAATGACTAGTGGTTACTGATTTGGATGCTTTTTTTGCATAGTCTTCCAGCCTTAAGTTGAGAAGGTAATGTAGTATATATAGCCTTGACAGTCTAATAACACTGAATCACCCTAACTTCTCAGATTATAAAAATCAGGAAGCAACCTGAGTCTAATGCTATCTCAGGCTTCTTAAAGGATGCTTACCATTGGCTTTCCAGCAGAAATGGTGCCCACTTGATTTCGTGGAAGGGGAGGATTTCCAAGCCTATTATTCCGAAAACCTGAAGCCAAGAGAAAGAGCTATACTTCAGTCAATCCTAATAATTTTGCCATGTTATATTCTGCTCACCCCATATCACCTGAAAAAGTGTTATTAATAAATAAGTTACAATTTATTGAACAGCTACTATGTGCCATGCTGGGAACCTTACATAAATTATTTCATCTGATAAGAATCTTATAAAGTAAGTATCATGAGCCACATTTCATATAAATGTGACTTGCCAAGGTTCACTTGCTGGTAATTAGCAGAAGTGGAATTCCAACTCAGGCCAGACCCCAAAGACAGGGATATTTTACATATACCAGGCCAGAATGGAGGTTGGCATCAGAAGCAGCCCAAGCTAAGGAAATGGCGTTGCACCCCATCTGTAAATTTGAGAAAGCAGGGCCCTTCTTTTTTTTTTTTTTTTTTTTTTTGAGGTGGAATTCCACTCTTGTCGCCCAGGCTGGAGTGCAATGGCATGATCTTGGCTCACTGCAACCTCCGCCTCCCGGGTTCAAGCAATTCTCCTGCCTCAGCCTCCCGAGTAGCTGGGATTACAGGCGCCTGCCACCACGCCCAGCTAATTTTTTGTATTTTTCATAGAGACGGAGTTTCACCATGTTGGCCAGGCTGGTCGTGAACTCCTGACCTCAGGTGATCCGCCCGCCTCGGCTTCCCAAAGTGCTGGGATTACAGGCGTGAGCCACTGCGCCTGGCCAGGGCCCTTCTTATGTTACGTCTCTTATGACACAGAAATCAAAAGGAGAAAGCCTACCAAACAGGGATGAGGAATGACTTGTAGGAGGATACAACACGAATGAGTGATTCAACTCTGGCCCTGGAGTTCCTGAGGGACCAACTCAGTTTCCCCTATGAACAGAGCAGCTTAGGGTCAAATGGAAGCCTTACCTAGAAAGGAGGGACCCACTGGCAGCGAAGAGAGTTTGGTTGTGACTGAATAGTACTCAACTGCTTTCTTGAATCGCTCTATTTTATCTTCTGTCCTGGACTGGATGTTGGAACATCAGATTTTCAGAAGAAAAAACATGAGAGTGTTTTTTTTAATACAGTTCATAATTTGGGAATCAAAATAATTATCAGAAATCAAATATTTAAAGAAACCTAAGACAGCAAATTTTCGCTTTGCAGAAAAGATTAGGCAGGGAGAAAAAGCATTATGAAACATCAAATATGGAATACTTAAAGCTTACTTATATTTTGTGCTATTCTAAAATGATTACATGATCATTACAAAAAAATACAATGGGATAAGGGGGAAAAATCACATAGTACCATCATCCAAATATATTTTGGTGTCTTTCCAAAATAACTGGTGTCTTTCCTTACAGTATGTTTTAATTTTATTTATTATTATTATTATTATTATTATTATTATTATTTGAGACAGAGTCTCGCTCTGTCGCCCAGGCTAGAGTTCAGTGGTGCGATCTTGGCTCACTGCAACCTCCACCTCCCGGGTTCAAGCGATTCTCCTGCCTCAGCCTCCCGAGTAGCTGGGATTACAGGTGTGTGCCACCACACCCAGCTAACTTCTGTATTTTTAGTAGAGACAGGGTTTCACTATGATGGCCAGGCTGGTCTTGAACTCCTAACCTCAGGTGATCCATCCGCCTTGGCCTCCCAAAGTGCTGGGATTACAGGTGTAAGCCACGGTGCCCGGCCAATTTTTTTTTATTTTTGCTCAGGCTGGTTTCAAACTCCTGGCCTCAAACAATCCTCCCACCTCGGCTTCCCAAAGTGCTGGGATAATAGGCATGAACCACTGTGCCTGGCTTACAGTATTATTTTATATAATTTTGTTGATGTATAGCTGGTCTATTTTAATATATATATTTTTCTATAGTTGACAGTATGCTTTATGTACAATTTTGTATCCTGCTTTTATTATAATAATCTAAGTAATTTTGAATGGCTGCATATTTTGTCATTATGAATGTGTCATAAATTATGTAACCTCTTCCCTAATAAACAACACTTAGATGATTTTTCACATTTGGCTTTTATAAGTTATACAGCAAAGAGTATATATTGTCTATATAAATTTTTTCTGGATTTCAGATTATGCTCTTAGGAAAATATCCTAAAAATGAAATTATTGGTTCAAAAGGTATGAACATTAAAACCAAAGGCACTTAAACATATATAAAACCACAATATGACACCACTACATATCCACCAAAATGGCTAAAGTAAAAGACTATCAATATCAAGCACTGGCAAGGATATGAAGTAACTGAACTCCAGTACATTGATGGTGGGAGTGTACATTGGTACAGTTTGGAAAACAATTTGGCAGTTTCTTATAAAATTAAATTACACTTACCATATGATACAGCAATCCTACTTCTTCTAGGAGGATACAGTTAAATACTACCCAAGAGAAATGAATACATATATCCACCAAAAGACATGAACAAGAATGTTAACAACTACTTTATTCATAATAGCCCCAAACTGGAAACAACTCAAATATATATCAATGGAAGAATAAATAAATTGTGGTATATTCATACAATGGATTACTATACAGTAATAAAAAAGAACAAAGTATTGATATACACGATAATATGTGTAAGTCTCAAAGATATTATACTGAGTGAAGAAGGGAGACACAAAACAGTACACATAAACTGGGCCCGGTGGCTCACACCTGTAATTCCAGCACTTTGGGAGGCTGAGGCAGGCAGACCACTTCTGCCCAGGAATTCAGACCAGCCTGAGTAACATGACAAAACCCCATCTCTGCAAAAAATACAAAAATTAGCTGGGTGTGGTGGCGTGTGCCTATAGTCCTAGGCACTTGGGAGGCTGAGGTGGGAGGATCACTTGAGCCTGGGAGGTCAAGGCTGCAGTGAGCCGAAATTGTGCCACCACACTCCAGCGTGGGCAACAGAGTGACACCCTGTCTCAAAAAAAAAAAAAAAAAAAAAAAAGAGTACATATAAAGTTCAGGTAAAGGAGGGCCGGGTGCAGTGGCTCACACTTGTAATCTCAGCACTTTGGGAGGCCAAGGTGGGGCTCACCTGAGGCCAGGAGTTCAAGACCAGCCTGGCCAACATGGTAAAACCCTGTCTCTACTAAAAATACAAAAATTAGCTGGGCATGGTGGTGCACGCCTGTAGTCCCAGCTACTCGGGAGGCTGAGGCAAAAGAATCACTTGAACCCAGGAGGTTGCAGTGAGCCGAGATCATGCCACTGAACTCCAGCCTAGGCGACACAGCGAGACTGTCTCAACAAACAAACGAACAAACAAACAAACAAAAAGTTCAGGTAAAGGCAAAACTAATCTGTGGCAACAGAAGTAAAAATTAATGTTTATCTCTGTAGGGAAAGGGCTAAAAAGGGGCTTTTTCATTTATCAAGCTTTTTCCAAAGTTATTTAAAAGTCTCCTTGAATATAATTTTAAGACCATCATAATATTTCATCAAATAGAATGGAAGATATTAAAGTCATTTTCAGTTTCTAATTATAAATAATACTCTCACGTAGGCATATTTTTATGTAGGTCTTCTGGGTTATTTCATAGGGCAAATTTTTAGAAGTGTAGTTACTAGGTCAAAGGGTGTGATCGTTTTCACAAACTCTTGACACATGATACTAAATCTCTCTCCAAAACAGATGTCTCAAGTTATACTACCATCATGAATGTACGAGAGTGTCCCACCATACAGCCCTAGTGTTGAGTATTCTCTACAAATAAAAAACTGTAAAACATGTATAATGTTATCTCTTATAGATTGTGTTTTTTTTGCTTTTATTTATTTATTTATTTTTTTGAGATGGAGTCTCGCTCTGTGCCCAGGCTGGAGTGCAGTGGCACAATCTCGGCTCGTTGCAACCTCCTGGGTTCAAGTGATTCTCCTGCCTCAGCCTCCCGAGTAGCTGGGACTACAGGCACCCACCACCATGCCCAGCTAATTTTTTTTGTATTTTTAGTACAGACGGGGTTTCACTGTGTTAGCCAGGATGGTCTCAATCTCCTGACCTCGTGATCCGTCCATCTCGGCCTCCCAAAGTTTTGGAATTACAGGCGTGAGCCACCTCGCCTGGCCCCTGCTTTTATTTTTAAATTTATTTATTTATTTATATTTTTGAGACAGACAGGGTCTCCTCTGTTGCCCAGGCTGGAGTACAGTGGTGTGATGATAGCTCACCTGCAGCCTTGAACTCCTGGGCTCAAGTGATCTTCTCACCTCAGCCTCCTGAGTAGCTGGACTACAGGTGTGTACCACCACACTTGGCTAGATTGTGAGTGTTAATACTCCAGGATCTATACAGCATTCCAGGCCTCTTTATTTGCAGAGTGCATGTATATAAACACAAAAGTTGAGGTCTTCAGGTCCTCTAGCCTAACTTAAAAACAAAATGGCTCTCCATTTTCCAAAAAGCTGAATTTTATGTAACTATTTGAAAGAAGGGTTCCCGGCTGGGCACAGTGGCTCATACCCATATTCCCAGCACTCTGGGAGGCCGAGGCGGGCGGATCACTTGAGGTGAGGAGTTCGAGACTAGCCCAGGCCAACATGATGAAATCCCATCTCTACTAAAAATAAAAAAAATTAGCCGAGTGTGGTGGCGCGCACCTATAATCTCAGCTACTCGGGAAGCTGAGGCAGGAGAATTGCATGAACCCGGGAGGCGGAGGTTGCAGTGAGCTGAGATCGCACCATTGCACTCCAGCCTGGGTGACAGAGAAAGACTCTGTCTCAAAAAAAAAAAAAAAAAAAAAAAAAAAAGAAAAAGAAAAAGAAAAAAGGAAAGAAATAATAGCTGGGCGCGGTGGCTCACGCCTGTAATCCCAGCACTTTGGGAAGCTGAGGCGTGTGGATCACCTGAGGTCAGGAGTTCAAGACCAGCCTGGCAAACATGGTGATACCCCATCTTTACTAAAAATACAAAAAAGTAGCCGGGCATGGTGGTGGACACCTGTAATCCCAGCTACTCAGGAGGCTGAGGCAGGAGAATCACTTGAACCTGGGAGGCAGAGGTTGCAGTGAGCTGAAATCACACCACTGCACTCCAGCCTGGGCAACAAGAGTAAAACTCCGTCTCAAAGAAAAAAAAAAAAAGAAAAAGAAAAGAAAAATAAAAAAAGAAAGAAAGAATAGCTGGCCAGGCACAGTGCCTCACCCCTGTCTCTACCAAAAATATAAAAATTAGCCAGGCGTGGTGGCAGGTGCCTGTAGTCCCAGCTACTTGGGAGGCTGAGGCAGGAGAATCCCTTGAACCCGAGAGGCAGAGGTTGCAGTGAGCCAAGATTGTGTCACTGCACTCCAGCTTGGGTGACAGAGTGAGACTCCATCTCAAAAAAAAAAAAAAAAAAAAAAAAAAAAAAAAGAAAAGAAAAAGAAATAATAGCTAAAAACTCCCCAAATTTAGTGAATGACAAACAGAGATGCAAGAAGCTCTAAACAGGATAAATTCAAAGAAATCCATGCCAAACACATGACTGGCAAATTCTACCAAACAATTAAAGAAGAAATAACACCAATTCTACAAAATCTCTTCCAATAACAGAAGAGGAAAGAACTCTTGCCAACTCATTTCATTAAGTCCGGCATTGCCTTGAAAATAAAACCAGACTAAGGACAGCACAAAAAAATTATAGATCAATATCCCTCATGAAAATAAATGCAAAAATACTCAATGAAATACCAGAAATTCGAATCCAGCAATACAAAAAGGGACTAATATACTACAATCACATCCTGGGAATATAAGGATGGTTGAATATTCAAAAATCAATCTAAAATATTAATGGACTAAAGAAGAAATACAACATGATCCTATCAATATATGTGGAAAAATGCAATTGCCAAAATACAAACACCCAGGAAACTAGGAATAGAAGATAACTTCCTCAACCTGATAACATGCACAAAAACTACAGCTAATATCCTATTTAATGAAGACTGAATGTTTTCTCTAAAGATCAGGAACAAGATAAGAATATATATTCTTAGCATTTGTATTCATATCATTTGGAAATCCTAGACAGTGCAGTATAGTCAAGAAGAAAAAGGCATACAGATGGGAAAATAAAATAAAACGGTCATTATCCATAGACAATATGATCACCTACACAGATAATCCCAAGAAATCTACCAAAAAACTCCTAGAAGTAATAAGTGAGTTTAGAAGCGTCATAGAATACAAGGGCAACATTCAAAAATCAATCACATTTCTATATATTAGCAATGAACAATTAGAAATTAAAAAAACAAAATATCCTTTATAATAGATATCTCAAATATGAAATACTTAAGTATAAATATTTTTTATATGTACAGAAGTTGTATGCTAAAAACTATAAAACTTTTAGCTGATGAAAAAAATCAAAGAAGACCTAAATAAATAGGCAAATAATATTCATGGATTCAAAGGCTCACCAAATTCATCTATATATTTAATGCGATTCTGATAAAAATTGCAGCAGGATTTCTTTTTTGTAGATGTATAGACAAGATTATTCTAAAATTTATATGAAAAGGGAGGAGGTTCCAAGATGGCCAAATAGGAACAGCTCCAGTCTACAGCTCCCAGTGTGAGCGACACAAAAGACTGGTGATTTTTGCATTTCCAACTGAGGTAGTGGGTTCATCTCACTGGGGCTTGTTGGACAGTGGGTGCAGCCCACGGAGTAGGGTGGGGCATTGCCTCACCCGGGAAGCGCAAGGGGTCGGGGAATTCCCTTTCCTAGCCAAGGGAAGGCCCTGACAGACGGTACCTGGAAAATCGGGACACTCCCACCCTAATACTGCACTTTTCCAACGGTCTTAGCAAATGGCACACCAGGAGATTATATCCCACACCTGGCTCGGAGGGTCCTACGCCCACGGAGCCTTGCCCATGGAGCCTCACTCACTGCTAGCACAGCAGTCTGAGATCGAACTGCAAGGCGGCAGCAAGGCTGGGGGAGGGGCGTCCGCCATTGCTGAGGCTTGAGTAGGTAAACAAAGCCACCCAGAAGCTGGCACTGGGTGGAGCCCACCACAGCTCAAGGAGGCCTGTCTGTCTCTGTAGACTCCACCTCTGGGGGCAGGGCATAGCTGAACAAAAGGCAGCAGAAACTTCTGCAGACTTAAACGTCCCTGTCTGACAGCTTTGAAGAGAGTAGTGGTTCCCCCGGAACAGAGTCTGAGATCTGAGAATGGACATACTGCCTCCTCAAGTGGGTCCCTGAACCCCGACTAGCCTAACTGGGAGACACCTCCCAGTAGGGGCTGACCAACACCTCATACAGCTGGGTGCCCCTCTGAGATGAAGCTTCCAGAGGAAGGATGAGGCAGCAACATTTGCCGTTCTGCAATATTTGCTGTTCTGCAGGCTCCGCTGGTGATACCCAGGTAAACAGGGTCTGGAGTGGACCTCCAGCAAACTCCAACAGAGCTGCAGCTGAGGGTCCTGACAGTTAGAAGGAAAACTAACAAACAGAAAGGACATCCACACCAAAACCCCATCTGTACATCACCATCATCAAAGACCAAAGGTAGATAAAACCACAAAGATGGGGAGAAACCAGAGCAGAAAAGATGAAAATTCTGTGTAGAGGGAAATTTATAGCACTAAATGCCCACAAGAGAAAGCAGGAAAGATCTAAAATTGACAACCTAACATCACAATTAAAAGAACTAGAGAAGCAAGAGCAAACACATTCAAAAGCTAGCAGAAGGCAAGAAATAACTAAGATCAGAGCAGAACTGAAGGAAATAGAGACACAAAAAATCCATAAAAAAAATCAATGAATCCAGGAGCTGGTTTTTTGAAAAGATCAACAAAATTGATAGACTGCTACCAAGACTAATAAAGAAGAAAAGAGAGAAGAATCAAATAGATGCAATAAAAAATGATAAAGGGGATATCACCACTGATCCTACAGAAATGCAAACTACTATCAGAGAATACTATAAACACCTCTACGCAAATAAACTAGAAAATCTAGAAGCAATGGATAAATTCCTAGACACATACACCCTCCCAAGACTAAACCAGGAAGAAATTGAATCCCTGAAGAGACCAATAACAGGCTCTGAAATTGAGGCAATAATTAATAGCCTACCAACCAAAAAAAGGCCAGGACCAGAAGGATTCACAGCCGAATTCTACCAGAGGTAACAAGGAGGAGCTGGTACCATTCCTTGTGAAACTATTCCAATCAACAGAAAAAGAGGGAATCCTCCCTAACTCATTTTATGAGGCCAGCATCATCCTGATACCAAAACCTGGCAGAGTCACAACAAAAAAAGAATTTTAGACCAATATCCCTGATGAACATTGATGTAAAAATCCTCAATAAAATACTGGCAAACCGAATCCAGCAGCACATCAAAAAGCTTATCCACCACAATCAAGCTGGCTTCATCCCTGGGATGCAAGGCTGGTTCAACATACGCAAATCAATAAATGCAATCCATCATATAAACAGAACCAAAGACAAAAACCACATGATTATCTCAATAGATGCAGAAAAGGCCTTCAACAAAATTCAATAGCCCTTCATGCTAAAAACTCTCAATAAGCTAGGTATTCATGGGACGTTATCTCAAAATAATAAGAACTATTTATGACAAACCCACAGCCAATATCATACTAAGTGGGCAAAAACTGGAAGCATTCCCTTTGAAAACTGGCACAAGACAGGGATGCCCTCTCTCACCACTCCTATTCAACATAGTATTGGAAGTTCTGGCCAGGGCAATCAGGCAGGAGAAAGAAATAAAGGGTATTCAATTAGGAAAAGAGGGAGTCAAATTGTCCCTGTTTGCAGACGACATGACTGTATATTTAGAAAACCCCATCATCTCAGCCCAAAATCTCCTTAAGCTGATAAGCAACTTCAGCAAAGTCTCAGGATACAAAATCAATGTGCAAAAATCACAAGCATTCCTCTACACCAATAACAGACAAACAGAGAGCCAAATCATGAGTGAACTCCCATTCACAATTGCTTCAAAGAGAATAAAATACCTAGGAATCCAACTTACAAGGGATGTGAAGGACCTCTTCAAGGAGAACTACAAACCACTGCTCAATGAAATAAAAGAGGACACAAACAAATGGAAGAACATTCCATGCTCATGGATAGGAAGAATCAATATTGTGAAAATGGCCATACTGCCCAAGGTAATTTATAGATTCAATGCCATCCCCATCAAGCTATCAATGACTTTCTTCACAGAACTGGAAAAAACTACTTTAAATTTCATATGGAATCAAAAAAGAGCCTGCATTGCCAAGACAATCCTAAGCGAAAAGATCAAAGCTGGAGGCATCATGCTACCTGACTTCAAACTATACTACAAGGCTACAGTAACCAAAACAGCATGGTACTGGTACCAAAACAAAGATATAGATCAATGGAACAGAACAGAGCCCTCAGAATTAATACCACACATCTACAACCATCTGATCTTTGACAAACCTGACAAAACAAGAAATGGGGAAAGATTCCCTATTTAATAAATGGTGCTGGGAAAACTGGCTAGCCATATGGAGAAAGCTGAAACTGGATCCCTTCCTTGCACCTTATACAAAAATTAATTCAAGATGGATTAAACACTTAAATGTTAGACCTAAAACCATAAAAACCCTAGAAGAAAACCTAGGCAATACCATTCAGGACATAGGCATGGGCAAGGACTTCATGACTAAAACACCAAAAGCAATGGCATCAAAAGCCAAAATAGACAAATGGGATCTAATTAAACTAAACAGCTTCTGCACAGCAAAAGAAACTACCATCAGAGTCAACAGGCAACCTACAGAATGGGAGAAAATTTTTACAATCTACCCATCTGACAAAGGGCTAATATCCAGAATCTACAAAGAACTTAAATTTACAAGAAAAAAATCAAACAACCCCATCAAAAAGTGGGTGAAGGATATGAAAAGACACTTCTCAAAAGAAGACATTTATGCAGACAACAGACACATGAAAAAATGCTCATCATCACTGACCATCAGAGAAATGCAAATCAAAACTACAATGAGATACCATCTCACACCAGTTAGAATGACGATCATTAAAAAGTCAGGAAACAACAGATGCTGGAGAGGATGTGGAGAAATAGGAACACTTTTACACTGTTGGTGGGACTGTAAACTACTTCAACTGTTGTGGAAAACAGTGTGGCAACTCCTCAAGGATCTAGAACTAGAAATACCATTTGATCCAGCCATCCCGTTACTGGGTATATACCCAAAGGATTATAAATCATGCTGCCATAAAGACACATGCACACATATGTTTATTGCGGCACTATTCACAATAGCAAAGACTTGGAACCAACCCAAACGTCCATCAATGACAGACTGAATTAAGAAAATGTGGCACATACACACCATGAAATACTATGCAGCCATAAAAAAGGATGAGTTCATGTCCTTTGTAGGGACATGGATGAGGCTGGAAACCATCATTCTCAGCAAACTATCACAAGGACAGAAAACCATACACCACACGTTCTCACTCATAGGGGTGGGAAACGAACAATGAGAACACTTGGACACAAGGTGGGGAACATCACACACCGGGGCCTGTCGTGGGGTGGGGGGAGGGGGGAGGGATAGCATTAGGAGATATACCTAACGTAAATGACGAGTTAACAGGTGCAGCACACCAACATGGCACATGTATACATATGCAACAAACCTGCACGTTGTGTACATGTACCCTAGAACTTAAAGTATAATAAATAAATAAATAAATAAATAAATAAATAAATAAATAAAATAAAATTAAAAAAATAAAAAATAAAATTTATACTGAAAGACAAAGGAACAAATATAGATAACAGTGAAAAATAATAAAAGTTGGCTGGGTGCAGTGGCTCATGCCTGTAATCCCAGTATTTTGGGAAGCCAAAACAGGAGGATTGCTTGAGCCCAGGAGTTTGAGACCAGCCTGGGTAACATAGCGGGACCTTATCTCTACAAAAAATTTAAAAATTAGCCAGGCATGGTGGCACACACCTGTAGTTCCAGCTACTTGGGAGGCTGAAGCAGCAGGATCACTTGAGCCCAGGAGATTGAATGCAGTGAGCTATGTTTGTGCCACTGTACTCCGGCCTGGGCAACAGAGTGAAACTCTGTCTCTAAATGAATGAATGAATGAAGGAATGTGGTGGAATCACTAACCAATTTTAAGACTTATTATAAAGCTACAGTAATCAAGATAGTGTATTACTGGTAAAAGGATAGACACATAGATCAACTGAACAGAACAGAGTCCAAAAATAGACCCACACAAACATGGCCAATTTATTTTTAACAAAAGTGCAAAGGCAATTCAATGGGGAAAAGATAGTCTTTTCAACAAACTGTGCTGAAACAATTTGACATCTATATGAAAAACACAACCTCTCATACTTTATACAGAAATGAACTAAATATGGATGATTTGTTCTAAAATGTGAAGTGCAGAACTATGTAATTAAAAAAGAAAAGCAGGCCGGGCGTGGTGGCTCATTGCTGTAATCCTAGCACTTTGGGAGGCCGAGGCGGACAGATCACCTGAGGTCAGGAGTTCGAGACCAGCCTGGCCAACAGGGTGAAACCCCGTCTCTACTAAAAATACAAAAGATCAGCCAGGTGTGGGGGCACGTGCCTGTAATCCCAGCTACTCAGGAGGCTGAGGCACGATAATCGCTTGAAGCAAGAACGTGGAGGTTTCAGTGAGCTAAGATAGTGTCACTGCACTCCAGCCTGGGTGACAGAGTGAGACCCCATCTCAAATAAATAAATAAATAAATAAATAAGAAAAACCAAGTAGAAGTGAGGTGACGAAGGGAACGTCATCATTTGGAAAGCCTCACATTAAGACGCACACATTGCGCTGCTGCTACAGCTCTAATACCTGCCACTTTCAGAAGTCAATGTGTGGCAAATGTCGCTACCCTCCCAAGCAGAAAATAAAGTATAACTGGAGTGCTAAGGCTAAAAGACGAAATACCACCGGGATTGGTGTTACTAGGTACCTAAAAATTATATACCATGAATTCAGGCATGGACTCTGTGAAGGAATAACACCTAAACCCAAAGGGGCAGCTGTAGCAGCATCCAGTTCCTTTTAAGAATTTCAATGATTGGTCACGCAATAACTGTTTTGTTGCTTTTTCTTTTTTTGAGATGAAGTTTCACTCTTGTTGCCCAGGCTGGAGTACAATGGTGCAATCTCGGCTCACTGTAGCCTCTGCCTCCCGGTTTCAAGCGATTCTCCTGCCTCAGCCTCCCGAGTAGCTGGGATTACAGGCACGCGCCACCATGCCCAGCTAATTTTTTGTATTTTTAGTAGAGATGGGGTTTCACCATGTTGGCCAGGCTGGTCTCGAACTCCTGACCTTAACGTGATCCACCCACCTCGGCCTCCCAAAGTATGGGGATTACAGGTGTGAGCCACCACGTCCGGCCAATGTTCTGGTTTTTAAAAAATATTTTTAAAAAAGAGAACAGAAGAAAATTGTCATGCCTGCAGTTGGGCAAAGAGTTCTTAGACATCACACCAAAAGCATGACCCATAAAAGATAAAAACTAATGAAAAATTTAAAACTTTGCTCTGCAAAAGATGCTGTTAAAAGAAAAGACAACTACAGACTGGGGGAAAATATTTGCAAACCAGATATCTGTCAGAGCACTCATATGCATTATAAAGAACTCTCAAAACACCACAGTAAGTAAATGAACAAACCAATTTTTTAAAAAAAGGAAAAGACTGTTCATGAACAAACCATTTGCCAAAGAGGATATATGAATGAAGTATGCTCAGAACAAAAATGTTGGCCAGGTGCAGTGGCTCACACCTGTAATCCCAGCACTTTGGGAGGCCGAGGTGAGCAGATGGCTTGAGCTCAGGAGTTTGAGACCAGCCTAGGCAACACAGCGAAACCCTGTCTCTACGAAAAGTACAAAAATTAGCCAGGCATGATGGTGTGCGCCTGTAGTCCGAGCTACTTGGGAGGGTGTGGTGGGGAGACTGCTCAAGCCCCGGAGGCGGAGGCTGCAGTGAGCAGAGATCATGCCACTACACACCAGCCTGGGCAATAAAGTGAGACTGTCTCAAAAAGAAAAAAATGTTCATCATTAGTCACTTGGGAAACGTAAATTAAAACTATGACGAGCTACCACTACACACCTATTAGAACACCTATAAAAAACACTGACAATCTGTTGTATAACACGGTGGCTACAGTTAATAACAACGTATTATATTTTTGGAAATTACTAAAAGAGTAGATTTTAAGTGTTCTCACCACAAAAAAATGAAAAGCATTTGAGGTAATATATATATGTTAATTAGCTCGATTTAGCCATTCTACGATGTATACATATTTCAAAACATGTTGTATGCAATAAATATATATAATTTTCATTTGTCAATTAAAAAAATAAATGGAAAAAAACCTGACAATACCAAATGCTGGTAAGGAATGGAATGGCTACTTTGGCAAGGTCTTATAAATTTAAACATACACTTACCACATGACCCTGAAACTCCACTTGTAGGTATTTACACCAGGGAAATAAAAACTTATGTTCATACAAAAACCTGTACACAAATGTTTATAGCAGCTCTATTCATAACACCATAAATCGAAATAAATCTAAATATTCTTTAAGGGGTGAATGGATAAACAAACTGGCATATCCATACAATGACTATTACTCAGCAATAAAAAGGAATGAATTATTGATACAGGTAACACGCAACAACTTAGAAGAATCTCAAAGGTATTATGTTGAATTAAAGAAGCCATTCTCAAAATATCACATACTGGGCTGGGCGCGGTAGCTCACGCCTGTAATCCCAGCACTTTGGGAGGCCAAGACAGGCGCATCACCTGAGGTCAGGAGTTCGAGACCAGCCTGGCCAATATGGTGAAACCCCCTCTCTACTAAAAATATAAAAAATTAGCCAGGCGTGGTGGCGGGCACCTGTAATTCCAGCTACTCTGGAGGCTGAGGCAGGAGAATCTCTTAAGCCAGGGAGGCGGAGGTTGTAGTGAGCCAAGATCACACCATTGCACTCCAGCCTAGGCAACAAGAGCGACGCATTGTCTCAAAAAAAAAAAAAAATCACATACTGTATGATTCATGTGATATTCTTTAGAAGATGCAACCATAGTTACAGAAAATGAACTGGTGGTTGCCAGGGGTTAAAGGTAGGTTTGGGTGTTATTACAAAGGGATAGCATGTTTTTTGGGGTAGTACAACTGTTCTGTATTCTTATTGTGATGATGGTCACATAAATCGATACATGTGTTAAAATTCACAAGTCAGCTTGACTGTATGTTAATTTTAAGAATAAGTGAGAAATCCAAATTGAAAACATAAATCAAATTGTTAAAAATATTTTCATAATTTTTAGTTTCATTTTGTAGAATAAAATCCCAGTTGAGCTCTTTTTCCACTATTAACAATGACATTTTCATTCTTGTTTTATGTGGACTCACTTTAAGCAGTCTTTTTTCTTTGCCCATTATCTTCCATTGAGGAAGAACTCCTTTATGTTAAGATACACAGATGCTCCTTGATTTATGACAGGGTTATGTCCTAATAAACCCATCACAAGTTGAAAATATAGGTCAACAATCCATTTAATACACCTAGCCTACTGAACATCACAGCTTAGCCTAGCCCACCTTAAATGTGCTCAGAATACCTTACATTAGCATATAGCTCATCTAACACAGAGCCTATTTTATAATAAAGTATTGAATATCTCATGTAATGAACTGAATACTATACTGAAAGTGAAAAACAGAATGGGTATATGGGTACTCAAAGTACAGTTTCTACTGAAAGCATATTCCTTTTGCACTGTTGGAAAGCAGAAAAATGTTAAGTTGAACCAACGTTAAGTCAGGGACCATGTGTACATTTTTAAAAATTTATTTTCAAATTTCTTTGGGGGAAAGACAAGGTCTTGCTATGTTGCTCAGGCTAGTCTCAAACTCCTAAGCTCAAGTAATCTTCCTGCCTTGGCCTCCCAAAGTGCTGGTATTACAGGTGTGACCTATCATGTGTACACTGAAACAAAAAAAGACTAGAAGGACATATGTCAGAGTGGTAACTATAGCAAGTTGTTTATGGGTAATGAGATTTTATGTAATTTGTTTGCATTTTCTAAATTTTCTAGAATGGGCTTATATTACTTTACTGATTTATTTTTTTTTAAGACGAAGTCTCACTCTGTCACCCAGGTTGGAGTGCAGCAGCGCAATCTCGGCTCACTGCAACCTCCGCCTCCCGGGTTCAATCAATTCTTCTGCCTCACCAAACCCAGCTAATTTTTTGTATTTCTAGTAGAGATGGGATTTCATCATGTTGGCCAGGCTGGTCTTCAACTTCTGACCTCAAGTGATCCACCCACCTTGGCCTCCCAAAGTGCTGGGAGTACAGGCGTGAGCCACTGTGCCCGGACTAGAATGAGCTTATATTACTTTAATCATCAGCAGAAAAAAAGGTAAAGGGCACTTTCAATCCAGGCTGTGTAATGTTTTTTAAAGGAAATTTTGGAGCTCTTGTTTGTAAGCATGGAGAAGACAAGCAGCTAGGAAAACTTAGGTGTCACAGAAAAGATCAGGGACCTGCTGGTGTCGCTGAAGAAGGTTAGAAAATTGAGGACTCTTAGGAAGGTGAATGCTAACTTACCTGAGACTGTTTGAAAACATCCTTCCCAACTACATCCAGGTTTGAGGGATCTTTGATGGAACTGACATACTCAGAAACAGCCTTGATCACCACGTCACAGGGAGGAAGAACCAGCTGATGAGCTCGAACCTAGAAAGGCAAGATAAGCAAGGGACACTGACATCAAAGATGGATCACTAAGAAAAAGGGTGAAGTTGAGGGGAGATATGGAATTCAAATTCGGTAAATCCACAGAGAGACAGTTAAAATGTTTTCTTTAAAAATAGTTTTGCCCCTTCATTCTCAGTACAGAACACTTGGAAAAGATGGAAAAGTATAAAGCAATAAAAACATATCAATCATCCATCTTCCTGCAGAGATAACTACTGTATATGACACTGTCACAATTAATCAGGCTTCCTTTCATGAGACATTTTGGCTTTTTTGCTATTAAATGTAATATTATAATGAGTTGACATTTGGATTCTGATTTGAACTAATCACAAAAGGCCATTTTAAGACAATCAGGAAAATCTGAAAATGGACTAGATATTAAGATGATACCAAGAAATTAGCATTAATTTTGTCAGGAGTAATAATGGCATTATGCTTATGTAAGAAAACGCCCAAGTATTTTAGAGATGTGTACTGAAGAATGTGAAAGGGATTTGCTTTAAAAAACATTAGCAACAACAAAAAAACCCAGAAAGTGTGGCAAAATACTGGTAACTGTTGGATCTGGAAGACATTACAATGGTGATTTACTATATATTATTTTTCCTGTTTTTGTGATGCCTAAACTTTTTTTTTTTTTTTGAGACAGAGTCTCATTCTGTCATCCAGGCTGGAGTGTAGTGGTGCAATCTCGGCTCAATGCAACCTCTGCTTCCCGGGTTGAAGCGATTCTCCTGCCTCAGCCTCCCAAGTAGCTGGGATTATAGGCACGCACCACGACTGGATTTGCTCATAAAATATTCCCACTCTGAGATTATACAAAATTTCCCTCATGGTGTTGTCTATAATTATTATTTGTTTGAGACGGAGTCTTGCTCTGTCGCCCAGGCTGGAGTGCAGTGGTGCAGTAGGGATTGTCTAGAAAACAATTAAGTGCACACATGTGCAGTTCCTGAGTTCAAGTAATTCTCCTGCCTCAGCCTCCCGAGCAGCTGGGATTACAGGCACCTGCCACCATGCCGGGCTAATTTTTGTATTTTTAGTAGAGACAGGGTTTTACCATGTTAGCCAGACTGGTCTTGAACTCCTGACCTCAAGTGATCCGCCTGCCACGGCCTCCCAAAGTGCTGGGATTACAGGCATGAGCCACTGCACCTGGCCCTTAACAAATTTTTAAAGAAAAAGTTTTTAATGCTTTCATAAACTATAGGTATGACGTCTTGCCCACTTTCCAATTATTTAATTACAAGCTTCCTCAAACTGTAATTACTGAGGCAGAGGGTATAAATTTCCTAAAGGCTTCTGAATTTTTATAAATTGTTTTGCCAAAAGGCTTTATTATTCATTCCTTAAATATTTACTGCCTACTATGTGCCAGGCACTGTCCTAGGCACCAGGCAAACAGCAGTGAACAAGACAGACAAAAATCTCTGCCCTCATGGGAGCTTAAATTCTAGTGTAGATGTGTTGGGACAGGGTGAGGGAAGTTAAACTAAATAAGTAAAATGTATAGTGTAGGCTGGGTGCGGTGGCCCATGCCAGTAGTCCCGGCACTCTGGGAGGCAGAGGCTGGCAGATCACCTGAGGTCAGAAGTTCGAGACCAGCCTGGCCAACATGGTGAAACCCCGTCTCTACTAAAAATACAAAAATTAACCGGGCTTGTACTAGATGTAGAGTACTAGATGTAGATAAGTGCTGTGGAGAGAAGAGTAGAGAAGAAGCTAGGGAATGCAAATATGTATGTGCTAATTGTTTTCTAAACAATCCCTACCGCAGAAGTGTGTGCATATAATTTTTTATAGGGTGATCAGGAAAAGCCTCACTGAGAATGAAATTTTAGAAAACCTTCAGGATTGAAGAAATAGCTATGAGGGGAAAAGTATTCCAAGTAGAGAGAATGATAAGTGCAAAGGTTCTAAGAGCAAAAGAAAGAAAGAAATCAGATATGAGAGGGGGCCACAGTAAAGGGCTTTGTAGGTCATGGTAAGGATTGGGAGAGTGACATGAAGAGCCACTGGATAATTTTTTTTTTTTTTGAGACGGAGTCTTGCTCTGCCGCCCAGGAGGAAGTACAGTGGCACGATCTCGACTCACTGCAACCTCTGCCTCCTGGGTTCAAACAATTCTCCTGCCTCAGCCTCCCGAGTAGCTAAGGTTACAAGCACGCAACACCACGCCCAGCTATTTTTTTTTTTTTTTTGAGACAGAGTCTCGCTGTCGCTCAGGCTGGAGGGCAGTAGCATGATCTTGGCTTACTGCAACCTCCACCTCCCGGGTTCAAGAGATTCTCCTGCCTCAGCCTCCTGAGTAGCTGGGATTATAGGTGCGCACCACCACGCCCAGCTAATTTTTGTATTTTTAGTAGAGATGAGGTTTCACCATGTTGGTCAGGCTGGTCTCAAACTCCTGACTTCGTGATCTGCCCGCCTTGGCCTCCCAAAGTGCTGGGATTACAGGCGTGAGCCACCATGCCCGGCCTTTTAAAAAATTTTTAGTAGAGATGGGGTTTCACCATGTTGGCCAGGCTGGTCTCGAACTCCTGACCTCAAGTGATCCACCCGCCTCAGCCTCCCAAAGTGCTGAGATTACAGGTGTTAGCCACAGTGCCCGGCCAAGGATTTTGAATGAAGAAGTGACAGGATCTCAGTTGTTTTTTTTTTTTTAAAAGGGTTGCTCTCCTGTCATATTGAGAATAAAATGGAGGTAAGGGGAAGAGTGTAAGTAGAAGACCAATAGTTAGTAAGCTATTATAATAATAGGCAAGAAATAATGGTGGCTTGGCCAGGGTAGCAGCAGTGCAAATGGTAAGAAGTAGGTATATTTTGAAGGGAGAGCTGATGGTATTTGCTGACAAATGAGATGTGGGGTATGGGAGAGAGAGGGGAAGTCAGGATGACCCCCAAGGATTTTAGCCTGAGAAAACGGAAGGATGGGCTGAGTGCAGTGGCTCACATCTGTAATCCAGCACTTTGGGAGGCCAAGGTGGGTGGATCACTTGAGCTCAGGAGTTTGAGACCAGCCTGGCCCACACGGTGAAACCCTGTCTATACTAAAAATACAAAAATTAGTTGGATGTGGTGGCACACACCTGTAGTCCCAGCTACTCAGGAGGCTGAGGCAGGAGAATCACTTGAATCCAGGAGGTGGAGACTGCAGTGAGCTGAGACTGTGCCACTGCACTCCAGCGTGGGCAACACAGCGAGACTCCATCTCAAAAAAAAAAAAAAAAGAGAGAGAAAGAAAATGGAAGGATGAAGTTGCCTTCAACAAAAATGAGGAAGGCTGTGGGAGAAACATGTTTAGGGAGAAGATCAGGAATTTCCACTTGAACATATAACTTTGAGATACCTATTGGATATGTAAAGGATGTAAATGAAAATATTGAATTGGCAGTTAGATATTAGAATCTGGAGTTCAAGGGAGAGGTCAGAGCTGAAGACATAAAACTTAGGAGTCATCAACGGACAGACGGTATTTAAAGTCATAAGACTATATGAGATCAATTGTATGTGGAGACAGAAAAGAGAAGGGGCCGGGCATGGTGGCTCACGGCTATAATCCCAACACTTTGGGAGGCTGAGGTGGGAAGATCGCTTGAGCATAGGAGTTTAAGACCAGCCTGGGCAACGTGGTGAGATCACATCTCTACAAAAAATACAAAAAAAATTAGCCAGCCATGATGGCATGTGCCTGTAGTCCCAGCTACTTAAGAGGCTGCTGCAGGAGGACCAATTGAGTCCAGGAGTTCGAGGCTGTAGTGAGCCATGATCGCCCCACTGCACTCTAGCCTGGGCAACAGAATGAGACCCTGTCTCACAAACAAACAAACAAACAAATAAAACAAACCAGAAAAGAAAAGAGAAAGGAACCAGGATGGAACTCTGGGCTATTCCACCTTTAACAAGTGGAAAAGACAAGGAAGCAGCAACGGAGACTGGGAAGCGGCAGCCAGCGAGATAGGAAGGAAATAAGAAGATAGTAGTGTCCTTAAGGCCAAGTGAAAAAAGTGTTCTATGGAAGAATGCGTGAGCATCTGTGTCAAATGCTGCTGACTGGTCAAGTAAAATGAAAACTGACAGCTGGCCACTGGGTTTATTAATTGAGAAGTTATATTGGTGACCCTGTTGAGAGCAATTTCAGCAAATCAATTGAAAAGCCAACAGGGGAAGGGAATAGTAAGCAACTCACGTGTAGACAAGTCTTTAGAGGAGTTTTCTATAAGAAGAAATATAGAGCAGTAGCTTGGGTGGGGAGAGTGAGGTCAGAGGCTTTTTTTAAAAAAAATAAAGTTGTATTTTTAAACTTTATAGATGCATGCTTACACAATTTGGAAAGAGCCAATGAAAAGAGGAAAATTGATGATGCAGGAGAAAAAGGGGGAGAATTGCTGAACTGATGGTCTTAAGTTGGCCAAAGGAGATGGGAGCTGTGGCTGATAGTCCCAGCTACTCAGGAGGTTTAGGCAGGAGGATTGATCACTTGAGCTATGATTGTGTCACTGCACTCCAGCCTGGGCAGCATAGCAAGACCCTGTCTCTTAAAAAAATTTTTTTAAATAAATAGAGATGGGACCTAGTATAAGTAGAGGGATTGGCCTTAGATAGGAACATGGACAGGTCATGCACAATTAATAGGAGGCAGGCAGAATATGTGGCCACAGAGGGGATAACACCTTCATGTAGGTGAGGTGAAGAGGGGGTAAGAACTCATCGAAGTTTTCTTCCCATTGCTTCCATTTTCTCAGTAAAACAGGAAGTGAGGTCATGAACTGAGAGTGAGCAAATGAGGAGAAAGTATTAGAGGCTTGAGGACAGAGAAGGTATGAAACAGTCATCTAGGAGAATGAAAGAACAAGGGAAATAGAATACAATCACCAACTTATACTACCACCAGAAGTGTATGCGGGTATCAGTCTCACAACGGTCTTTTTTTTTTTTTTTTTTGAGTCAAGAGTCTCACTCTGTCACCCAGGCTAGAGTGCAGTGGTGTGATCTCGGCTCACTGTAACCTCCACCTCCTGGGTTCAAGCGATTCTCCTGCCTCAGCCTCCCGAGTAGCTGGGACTACAGGCACATGCCACCACACCTGGCTAATTTTTGATTACAGGCATGAGCCACCGTGCCCTGGCTGCAACAGTCTTGATAACAATGGGTAAACTAATTTTTCAATATTTGTTCAACTGTCAAGTTAAAAAAAAAAAAATTCACAGTGGCCGAGTGTGGTAACTCATGCCTGTAATCCCAGCACTTTGGGAGGCTGAGGTGGGAAGATCACTTGAGGTCAAGAGTTTGAGACCAGCCTCGCCAACACAGTGAAATCCTGTCTCTATTAAAAATACAAAAATTAGCTGGGCATGGTGGTGCATGCCTGTAATCTCAGCTACTCAGGAGGCTGAGACAGGAGAATTGCCTGAACCTGGGAGGTGGAGGTTGCAGTGAGCTGAGACTGCAACACTGAACTCCAGCCTGGGTGACGGAGTGAGACTTTGCCTCAAAAAACAAACAAACAAAAAAAAGAGCCAGGCCTGTAATCCCAGCTACTTGGGTGGCTGAGGCACGAGAATTGCTTGAACCCAGGAGGTGGAGGTTGCAGTGAGCTGGCTGAGATCGTGCCACTGCATTCCAACCTGGACGACAGAGTGAGACTCTGTCTCAAAAAAAAGAAAAATCACACTGATCATTTAATTTACATGTCTGATCAATTAGTGAGGTTGAACATCTAGTCATTGTATTTTCTCTCTTGTGAATTTTCTGCTTCTGTCCTTTGTTAATTATTTCATTATTGGGTTATCAGTATATTTCTTTATAGATTTGTATGAATTCTTGAGATATTAAGGGTATTGATCATAACCAAGTTTTTCTTTTTTGTCTTTTTTTTTAGATGGAGTCTCGTTTTGTTGCCCAGGCTGGAGTGCAGTGGCACGATCTTGGCTCACTGCAATCTCTGCCTCCCAGGTTCAAGTGATTCTCCTGTCTCAGCCTCCTGAGTAGCTGGGGTTATAGGCGCCTGCCACTACGCTTGGCTAATTTTTGTATTTTTAGTAGAGACGGGGTTTCACCATGTTGGCCAGGCTGGTCTTGAATTCTTGACCTCAGGTGATCTGCCCACCTCGGCCTCCCAAAGTGCTGGGATTACAGGTGTGAGCCACCACACCTGGCCATAACCAATATTTTTTTCTTTTGTATGTATGTGAAATATTTTAAATCTAATGTAAGATAATTATTCCATCAAAACTCCAATCAAAACCTCATATCCCTAATCTGTATAGGCAAGAAATAGGAAACATTACCTTAAGTGATGCAAGAGGATGTTCTGGTCCCAAGAGGCTCCAGTGAAAAGCAGCCAGGTCCTCATCTGGGAGGATGTGGTTACCTATAAAGTACATTTGTCATTTATTGACTGTACAAATGTTTTCTTAGAACCTCCAGGCCATGAAAGGGGTCCTGGGAGAGAAAATGATCAAATAATTCACATAGGTCTATCTTCTTAATGTAATACTTACATTAAGTAGTTCTGTGTTGATCACTTAATATGTTTCATGTGCATTATATGTGTATCATCTTTATAATGTGTATCATCTTTATAATGACTATGTATGGTAATATTATCATTTACATCTACAGATAAAGAAACTGAGGTTCAGACATGTTTCGTGACTTGGCCCAATGTGGTCTGGCCAATAGGTACACACACCAAGATAAAAAGCTAGGAATGTAACTCCAAAGCCCATGCTATTACTTATCCCCTAAGTCATGTTGCCTTTTATAATAGCAGCCACCAATTACTAACTGCCTAATGAGTGCTGGGCATTTTGTACACCTTATTTCATTTCACTTTACCAATAACACCGTGAGGTATTATTATCTGCATTTCACAGATGAGGAAATTGAAACCAGGGAGATGTCACTTCAGTGATTTGCCGATGGCCTAATTCCAAAACTTGTGCTGACTCCACTATATTATCCAAACTCATGTCCTTTGGAATTATAGAGCAAAGGTCATGCCTGAGACAGAATACTAACCTTCATGCGCTAAGTACTTGAAAAACCAATTCAAAACATAATCAACTCTCTGCAATTTACTTTGAAACACATCTTTAAGAGATATATTGGGCCAGGCACGTTGTCTCACGCCTGTAATCCCAGCACTTTGGGAGGCCGAGGCAGGTGGATTGCTTGAGGTCAGGAGTTCAAGACCAGCCTGACCAACATCATGAAACCCTGTCTCTACTAAAAATATAAAAATTAGCTGGGCATGGTGGCGGGTGCCTATAGTCCCAGCTATTCAGGAAGCTGAGGCAGGAGAATCGCTTGAACCCGGGAGGCGGAGATTGCAGTGAGCCGAGATCGTGCCACTGCACTCCAGCCTGGGCGACACAGCGAGACTCTGTCTCAAAAATAAATAAAATAAGAGACAGATTGATGGATGGGTAAAGGAATGGATAGATATATAAGGCAATTAGAGTAAAATGTTAATGGCAGAATACAGGTGGTGGATATAGGGTTTTTACTGCAAAGCCCTTTTTCAATTTTGCTGTATATTTGGAAATTTTCATAAAAAATATTAGCACAAAAGAAACAAAGAGAAAAACATAATCAATAATTTGTCTTTCCGATCTAAATTGAGACACTGGGGAAGAAATGTTAATGCTCTGTGTGGGGAACCAAAGTTGTCTAGGGCTAATAAAACATTTGGCTTGAGAATACTCTGCATAAAAGAGTTATAAAATGTAGCAAAAGGCGGCTTACAGGAATCTAAATAATGTTCTGGAATAACCTGTAGCAACCCACGAAACAAACATGCTGAGTTTTAGTGTGCTCTACCAAGAAGCCCAAAAACCATGCTGAGTTCTCCCCAGCAGTGTTTAGCGTGAAGACTTTAAGAAGACAAATCTAATGATGACAGGCTAAATCACTCTAGTCCTCATGTCTTAATACCAGAAGAGGAAACTACCAATCACTGCAGTCTTTTCTTTGGATGACCTACCTAGCAGTGCAGCAAATATGGGGAAATTCATCCTCTTCAGGCCCAGCTGCTTGGCTACTTCTTGCATCAGGAACTGGTTGGTAGTGAGGTTCTTCCCATTCCAGCTCAGTTTCAGAGCATGGGAACTGTAGTAAGAGGGAATATTGTAGAGAGCATACTCGGAGTCATGGGCAAGAAGGCCATGGAAGCCATTTTCCCTGAAAAACGCCACCACTTCCAAATGATGGTCTTCAAGGCTCTGAAAGACCTAGGAGGGAAGAAGAGAACGTGTCACGCCACAGAAGCTGATTTATATTGTTAGAAGGTCAGGAGGTTTAGCAACTAAATTTTATAGTTTGGTGAAATTTGAAATTGTACGTGACAGAACAGAACATTCTTTTAAAATTTTTTACTTTTTTTTTTTTTTTAATACAGAGATGAGATCTCACTATGTTACCCAGGCTGGTCTCGAATTCCTGAGCTTAAGTGATCCTCCTGCCTTGGCCTCCCAAAGTGCTAGGATTACAGGTGTGAGCCACTGCACCCAACCAGAACAGAATACTCTTAAAAAACAAAACAAAAATGCTCTCCCAGTCTACAACTTGATTATTACTGTAAACACAGATAGCGTTTGTGTTTATTCCCCTGGTTTTTTTTTCACTCCCTTCATGAAACTTGCCCTGAGGCTCTTCAAAATTAGAATACTGAAATTAACAAGGTATATATTACTTAAGTTTTTACTTCAAACAATAACATTAGAGACTTCTGTTAGATAATAAAGTTATTATTTATTGCTCAGCTGTTTATCTATGTGCTGTACATATTTTATATATATTATCTCATCATTAATCTTAGGTAGGTACATATGGATGAAAAACTTAGACGTAGAAATAGACACAGTAATCTAAGTTTATCTAACTGTTTTTAAAAAGTCTTTGCTTTTTTTCTTAGTAGCACTGTTACATCGCAGGGCACCTAAACAGTTGCACTTCCAACAGTGAGAAGTCAGAAACTACACCCCATTTTAGAAATGGGGAAACTAAGGCTACGAGAGATTGGCTGCCCCCAAAGTTGCATAATGAGTGAGTGTGGTAGAAAGGATTCAAATCCAGGCTGATCTGACTCCGGAATGCACACTTTCTGTTGTACCACGCTTCTTCCTGGAGATCACTATTTTTTATGTAATAGAGGTAAACTGTTAAGTACTCTTCCTGTACATGCCTCTATCGCTGTACTTGAAGTATACTGAAATTATCTGTATACCAGCTCCACCAGATTAAGTTCCTTGACCATAGAGAGAATTTACCTCTGTATTCCTGGCTCCCACATAAGACCTGGTACGTAATAGTAATAATAATGGCTAACAGATACTGAATATGTACTATGTGCATTAACTCATTTAATACTCACAACAACCTTGTGAGGGCATACCTATTATTACTATCCCCATTTTACACATTGTTAGCCCCAAGGTCATATGGCTAGAAGGAGCAAAGCCCAGATTTTGGCTCTAGAGCCTGTGGACCTTGATAGTTTTTTTCAGCTCAACTAATCTATTTGCCATTTAAGTTGGAATGGTAGTTTTCTGGAGTTTAACAGGAGTTTCAATGCATTAAACTTTTGCTAGATTATGGAAAAGGAGTCTAGTTACAGTTGCTAGTCATGTCACACACAAGGGGAGAGACACCAGTAAGCAGACAGTGAAGCAAGATCGATATTTATTTGATATCCAGGCAAAGGAGGCAAAAAGTATTGTAACATATTTATGCCTAGAGATATGAGTAACTCCAGATGTGTCAGGGTAGGAGTAAAGTTTTATGCTGTCCCCTGGTAATAATTGTTTCTTCCAGCACACCACTCATACAAGTCATTGGTTGAGCATCCATTTACCTGGTACCAGGGATAGTTACTAAGTGTGATATTTTCTCTTTCTTCATCACAACCTCACCATGCAGGTATTAGAAACCCCATTTTACAGATGAGGAAACTGAGGCTCAGAAAAGTAAGATGCCATACTCAGAGCTATCGAGCTGGGAAACAGCAACCTGGGTCACACTGACATCAAAGTCTCTAGGGGTCATCAAAGACCCTTTCCACTACAACACTTAATCTTTAGCTGGTCTGAAGCTGATTATGCTACCATTCAAGTGATTTCAACTCCAGAAAGCCAAGGACTAGTGATTT
The DNA here is from genome assembly GCF_028885655.2 of Pongo abelii. NCBI lineage: Eukaryota > Metazoa > Chordata > Mammalia > Primates > Hominidae > Pongo > Pongo abelii. The sequence continues at coordinate 54,356,913 of NC_072008.2, forward strand.
TTAATCAAGTTGGTAGCTCTTAAAACACTAGGAATGTATATATATCACAACCACCTGGAGATCTTTTTCAAAAATATACAAACGTGAGCTTCACCTCAGATCTGCTGGAATAATTTATTTCTTGTTTTGTTTTTTGGAAACAGAGTCTTACTCTGTCACCCAGACTGGAGTGCAGTGGCCTGATCTCGGCTCACTGCAACCTCCATGTCCCAGGTTCAAGCAATTCTCCTGCCTCAGCCTCCAGAGTAGCCAGGGCTACGGGCACATGCCACCACACCTGGCTAATTTTTGTATTTTTAGTAGAGACGGGGTTTCACCATGTTGGCCAGGCTGGTCTCAAACTCCTGACCTCAGGTGATCCACCGGCCTCGGCCTCCCAAAGTGCTGGGATTACAGGCGTGAGCCACTGTACCCAGCCTGGAACAATGTCTTGAGTGTGATCCAAACACCTATATTTCAAAACAGTTTCCAGTAGTTTCTCATACACACCCCCAATTAAGAATCACTGAACTAATCCAATTATTCATTTTATCACATAGGCAACTGAGACCTAGAGAGGATAAATGACTTGACCTAGCTAATTGCAGCCGAACCAAGAATAGAACAAGTCTCATGATTCCAGGTATAGGACTTCTTTCACTAAATGTTCTGGAGTAGGTAATGGAAAACAATAGAATAAGAATCTCATGAATTCCTCTCACAATTCCACAATACCCCTCTCCTAACAGGCTAATTTCCTAACTACCCATTTCCAAGATTACTCCTGCTTCCCTGTCTTTGCTCACTTGGTTTCCCTGCCTAGAATGCCTTACTGCCTCTCTTTCCCAATGTTCTGAATACTTTCCATAGGCCTGCCACCTCTTGGACAAATTCCTTGATAATTCCCCTCCTCTTCACTCTTATAGCACAGAGACAGATGACACAGTCACAGAACTAATTTGACAATACCATCATCTTCAAGTTTTAAGGTCACAGGTTCTATCCTACTCTTTTATCTCCATGGTCCTAACCATGTCCTTCCAACTAGAAAGGACAGAGAACAGGAGTTGATTGGTACAGAATAGTAAAGAAAGGCCTAGTGAGATTGTTAAAAACAAAAACAGCTCTGGCAAATGAGAGGGCACTATCATCTCAGCATTTAACTTCTACAGCAGATGTAGTGAAGTCACTAGATTGCAAGCTATCCACAGCTCGAGTAGCAAAGTAGTATTAGGTATCAATTAAGTACCTACTATGTACCAGGCACTGTTCCAAACCCACCTCACGTCCACTAACCTTGCAATAACATCAGGAGTCATTATTATCTTCATTTTAAAGACAAACGATCAATGAGGGTCAGAGGTTAGAGAACTTGACCAAAGTCACATAGCTAAAAAGTGAAGCTAGCCAATAAGCATGACAAGCTGCTCAACATTATTAGTCATTATAGAAATGCCCATCAAAACCAAAATGAGACACCAGTTAGCACCCACTAGGATGGCTATAATCAAAAAATGGAAAATAATGAGTGTTGGCAAGGATGCAGAGAAACTGGAATCCTCGTAAATTGCTAGTGGGAATGAAAAATGGTGCAGTCACTTTGAAAAGTGGTCTCAGAGGTCCTGAAATGGTTAAACATAGTTATCATATGATCCAATGATTCCACTCCTAAGTATATACCCAAGAGAACTGAAAAGCTATGTTCACACAAAAACTTGTACATGAAAGTTCACAGCAGGCTTACTCATAATAGCCCAAAAGTGGAAATAACGCAAATGTCTATCAACTGATGAATGGATAAACAAAATGTGGTATATCCATAAAAGAAAATATTATTTTGCAATAAAAAGGAATGAAGTACGGATTTATGCTACAACACCAATGAACTTTGAAAACAGAATGCTAACGTGAAACAAGCCAGACACAAAAAGCCATATTGTATGACTTCTTTCATATGAGATGCCCAGAACAGGCAAATCCAAAGACATGGAAAAATAAATTAGTAGTTGCCAGGGATTGTGGGGATGGGGAATAAGACTAGTACATACTGGGTTACCCTTTGAGGTTATAAAAAATCTTCTGGAATTAGTGGTGATAGCTGCACAACGCTATGAATATACTAAAGACCATTAAATTGTGCACTTTAAAATGTTGAATTTTATGGTATATGAGTTACACCTCGATTTTTAAAAAGTGGAGCTAGGATTCAAATTCAGCTCTGTTTACAAATCCCAAGCTCCCCTAAGGCTTTAAGAACTTTAAGAACTTTTTATTATGGAAAATTTTAAATATACAAAGGTAATGAATCCCCATGAAAGCATTACCCACTTTCAATTGTTATCAATGTTAAGTCATTCTTGTTTCATCTACCTTGCCCCCCTCCTTTTTATGGTGTGTGGGTGTGTGTGTGTGTGGGGGGGGTGTGTGTGTGTGTGTATATATATATATATATTTTTTTTTGGAGACAGAGTCTCGCTCTGTTGCCCAGGCTGGAGTGCAGTGGCATGATCTCGGCTCACCGCAACCTTCGCCTCCCAGGTTTAAGTGATCCTCCTGCCTTAGCCCCCCTAGTAGCTGGATTACAGGCACATGCCACCAGGCCCAGCTAATTTTTGTATTTTTAGTAGAGACAGGGTTTCACCACGTTGGCCAGGCTGGTCTCGAACTCCTGGCCTCAGGTGATCCACCCGCCTCAGCCTCCCAAAGTGCTGGGATTAGAGGCGTGAGCCACTGTGCCTGGCCTTTTTATGGTATTTTAATATTTTTTGTTGTGATTAAAAGCCACATAAAATTTACCATCTTGACTATTTTTAAGTGTACAGTTCAGCTGTGTTATGGATATTCACATTGTTACATAACGTATCTCCAGAATTTTTTCATCTTGCAAATCTGAAATTCTATATCCATTAAATAACAGCTCCCTTTTCTCCCTCCTCCTAGCTCTTGGTAACCACAATTCTATTTTCTGTCTCTATGAATTTGAGTACTTTAGATACCTCATATAAGCGGAATCATATGGAAGTTGTCCTTTTTTGACTGGCTTATTTCACTTAGCATGATGTCCTCAAGTGTTCATCCATATTGTAGCATGTGACAGGATTTCTTTCCTTTTTAAGGCTGAATAATTTTCCATTGTATGCTATACATTTTGTTTATCCATTCATCCATCAACAGACATTTGCGTTGCTTCCAGCTCTTGGCTACTGTGAATAGTACTGCTATGAACATGGGTGTGCAAATATCTCTTAGAGATCCTGCTTTCAATTGTTTTAGATATATACTCAGAAGTGGAATTGCTGAATTATATGGTAGTTTTATTTTTAATATTATAAGGAACCTCCATACTGTTTTCCACAGCAGCTGCAGCATTTTACAATTCCACCAACAGTGCATAAGGGTTCCAATTTATCCACATCCTTGTCAACACTTATTTTCTGTGTGTTTTTTTAACAGTAGCCATCCTAATGAGTGTGAGGTAATATCTCACTGTGGTTTTGATTTGCATTTCTCGGAGGATTAGTGATGTTGAATATCTTTTCATAAGCTATTGACCATTCCTGGCATATCTTAAAGCAAATTCCAGACATCAAATCACTTCACCCATAAATACTTCATTATTTAACTCTCACAGTTAAAGTAACAAACAGTACCATTATTACGCCCAACAAAATTAACAATTTCTTAATATCATAATATCTAGTCCCTATTCTACTTTCTATGATTGTCCCGAAAATGTCTTTTGATGGTTGCTTTGTTCAAATCAGGATCAAACAGAATCCACATGCTGTATTTGGTTGATACGGCTTCTAAGGACCTTAATGTATAACAGTTCCCCTTCCCTTTATTTATATGCCATTTATTTGTTTCAAAAAATCCAGTTTTTAGATTAGAAAAGTAATATACATTATTTAACAAATGGTGTTGGGATAACTGAAGAGTCATTTGAGGAGAAAAACATGGATCCATACTTCACACTTTAACTAGGATAACCATAAAAATAATAGGCCAGGCACGGTGGCTCATGCCTGTAATCCCAGCACTTTGGGAGACCAAGGCAGGCAGATCACTTGAGGTCAGGAGTTCAAGACCAGCTTGGCCAACATGGTGAAACCCCGTCTCTACTAAAAATACAAAATTTAGCCGGGTATTGTGACTGGTGCCTGTAATCCCAGCTACTCGGGCTAAGGCAGGAGAATTGCTTGATCTCAGGAGGTAGAGGTTGCAGTGAGCCAAGACCGTGCCACTGCACTCCAGCCTGGGCGACAGAGCAAGACTCCATCTCAAAAAAAAATAATAATAAAAATAAAAAAAAAATACACCATGAGAGAAATTTTGTATAATCTCAGAGTGGGGATAGTTTATGAGCAAATCCAGTAACACTCCCAGAAAACGGTCAATACTCTTGACTATATGAAAATCAAACATTTCCACAGTATGAATGTATAAATGACTGATGAATAAGAAAAAAAAATCAAACATTTCTGCCTGGGAAAAACCAATGTAAGTAAGCTCAAAAGACAAATGACAATCTGCAAAAAAATTTGCAACTTACAGTGCAGAGGACTAATTTCCTTAATAGAGAAGGGAAAAAACCTAACAATGTAAGAGAACATTTCACAAAAAAGGAAACAAATAGGTTTTAAGCATATAAAAAGATGATCAAACTCACTTGTGATAAGAGAAATAAAAATTAAAATAATACTGAAACATGATGTTTCACGTGCAAGATTAACAAATAATGTATTGGTGAAGGAAACAGGCACTTGCAAACATTCCTGGTAGGGGTATAATGGTAGAATCTCTAGGGAGAGCGATTTGGCAAGACCTTTCAAAATTACAATTGTGCATACCCTTTGCCCCAGCAATTCTCCTTTCAGGGATTTATCTTTTAGATATGTAAAGCACTTGGAACAATGAAAGTGCCTAAGTGTGAACAACTCCTTTGCAAACACAAAATATTTACTGCAGAATTATTTGTAATAGGTGAAGACTGGAAACAACCTAATTAACTGCCCATCAATAAGGGACGAGTTAAGTAAATCATAATGTATACGTACAATGGAATAGTGTAAAACCATAAAAAATAATGACAAAACTCTATACACATAGGAAAATCACCAAGATATGGTAAATGGTAAGTGCAAGGTACAGAACATTATGCATAGTATGCTGTTTTTAAAAGGTGTTTTTTGTGAATATGTATATATGTAAAATGTGCATATATATATAAGATGTATAACTATATTTATTTGCTTTTATATCCATAGTATCTCTGAAAGAATACACAACCAACTGATAATATTGGTCCCCTCCAGGGAGGAGAACCTAGTGACTGGGAAAGGGGTGGAATATTTTTTATCATATATCCTTTTGTATCTTTTGAATTTTTGTACCATGAATTATAAGTTAATCAAAAGATAAAATTGAAGCTGAATAAAAGCAGAACATATTCAGGGAAAAAAAAATCAAACAATATGGCAGTGTGTAGAATGAAAATAGTCCTTTTACTCTCATTCCTTGGAAGTAATCGCTGTTCTAAGCCCCATCCCTGAAGAGTCTGAGTAGGTCTAGGGTCAGGCTGGAAATCTGTTTTTTAACAAGAACCCCAGATGATTTCATGATGAAGCAAGTTTAAAAAACACTTATCTAGTCAGATCACACAACATGGCAATTTATTCCTAGCAAAATACAATCAGCATTCAATCCTGACAGGGCAAAGAGCCAACAATGACCGTCAGAATAGTGAGCACTCTGGCTCCATTTACACATTTATCATCACTGTTACCACCTGTAAGCGCCTGGCCCAAATTGGTCCAGTTTAGTCGTTAACCTTGCAATTTTCCAGGAGAGTGAAATGATTTAGGAGAGATTCAACTATAACATAACCAAACAACTGATCAGAAAAAACAGCACATTTGAGTTTTAAAGAAAGCAAGAGTTGAGATTCTGAACGACTATCTATAGCTTTTAATTGCTGGTTCACCCTTCAGTTCAGTGAATAGGAGTTGAGGGCCTACTAAGTGCCAGGATGCAGACAGCACAAAGCAAGACACTTAACTTGTGAGAAGTTATGGAGCACAGGGTACCATGGGAACACAGAGTAAAGGCACCTCAACAGTCAGTGGGGTGATGGTTTTTGAGAGGAAGTGACACCTGTTTATAGAACTCAGGGGAGGCCGGGTGTGGTGGCTCATGCCTGTAATCCCAGCACTTTGGGAGGCCAAGACAGGCGGAACACAAAGTCAGGAGTTTGAAACCAGCCTGGCCAATATGGTGAAACCCCGTCTCTATTTAAAAAAAAAAAAAAAAATTAGCCGGGTGTGGTGGCGGGTGCCTGTAGTACCAGCTACTCAGGAGGCTGAGGCAGGAGGATTGCTTGAACCCAGGAGGTGGTGGTTGCAGTGAGCTCAGATCGCACCACTGCATTCCAGCCTGGGCGACAGAGCGAGACTCCGTCTCAAAAAAAAAAAAAAGAAAACCTCAGGGGAAAACAGCTCTCTGAGAAGACATGTCTCATTTCCAACCACAGGTAGTCTAAAGAAGTGGCTTGCAAACTGTGCTTCCCCAAACCAGAATTTTGGTAGGTGGAGACCAGACCAAATAACTAGAGAGGATTGGTGTTTCTACTTTTTTAAATTTTTATTTTTTGAGGGTATCATTTTGTCACCAAGGCTGGAATGCAGTGGCAGGATCACGGCTCACTGCAGCCCCAACCTCCCGAGCTCAAGCAACCCTGCCACTGCAGCCTCCCAAATAGCTGGGACTACAGGTGTGCACTGCCATGTCTGGTTAATTTTTGATTTTGTGTAGAGACAGGTCTTGCTATGTTGCCCAGGCTGGTCTCAAACTCCTGGACACAAGCAATCTTCTTACCTTGGCTTCTCAAAGTGCTGGGATTACAGGCATGAGCCACCGCACCTGGCCTGGTGTTCCTAACTTTCTCTTCAACCTGAGCTCATAGTCCCCATTTTATGTATTATATACTGCGGCTCTTTCAGAAATATTTGAAGAGTACTTGATATTAAAAACAACCAGAGGTATTAATCACTAGAATGTAAGCTTCAAGAAGGCTGAGATTTTAAAAATCTGTTTTGTTCACTGCTGTTATCTCCAGTACATAGACCACTCGCACAGAGTAGACAACCAATGAACTGTTTCAACTTTCAACCAATATGTACTGAGCCAGGCACTGATATATGCCAGGCACCAGTCTAGGTATGGAGACACAGCAGTAACAAGAGCCAAGAGTCTTTGACCTCATGGAACTAACTGTAGTGATTAACATTTCAAGATAGACACTGGGCTAGGCATATTTCATTTATCCTTCTAACTCTGTAAAATGGGTATTAGATCATTCATCCCCCTCCCTCTCCTTTATTTAAACAGAGAAAACAGAAGCTTGGAAAACTTAAGTAACTTGCCCCAAATAACACAGCTAGCAATATGGCAGTACTTGGATTTGAACCAATTAGGTCTGACTTTAAAATAATGCTCTTTCAGGGCTGGACATAGTGGCTAATGCCTGTAATCCCAGCACCTTGGGAGGCAGAGGGAGAAGCAGGAGGATCGCCTGAGCCGAGGATTCCAGCCTGGGCAACACAGTGAGATCCCATCTCTACCAAATATTGTTTAAAAAATTAGCCAGGCATAATAGTACATGCCTGTGGTCCCAGCTACTCAGGAGGCTAAGGTGGGAAGATCGCTTGAGCCCAGGAGGTTGAGGCTGCAGTGAGCCGAGATCATGCACTGCACACCAGTCTGAGCAACAGAGTGAGACCCTGTCTCTAAAAAAACAAATGGTCCTTCCATTAAGTACACTGTTTCTCAAATAAAGGAAACCGGAAAAGTGGGCATAAAGTAATCTGAGATCAACTCACAAGTAATACAATAAACACAAGGGCATAAAAGAAATAACTAGATTGTAAGCCCATTAGTGGCAGAATTATGTTAGCACTCTGCCTGGACCATAAAAAGAGTATAATAAATGCTTCTTAAAGTAACTTCAAATTAGAGGCAATACTGCTTTCTGACCTCTGCAGTACTTGACTTCCTCCAGCTTGTCCCATATTCCCTCAAGCCCCTCTACCATGCTAAATACACCAAACTAGTGACTGACTCCAGCTGAGTTCTGTGGTTTATCTTCACTACCTGTTCTCACCAAGGCAAAAAGAAATCAGAGATAGTAAGGAAGTATCACCTTATAAGAAGATTCGAGGGCAGGATGGATTATATATAAGTCTGGTTCAGCAATAGAAACATAGATGACTTACATTTCAACTGGAACTCTAACTATTAAATAATTACAGACTGAAACTACTGTTGATGCAAATATGCATCACTACATTGTGGAGTTCACCAACCAACCATTAAGAGACCAGACTGATAATCACAAAGCTAAAGAATAATGTATTAAAAGAATAGCAGCAATTAGGAACCACAGTTACTTCAAAGAAACATTGATAAAGTGGCCTTCCCTCTCAACTGTAGGAATTTCAATTATCTACATGCACATACGTGGTAGTCTTTGCCATGAAATACGGCAGTCAAGCTAGAGGTAGTAGAATACTGATCCAGTGTTCAGTACACACTATTAAGGTACTAATTTTAATTTGCAAGTACCCAATTTTAGTACTTTTTTTTCTTTTCTGAGATGGAATTTTGCTCTTGTTGCCCAGGCTGGAGTGCAATGATGTGGTCTCGGCTCACTGCAACCTCCACCTCTGGGTTCAAGCAATCCTCCTGCCTCAGCCTCCCAAAGTAGCTGGGATTACAGGCGCCCACCACCATGCCCGGCTAATTTTTGTATTTCTAGTAGAGAGTTTCACCATGTTGGCCAGGCTGGTCTCGAACTCCTGACCTCAGGTGATCCATCCGCCTCGGCCTCCCCAAGTGCTAGGATTACAGGCGTGAGCTACCGCGCCCGGCCCAATTTTAGTACTCTTAATTACTCTTAGGCTGCCAGAAGCCAGCCCATTTCTGCAGATGAAATCTTCTGTTAAAGAACAAAAGGGAAAACTTGGATTTTTAAAAAACCTGTTGTGTGTCAACCATGGGCTGGAAACTGTACTTTAGATACTAACTTTTGTTATCAGTATATACAGCAGGAGCTTTGACATCCAGTGAACCTATGATCAAAGTTTGTGGGGACAAGTCACAGGCAAGTCACTTAGCTTCTTCATCTGTAAAATGGAGATTTACTTAATTCCTATCCAATTCTAAGACTTACAATTTATAATAGCTGGCACAGACTGAAAAAGTAGCTATGAAAGTCTGTTTTGCAGAGATGAAGTCTGTGGTATGCACTACTGTCTGAAGGTCCTCAGAAATAATTTGAGACAAGTAGACACCAGAATAGGCATTTGTTTAGCCCAAAGCAAATCTTCACGACTGAAAAGTCAGAGGTATCATGAAAAGTATTCTTAGGAGTAAGAGAGCGAGAATCCAAGGGAACCTCTGGGTTACCTCAGAAAGGAGGACGGGAACTGCAGAGAAGACAATGATCACAAGAAATTTCTGAGTCTTTGAACTAGGGACTGTAAATGCTTACACGGATGGGAAGCTAACATGAATGAAGGGGCTGAGTGAAGAAAAATTAACTTCCAAAAATGTAATATTTGGCCAGGCATGGTGGGTAATCCCAGCACTTTGGGAGGCTGAGGCAGGAGGATTGCTTGAGGCCAGGAGTTTGAGATCAGCCTGGGCAACCTAGCAAGACCCTGTCTCTAAAACAAACAAACAAAACAAAACCTTAAAAATTATCTGGGTGTGGGTGGCACATGCCAGTAGTCCTAGCTACTGGGGAGGCTGAGGTGGAAGGTTTGAGCCCAGGAGTTCAAGGTTATAGTGAGCCATGTTCACACCACTGCACTCCAACCTGGGCAACAGAACAAGACCCTGTGTTTAAAAATAAAAAACACACACACAGAAATGTATTTTTATTTAAGCTGTGGGTGTTTATACATGCAAAATACTGGAGTTTACATTTTACATTAAAGACATAAGTGAAAAACTAGAAAATTTATCATTACACTTTTTTTTTTTTTTTGTAGTTTATTCTCCTTTGACTTGGAACTGGTGGCCTGACACATTTATGTGCCAAGAGGTCAACGTTAGGTCTTATATTTTTGTTACAACATGCAGTACAGAATTGAGCCTTGAATGCTTTCACTTCAAGTGACTAATTTGATCCTATTTCATAATGGAAAACAGCTGTTTAGAAATGTAGGCATTTCCAAACACAGAAGTTTGGCATAGTGTTTTTTATATTTCGGTAACTACTTCCAAGGTATTTGTAGAATTCGGCATTTCAATGACATCATGCTTCATTTTCAGTACCATGGCACAGTAATTCAGAATCTCCATTGTAGCTCTTCTTTCATACTCTAAACACTGAGAAAGGCTAATTGAACAATATTAGTTCATTTTCATCAAATATCTCAGAGAACCTTTTCTGGAATTCAACAGACAACTCCACAACTGTGGGAATGTAATTCAGGCCATCACTTTCAATTCTTGGAAACCAATTTCAGCAAAGGAAAGTCAGCCAGTTTATCTCTTGCCAAATGAGTTTCCCAAAGGCATAATTTTGCTAGGAACAAGCAAGTACAACCATACATTTGTGAAGGTATTTCTGAACAATGCTGTTTTTATTCATAGTGTCTAGATGAGTTGTAAAATCAACCAAACAAGCCAAATATTTTATTTCAATCTCTGCGGGTGTGGTGAATGCCCTTTGGATGCCAAATCATTTTTTTCCAGTATCTTGAGTACCATGTTCAACTAAGCCAATCAATCTCCATGTAATAGGGCAGATTTCCATAACATGCACCTAATAATTCACCAAGCAAAGTATTCAATTGTGGTGCAAACCACAATGTTAATTACTAGTTCCTGATCTGACTGATTCATTTTGAAGCTTTTAGCAGAAATAGCTTTAAGTTTAGGTCCCTGGAAAGTGTTTCTGCTTCAAATTGTTTCTTGGGTCCAACAGTTCTTAACACTATTGCAGAAGCACAATCTGTAGCCATACTTACTAATTTTGGCCAATTGTTATTAAAAATCTCAAGACTTTTCTCATCACACAAAATCCAGGTATTTCCAGATGTACCTGTGATGAGTCCAAGAGTCAGGTTACATCAAATTCTTAACACATAAATCATACCTAAGTGCAGTGGCTCTCAAACTTTAGCATGTATCAGAATCAGCTGGAGGGCTTGTTGAAATGGATCCATAAGCTCCCCCACCTTTCTCGCCAGTTTCTGATTCTGTAGGTCCGATGGGGTAGGGGACTGAGAATGTGTATTTCCAACATGTTTCCAGATGGTACAGTGCTGTTGGTCTGGGACCATACTTTTGAGAACCACTGGCTACGTATACAGCTAAATGCATAGCTATGTGGATGGAGTTTTTAATCTGTTGTAACCAGCTGCTATGTAAATCTCCAAAAATAATTTAACTTTTTGACTAAATCTGGCCCAAGAATGATTAGCCATCAATGTTTGACATCCTGAACAAAAGTACTTCCTACCTTTGCAAATGCTTGTTTATAACATAATTTCTGTTGTACTCAACAAACACTTTTATAAAACTACTGCATAAAGAAGGCTTTCAACCCCTGGCAGTTTTTTTCATTTAATACATAATTGCCTTTTGTGGCATCACTTATTTTATCTGTATCTAGAAATATAGCCTGTTGAAATTCCAAGTACATTTTTAAGTTCTTTTCATTTCAGCATTCATCATTTCTGTATAATGATATTTCTTTTTTTTGAGACGGAGTTTCGCTCTTATTGCCCAGGCTGGAGTGCAATGGTGCAATCTCAGCTCACCACAACCTCCACCTCCCAGGTTCAAGTGATTCTCCTGCCTCAGCCTCTCGAGTAGCTGGGATTACAGGCATGCGCCACCACGCCCGGCTAATTTTGTATTTTTAGTAGAGACAGGGTTTCTCCATGTTGGTCAGCCTGGTCTCAAACTCCCGACCTCAGGTGATCCGCCTGCCTCGGCCTCCCAAAGTGCTGGGATTACAGGCGTGAGCCACCGCGCCCGGCTGTATACTGATATTTCTTACAATGGTTTACTTTTAAATGGTATCTTAAATTGTAGTCTTTCAACAGACACATTTTATTTAGACGTATATGAAAATTCATCAACTCCACAAAGAAATAGGCTCTTTCCTGTTCAAATACGTGAACTTCTTCCATAAAAAAGATTTTTTTCACTTTGCACAGATGTGGGTATGAGAAATATTTCATATTCATCAAAAATATTATTTAAAAAGAACAAGCACAACAATCAATGGTGTTTCAGTTATCTATTTCTGTGTAACAAAGTAGCCCCCAAACTTGGTGGCTTAAAACAACATTTATTATCTCATAGTATCTGTAGGCATGGCTTAGCTGGGTCCTCTGGCTCAAGGTCTCCTACAGGCTTCAATCAAGGTGCCAGCCAGGGCTGCAGTCATCTCAAGGCTCGCCTGGGGAAGGATCCGCTTCCAAGCTCACTCACGTACGTGGCTGTTGGCAGCAATTCAGTTCCTTGCGGGCTGTAGTTGGACTGAGGGCCTCAGTTCCTCACTGAGTGTTGGTTGGAGGCTTCCCTCAGTTTCTTTTCCTGTGGGCCTCTCCATAGGGCAGCTCACAACATGGCAGCTTGCTTCATCAGAGTGATCAAGCAAGAAGAGCCAGAGAGAAAGAGAGAGAGAGTGCAAACAAGATGGAAGTCACAGTTTTTTATAACCTAATCTTGGAAGTGACATCCCATCACTTTTGTTGTAGTCTGCTAATCAGAAGGAAGTCACTAGGTCCAGCCCACAAATGGGGGGGACGGGAGGAGATTACAAAAGGGTGTGAATACCAGGAGGTGGGACTCATTGGGAGCCATTGTAGAAGATGTCTAACATGAATGACAAGTGGCACTTCGTCATTGTGGCAGGGAGACACCATGGAGCTGTAGAGACCAATAAATGAAGACCATGTGGTTCACCAAAAGGGGTCAACCAGTATTGCCAGAGGATCTGATATTTCAGGAGTAGTTGGAAAGAGACTTTTTTGCAACATTTCTCAATTTTTAAAAGATGGCAACAAATTCGAACTTGTTAAAAAAGAAGTGTATTCATATAATGCAAGTTAAATGACAGCAGGAAATGATAATCATTCAATTCGTTCAACTAGATGATGCCTTAATATTCAGTCCAAGTGCATTATTTGATTTCAGATCCTGGTGAACACTATTGATCAATGAAAATAAACGAAGTTCTTTCAAAAAGAAAAGGAAAAAAAATGTGTGGGCCAATGCAAAAATACATGCATGGGCCACATAAGGCCTATGGGCTGCCAGTTTGCCATCTTTGCCATAACCTTTGTAATTTCCTCATGTGATACAGATGAACGGGCAAGGGTTTTGCTTCTGGTATGCAAATCCTGGTTTCTGCCACTTCTACTAGTTATGTCCCTGGGCCTAATGACAAGGGCCGGAGAAATGATCCTGGGGACTTATACCGTAAGTATTTTCTTACTTGTCTCCTCTACTAGACTATGAGCTCCTGGAAGGGTAGGGTACCATGCTTTGTACCCCTGACTTCAACACGCCTTATCTCACTTCCCTACTTCATTTTCTCCACAGCATTTCCTACGTCACAAAACATATTTTGCCTATTTATCTTGTTTGTTATCTTCTCCATTAGAATATAAGTTTCATGAGGTCAGAAATCTGTTTTATTCACTGCTATATCCTCACAGTCTTGAACTTTGCCTGGCACACAGGAGTCCAATAAACATTGGCTGAGTAAATTAATTCCATTGTTCATAGTACTTAGCACAGTGTCTGGCACAGAACAGGTGCTCAAAAATATTAACTGAACTGAAAAGCATTGTCCTGATAAGAAAAATGGGGTAAAATTAGGCTAGATAATGGTGGGCAGATCATGAAGGCATGCCATGCTAAGCTTAAAGCACGAGAGTGAGGTGATCAATGTCCAACCTACTAGGTGCACAAGATATTTTATAATTTTTTTTTTTATATACAGGGTCTTAACTCCGTCACCCAGGCTGCAGTGCAGTGGTGTGATCTCAGCTCACTGCAACCTCAACCTCTCAGGCTCAAGCAATCCTCCTGCCTCAGCCTCCTGAGTAGCTGGGACTACAGGTGCGCACCACCATGCCCCGCTACAAGATATTTTAGTCAATATAACAGTAGCAGGCATTTATATGGCATTTACTACGTGCCATATGATGTTCCAAGCATATTACTTAAATCATTTAACACTCACAACAAAATTTGTGATGTAGGTATTATTGTTAAACTGAGGCACAGAGCAAGTAACTTGCCTAAGCTTACATAATGAGTACTTAGAAGAATAGGGGTCTAAACCCAGGCAGTCTGGCTCCAAGGCCTGTGTTGTCAGCCATTATGCTACACAAACTAAATATAGGAATAAATGCTCTGGAAAAAGTTATTAAAATTGAACTATAAAAATGCAATTATACTGTTTTGAGATATGTTAAAGATGAAGGATTTTGGTGTCAAATATCTTTAGGTCCAAATCTTGGTCCAACCATGTTCTAGCAGTGTAACCTTGGGCCAGTAACTACACCGAGCCTGTTTTTTTTTTTTTTGGCTATAAAAAGCAGAGATTTAGGCCGGGCGTGGTGGCTCATGCCTGTAATCCCAGAGCTTTGGGTGGCTGATGCAGGCGGATCACCTGAGGTCAGGAGTTCGAAACCAGTCTGGCCAACATGGTGAAACCCCGTCTCTACTAAAAATACAAAAATTAGCTGGGTGTAGTGGCACGCGCCTGCAGTCCCAGCTACTTGGGAGGCTGAGGCAGGAGAATTGCTTGAACCCAGGAGGTGGAGGTTGTAGTGAGCCAAGATCACGCCACTGTACTCCAATCTCGGCCACAGAGCAAGACTCTGCCCCAAAAAAAAACAAAAAAAAAAGAGAGAGAGAGAGAGATTTAATCTGTCATAGGAGTAGAGGAAAAAATAGAGATTAATACCTCTCCTGTTGGGTGGTTGTGAGGATTAAATGAATATTGGTGAGGTACCTCACCCATGTGGTAGCTATTATTACTACCATCAAAGGGGAATATATTCTATAAGTGCATTGCTAAGCAGCTACAAAACTTCTGAGTAACAGAAGTTTGGCAATTCAGTTTGCAATGTGAGTTTATTTAGATGGAATTAACATATAACATTGTATAGCACTGATTCTAAATTCTTCTTTATCTGACCTGTAAAGCCCTCTACAGTGATTCAGTCAGTAAAGGTAAATCAACCAATCTCTCTCTCTCACAGCAAACATTATTTTATATATGTCAAGTCCTAGAGCAAATCTCCGCCCTCTTGGAACTCATTTAAAAGAGAATTATGTGATATGAAAATACTATGAAAGAGAAAAAATATGAGAGAGGTAAGAACAGAGTACTCTGGTAGTAAAGGGAAGGCTGCATCTACCACAGCTGACAGAGGCTGGCTAGGAAAGATTCTATAGGATAACTTTTGAGCAGGAATAAGGGGGAATTTGCTACGCAAAGGTCAAGATAAACATAAGAAAAATACTATGAGAGAGGACACGGTATGTCTAGGAAACTAAGAAAATACAGAATGGTTGGAACAGGGGTGGCCAGAGGTGAGCACCAGGTAAGTCTGGAGAGAGTTTGGGATCAGATTGTGAAGGGCGCTGTCTGCCATGGTGAGAAGTTTGGACTCGGTAGGGTGGACAAATACACCTTTGGGCATATAACAGAGTCAGCTTCTGTTTTCAGAATGGTGTCTCTGGCAGCAATATGGCAGATGGAGTCCAGAGAGTGTTATGGTAGAGGAACAAGTTGACACTGTCTTCCTGGTTCAGATAAGAAATTTTGGCAGACTGAACTAAAGCAATGGGGGTGGAAACAGACAGAAGTAGCTGGACTCAGGAGACATTTCTGACGTAGAACTCAAAGGATCCGATGACCAAGTAAATGTGGGAAGTGACAGGAGAATGAAGAATTGAGGACTCCATGGCTTCTGGCTTGAAACTGATGAAAGACACCATTCATAGAAAAAGAGAGTACCAGAAGTGAAACAAGTTTTGGGGAAACATAATGAGTTCCATTTTGAGTATTTTTTAGTTTAAGTGACCTAAAAGACATCAAGTAGTAGAGAGCTGAAAAGATGTGTTGAAAGCTCATGAGAGAGGTCGAGGGTAGAGACAGAGCAATAGGAATCATCAGAATTTAATTTATACTTAAAGCCACAATAATGGATGAGATTGCTCAGGAAACAAAAGCAGAAGAATACGACTAGGACAGAAGCCTTGAGAGCACCAACATTTAAAGAAGCAGGCAGAAGAGGAATAAGGAAAAGAGAAGAAAGAACTGGAGGGTTACAAGGAGAATCAGAAGTGAGTTGAATTATGAAATCCAAGGAAGATAGTTCAAGAATAGGATGGCTTGATATTAATGATCTTAAAGAGGACCAAGAAAGGCTAAGAATGGAAATGCATGTGGCAGCTTCAGAGTGGTGACATCAGATATAAAGTAGCACTAGGCTAGGGAACGAGAATTAATACAATCTGCTTCTTTAAGAATAATGGTGAATAGGGAAGAAAGGAGATAAAGATAATGGCTCGAAGGAATTAGAAAATAAAGGGGAAGTTTTTGTTTTTCAAAGATTATTTGTGCATGCTGTAAGTGAAAGAAACCAGAGAGGCAGAGACTGAAACTGTAGAAAGGACAGGGATTACTACTTTTGAATTCCTATAACATCACCGTATGACTCACTTGGCACTTAGCTTACACATTTGCCTTGTATTGGCAGTATTGTACATTTAGCAATGCTGGCACAAACTAAGTGCTCAAAAAATCTACTTATGATTGTTTGTCTTCTATGCATATTATCTAGCCAATAACAGTGTACAATCATACACAAGAATGTACAAACGAAGGAAACAGGATGGTGGAATTGTGTAAACTTTGAGCAATATAAACCTAGAACAATAATTTTTATCCACCACTTACTAGTACTTAGAAGAAAGAAAAATTATTTTACCTCTTGGTTATCTCAGTTACTCAACTGTAAAATGGGGAGAATACCATGCACCTTGCAAGCTCTTGAGGATTAAATGAGATATTTTAAAAGCTTTTAATATACAACTTGTTGCCTAAGAAGTAATTATTAGTTTATTTTCCAACCACTAGAGCATCTAGAAAAGTCAATGACTTTTCAGAATGTCTATGACTAATGGTAAGTAAACAATCAGGAGGCATAGCAGCCATTGCTTTATCGTATTCTAGAGAACCAAAGCACAAAATGGTATCTGTTCTCAAAGTCTGGTTATTCATATGCCACCAACATGATTTCTGCCATATCCAAGTACTGCAACTTAATAGCTTTCTTTAAATCAACTCATTTTATGTAATCATAATCATTCTAAAAAAGTATAGCTGTGAAATGGTGAGTTTGATATGCTGATCATTTTTTTCTAATTACACAGTAACCATTAAAACAAAGCATTCATTCCCTTAATCACCCTAAATTATCTCCTGAATCACAATCTAAAACTGCTTTAGGTTGCTTTATTTCTGAGACCCTTAGGAAGCAATCAGGCAAGCAATTTGTGGGTTTACTTAATTTTCCTTCTACTGATTATCATTTACAAAGCTTTGCAGAGCATATAAATGAAACCAACCAAATCAAAAAATTCATCCCAGCAATATACACTGGATCTTTTCATGGGAAGTCCGAAGTTGTCTAAAGCTAAACAGACAACCCAGCAACTTATCTATTACTTAATCCTTCCACCTCTACTTTCTGTATCACAAATGAAATTGAGATTGGGAATAAAGGCCCATCTTGTGGTCTAGCCTGAAGAACAAAACCAAAGAGGGAAGAGATACAGTAGTGGGTTTTGTTCTGAGGCACTGACATTCAGTCAAAAGAAACAGTAGGCATGCAGATCATCCAAGTGAAAAATTCCCACCTTCAAGACAGTAGAACACTCCTCTGAAAAGGGAAACCACAATCGGTTATTAATCAATACCTTTCAAGTCTGTGCTACAATCCAGGGAGTTCTTCATCACTCCAGTAACAACAAAAAAGTCACTGACCAGAACCGAGAGAGAACTTCACTCATTGGTAACATCGACAGACACTTTAGATATGCAATTTTGGAGCTGGTCTTAAATCCATTATATTAAGAGCCACACTACACTCTTAAAAAGTCACTTCCACAATCCATTCTCTTAGGATCATTGACCTATTCATTATGGAAAAAAACAATGTACCCTGCACCCAAAGTACACAGGACATTATGGAGAATACAAAAAGATCAGAGTTTGTTTATAATCTAGCACAGGGAATAAGATTTATACATTCCCCAAGAGTGCTTCTAAGGACTAAAGAGGACTGCTGGGAATTTTTCCCCAACATTTTATTATGAAAAACTTCAAACATATGGCAAAGTTGAGATAATTTTACAGTGAACATCTGAATACCCGTGACTGAGATTCTACTATTTTTACTATACCTGATTTATCACATATCCATCTATTCAATCCATCTTTTTTATTAACTGCTGGGATTTTAAAAATGAGACTGTGTAGTGAAGTATGACAAAAATATACTAAGGGCTGCTTCTCTAAAGATTTTGACAGATGGGGTATATAAACAAAAAAGACTTTGGAAACCACAAACCCATACTCAAGTGTTCAACCCTCCTGCCAACCTCCAATCAAAATCTATTCAGAGCTCATAACTGGCTATTCGGGTCCCCACACCCTTGGCCGCTATCTGAACTATCTACAGCCCTCTTCATGGCTTAGCACCATTGGTGAAGCCTTCCCCAACTTTCACTCCCTTACTCAAAATTAACCATGCCCCCTATAGGGGCCACATTTTTCATAATTTGCAATTAGCCCACAGTATCTGCAATTTATTATCTCTTTCACTAAACCTTGTCCTCCTTGAGGACGGGATCCCCTTATTTACCTCTCAGTCCTCAGCAAGCAGCTAGTACTTAGTCTACAGCAAGCACTCTAATAAAAAAGTAAGTGAATGACCTGAACCCGTTTTTACCCAGGAGCCAAGGAAGAGTTTAGCTGAGTGGGGAAATGATCTAATCACAGTGCACTTTAGAAAGATTCATTTTAGAGCAGCACTGTTGTTTAGAGTATGAGCTTTGGAGGAAGACCACATAGGCACAAATCTCAGCCCTGCCACTTATCTCTGGGTGACTTTGGGCAAGCTTCTAAGCCCATGCCTCAGTTTCCTCATTTGGAAAACGGATAATACTGCTTCATAGGTTATTGCGAGGATGATGAGGTAATTTTTTTTAAAAGAAGTGCATAGATCGGCACCTAAAACATAGTAAATATTCCATCAATGTGGTCACTATTGCCAGCAACCAGGTTAATAACAACGAGGTTAAAAAGTCCTTAAAAGCCGGGATGGTAGCAGTGAAAACAAAGTGGAAAGAATGGCCATGAATAAAGAATCTACCTTAAAATGTTCAGTCAGAAGAGCAAGCAAATGTGTGCCTTTTTTTCTTTTTAACCTTGTATGAGATAGCTCACGTTTGGATTAGTTTAAATTAAAACAACTATAATCTAGGCACTCTAGGCACAGATTTGATGCTGAGAACGAGTCTAGCATGACTGGACTCTAGCCACAAGCTCTATAACTACTGCAAGCTTCTCTGTTTAGGTCTTTTAGTCTCTGAGCTAAAATTTCTTTCCTCCTCATTACTCCAGCCGACACCACTTCTTAAGTGATTCCCACAATCCCCTGTTCTGTCTAACTGTAAGGACAACCCCCAAGAACCTTGGTTGGGGGAATAGGTTTGCGGTTTCGTTCCACCCAACCCTGTACTAGTTTTCTTTTTCTTCTTCCTGCCCACCTCCTTTACTTCCCAAGCCTTGCTATTCTCTACACGTAGGAACTTGAAACCTAAGAGTATGGGAAAGCAACAGAGCAGCAGCAGTGGTGCCAAGAACTGGGGATGCTGCCAAGCTGTTCCCCAGACCCCATATGCAGTGACCCAACTACATGCAGATTGGACTTAACTGCCTATGGGGCCTTGCACACTTAATATTCCTTTCTGCTTCTGCTCATTTTCTTCCTCCCACTTAAAGCAGCCTCCTCCTAAGCTTGTGACTCATTCAATTCCAATCCATCTTTGAAGACCCAGGTGAGGTCCAACTTCTTCAGGGAAGTCTCCCCTGACCACTTTAGTCCAAAGATATCCCACCACCCCCACATACAGAAAACAGGAACTGTACTTACTGTCTGGACCATAAGGCATAATCACATACACATTGCTATAATTAAATGTTTCATGTGTATACATTTAACTTTCCAAGGGCATGAGCAGTGTCTCACATGTCTTTAAAACCCTTACACTCAGTGCGTTAATACTTGTTGAACAGTGACTGAATCAGTGGGTTTTTATGTGTTTAGGCTAAGGCAGGAGGAAGAAGATGCATGTTGAAATGAAAAAGGCTGAATGGACAGATGGGTAAAAAAGCAGCAGTGGGTGAAGACGGAAAAACAATGTAGAATAAAGGTGTTCAGTTCACACCTGCTTAAGTGATTTACTGCGAGGTTGGAAAGAGATACAGGAGAGAGATGTCAACTGGAAAAAGCAGGGTAAAGGCATTTCAGTTTGAGGCAGAAGACAGCAGGAGAAAGGTGAGGCTACAAAAGAAATTCTGACTAGATTCTGCTGAAACCTAGTGGTAGGCCAATTGGATAAGGGAAGCTAAAGGGAGCTACTGGGATGACATGAGTAAAGATATGGCCATGTAGGTGAGTGAATCCGTAGGGGGTGGTATGAAAGGGGAGGTAAATGGATAAAATGGTAGAGGGTAGTTAGGCAGGTAGGTTAGCTGTTGGGCGGGTAAGTGGGTGGGTAGATGAGAGGTAGGGTAGTGGGTAAGTGGGTAGGTGGTTAGGTATTTAGTTGGGAGGGAATAGGTGTGGGGCTTATTATTTAAGATCCGGCCCCTCCCTCACCTTGACCCGGAAGCGGATGAGTGCTAGCCTCACGCAGTGGCTCAGGCAGGCCGGTGGCAGGAACCAGGCCCGCGGTGGAGGGGTGCCCTTGTTGCCCACGTGTCCCACGATCAGTTGCGCTGTCTGCCGCTCGGCCTGGCACCGACGGCCCCACTCGGCCAGCCGGTCCTTGCCCAGGCCCCCCGGGAACATGACCACGAGCTCCAGGCCGTCGCCGCCAGGATAGGCACAAGCCTGGCACAGCGCTGACAAGTAGCCCAGCATGGCGTTCCATTGGCCGCCACACACCCAATCCGTCTGGTAGCCGCCATAGAGCCGCGGCAGCGCCGAGCCGGCGTCCACCAGCACCCGAGCCCCGGGCAGCGGAGGGGGCGGCGGCGGCAGCGGAGGGTGCAGCCCGGGCTGCGCCTGGCCATGATGGTGGAAGTGGTGAGCGGGGTGATGGTGCCGAGTCGGCCCCGCGCCCCCGGAGTAGGCACCCAAGGCAGCGGGCGGAAGCGGCGGTTGCAGAGGCACGGAGCCCCTGGCGGCGCGTGGAGCCCCGGGCGCTAGGGCTGCCGTCGGCGGCAGCGGGCGGTGCAAGTGCTGCTGCTGCTGCTGGCGCGAGACCGTGCGCGCGAGTTTTAGGAGGTCCACGGGCACCACGGCCCCGGGACAGCGCTTCTCCAGGAACTCTTGGAAGCCCTGGACACCCATGCTTCGTCGGTGGGCAGACGCGATAGCGGCTGCGCGAGCAGGCTAGGCGACGATCTGGGCGCGAAGCTGGGGGCGGGCGCGTGCGCACTCCGCGGGGGGCGAGGGGGGGGCGGGAAAAGGATTCCCGAGGGGAGGGGTGAGGAAGCGAGGGAATGAGGGCGGGGAGGGGAGGAGACCACAAATTGGATTTGGGTAGAGAGAAGGGGAGAGGCAGACCGGACCCGGGAGAGGCTGGGAGAATAAAAGCGAGGATGGGCTCTAGTCACTTCTCTTTTTTCTCCTTTCCGGCCGCTCTTCTTCCCGCTTTAGAAGGGGTGAAGCCTCTTCCTTCCACCTCCGGGAGCCATGTTGCCTCGTCTTCTCGGTGGTACACGCTTTCTAGCTGGAGGAAGGGGAGCGAGGAGGGGCGGGGCGGGGCGGGGAGAGGGGCATCTTGGTAGTTGTAGTCTTCTCTATGGCCTTGGGATATAGTCGAGGAACCAGACTACCACCCTTCTCAGCCCTTGTGCTCACAGGGTCACAGGAAGCGGGGCGTGATGATGAGTGTTTAGGAGTTGCACTCCAACTCCTTGCATCCCACTGAGTTGCTTAGGTTATTTACTGCTTTTTCCTGGAAAAAGAGTTTTGGGGGATGGATTGATGCATCATGGGAATGGAAGTTAGAGTGGATTGACTGAATTCAGCTAAAGTGAGCTAAAACTCCCCAGGAGGGAGGATTTTCCCCTTAGTGGAAAGATAATATTTAAAGAGCTGTTGGTCCCAATTAAGAAAGACGTAACTGGTCGGGCGCGGTGGCTCACGCCTGTAATCCCTCCAAGGCGGGCAGATCACGAGGTTAGGAGATCGAGACCATCCTGAGCAACATGGTGAAACCCCGTCTCTACTAAAAATACAAAAATTAGCTGGGCGTGGTGGCACGTGCCTGTAATCCCAGCTACTGGGGAAGCTGAAGCAGGAGAATCGCTTCAACCTGGGAGGCGGAGGTTGCAGTGAGCCAAGATCATGTCACTGTACTCCAGCCTGGTGACAGAGCCAGACTCCGTCTCAAAAATAAATAAATAAATAAATAAGAAACTTACATTATTTACTTGCCTAAGGCAATGCAGAGACAGAGTTAAATCGAATATCCTTGCCCTCAGCATCTCTTTGGGCAGGGAGATAATTACCAACACAAATTACATTACAAATTGTACCTTTTTGGTACTCCCAGATCCACTATGTCCTATGGTTAGGGCCTTTGGTTTCCAAACTTCATTGTGTTTTAGTCTGTCGGGAGCTTTTCTAAATAGCTGCAAGGGCTCTAATTTCAGATGTATGGAGTCATAATCTTTTGAAAAATGTATTTTCAACACACTGAGATGAAACAGATGCAGTGCCTGTCTTCTTTCTGGCTTTTAGGGCCGGCCCACTCTTTCAGCAGGAATAGAGCAGAAAACAAGATCTGAAATGAGTAGTAGCCAGATCTGGCTTGGAACTTACTGGAAGGTGGGAGATAATGGCAGGCAGAGTTAGAATGCAGAAGTGCAGAACCCAAGAGTGATCAGGATGAATGAGATAGGGGAATACTCTATTAGGATGCAAAAGCAAAAAAACTTCAAGCTACATAAAAGAAATTATAAAATAGTGGAGATGGAACAAGCCAGATTGTCAAAGAATAAGTAGATGGCAAGGCAGTGTACATAGTTAACTCTTGAAAGCAAGCAGTGAAAGGAGAGAGCAGTGGCTTGAAGGGATGAAGGATGGAAGGAATGGAGGTTTTTTAGTATAATGGACACCTATGGGACTGTCTGCCCAGCCCCTCTTTTCCGGGAATTGACCCTCCCCCTTCCCCCATTTATAGGGTTATGGCAAAAACTGTCGTGTTCCTATAACCATAGCTTACTGGGTCAGAGGTGGGCAGCTAATCCAACCTGGGGCAATCAAAATCTCATTTTCTAGAAATTTGGAATTGGACAAGAGATATCAGCTTTTCTCTAAGTGTAAAGGTTGGAAGCTGTCAACCAATTTTCCCACCAGAGGGACAGAAGTGAAAGATGCTGGTCTGCAGAAAGAGAGAAAAAGTGCAGACTTTCAGAGAAGAGCAAAGGTGAGAAATAGAGTCTTCATTGTGTTCAATTCCCAGCTTCCAGATAATGCAGTGGTGTGATTACAGCTCACTGCAGCCTCAACTTCACCCTCAGCCTCCTGAGTAGCTTGGGACTATAGGCACATGCCACCACGCCTGAATAATTTTATTTTTTGTAGAGACCCTAAAATGTAGAACAGATAGAGATCAGAGACCTCTGCATCAGTTGATGGGAAGGAAGTTGGCATTCTGTGTTATTTGGCAGTGAAGCATTTGCTTATTGCTCTTGGGACTCAAAACAGCAGCCCCTTTGCTTATATCAAGAGATCTGCATTGCTGAGGGTCAGATATTCATTGGCCTTGCTGAATTACAGCAGAATCTCAATTTTGTCTCAAAGGTTTCACCAGTTAGGAAACTAGCATCAAGGCAATTGGAAAGAAGTTATCTACATCTGCCTCCTAAGTAGTACTCCTTGTTCTCCAGCTCTCCTAAATGTGATGAATAGAAACCACAACAGGATGATCCAGGCTGTTCCCTTTAGCAGATCGGAAGCTTCAAAGAGCCTAACTGACAAGATTCTTGGCACTTGTTTTTAGCATTCTGAGTCCCCTCAAATGAAACCAACAGGCAGTCAAATAAGGTTTTAAAGAATCTGTATCACTAGAAGATCAAATCTGTGAATAGGGACCATAATTGATCAGCCAGAGCAGTGATTCTCTTTTTATTTTTTATTTTTTTATTTTTTTTGAGATGGAGTCTCACTCTGTCGCCCAGGCCTGGAGTACAGTGGCGCGATCTCGGCTCACTGCAACCTATACCTCCCAGGTTCAAGCAATCAAGTGATTCTTCTGCCTCAGCCTCCCAAGTAGCTGGGACTACAGGCATGCGCCACCACGCCTGGCTAATTTTTGTATTTTTAGTAGAGACAGGGTTTCACCATGTTGGCCAGGGTGGTCTCGAACTCCTGGCCTCAAGTAATCTGCCCACCTTGGCCTCCCAAAGTGCTGGGATTACAGGCATGAGCCACCGTGCCTGACCAGAGCAGTGATTCTCAAAAGTATGTCTCTGGAACAAGCACATCAGCATCACCTGCAAACTATTAGAAATGTACATTTTCAGGCTTCACCTCAGACCTCCAGGATCAGAAATTCTGAGTGTGGGGCCAGAAATCTGTGGTTTAAGTAACATTAGTTAAAGCAGTGAAGACAGATTTTACTCAGTAACTACTGACAGAAGAGGAAAGAGTTGAGCTTCATTCTGATTTGCACAGAGGTGACTGGGCATTTTAGAGGGAAAATGAGGGAGTAGGGAAGGAAAGCAAGCAGGGACTCAGTAGAGTCATGGAGGTGAAAAATTACAGAGGGTTTCTCAGTATAAATGTGATTAGGCCAGCTGTGTCTGCTACCTGGCAATTACTGAAGTTAGATTTTTATCCTCCCAGAGACTGGGAGACAGAGGCCCTACCCTACATTTCAAAGGACAGGGTTCCAGGCCCTTGAGAAACAAACACTCTGTAGTTTGTAGGAAATACATAAACATCTCAAAGGAACAGAGGAAGGATTTACAATGCTAAGCCCTTTTTTACTAAATGCCCTAAGAAAGGGAAGCAGGCCAAGCTTGGTGGCTCCCGCCTGTAATCCCAGCACTTTGGGAGGCCCAGGCAGGTGGATCACCTGAGGTCAGGAGTTCGAGACCAGCCAGGCCAACATGATGAAACCCCATGTCTATTAAAAATACAAAAAAATTAGCCGGGCATGGTGGCGCACACTTGTAATCCCAGCTACTGGGAAGGCTGAGGCAGGAGAATTGCTTGAACCCAGGAGGTGGAGGTTGCAGTGAGCCAAGATTGCCACTGTACTCCAGCCTGGGTGACAGAGAGAGACTCCATCTCAAAAAATAAAAATAAAAATAAAAATAAAAATAAAATAAAGAGAAGCTGAGGCCTATCCTCAGGTGTGGACTAGAACAAACTGAAAGTTTTTCCTGACGGGGAATTCAAAAGTGAGCTGGGGCTGGGTGCAGTGGCTCATGCCTGTTAATCCCAGCACTTTGGGAGGCTGAGGCGGGTGGATCACTTGACGTCAGAGTTCGAGATCAGCCTGGCCAACATGGCAAAACCCCATCTGTACTCAAAATACAAAAATTAGCCAGGCATGGTGGTGCACACCTGTAATCCCAGCTACTCGGGAGGCTGAGGCCCGAGAATCACTTGAGCCTGGGAGGCGGAGGTTGCAGTGAGCTGAGATTGTGCCACTGAACTCCAGCCTGCTCAACAGAGTGAGACTCCATCTCAAAAAAACAAAACAAAACAAAAAGTGAGCTGGGTCTTCTCACGGATTCAATCTTAAGACTGCCAGAAACCATGCTAATGTTTGGTGAAGTCTCTTAGTGCAGGGGTTTGAATGGAGTGTACCTGCCGAGTTTTTGCAGGTCTTACTAGCCCTTCAGGTGATTCTAGCCGCACTCTTGAGTTTGAGAATCACTGCTTTTCTAGAACATACTCTTAGGCCCATGTCCAGACTGGTTAAGCAACGAGGTACATCAGTAAATTGATTGCCATTTTTTGTATGCCTGTAATTTCTTTCTTTTATTCTGATCCAGGTGGAAATGGACCTGGTGGCTGATAATGGTGTGAGCCCTCCTTTCCTAAATAGGCTTTTTTTTTAGATGAAGTCTCGCTCTGTCGCAGAGCTGGAGTGCAGTGGCGCAATCTCGGCTCACTGCAACCTCTGCCTCCTGGGTCCAAGTGATTCTCCTGCCTCAGCTTCCCTAATAGCTGGGACTACAGGCACGTGGCACCACACCCAGCTAATTTTTGTATTTTTAGTAGAGATGGAGTTTCACCATGTTGGCCAGGATGGTCTCAATCTCTTGACCTCGTGATCCGCCCACTTTGGCCTCCCAAAGTGCTGGGATTACAGGCGTGAGCCCGTGCCCGGCCTAATGGGCTTTTTTTTGAGACAGAGTCTCACTCTGTCGCCCAAGCTGGAGTGCAGTGGTGGGATCTCAGCTCACTGCAACCTCCGCCTCCCAGGCTCAAGCGATTCTCCTGCCTCAGCCTCCCCAGTAGCTGGGATTACAGATACATACCACCACGCCCAGCTAATTTTTGTAGTTTTAGTAGAGATGGTGTTTCACCATGTTGGCCAAGCTGGTCTCTAACTGCTGACCTCAAGTGATCCGCCCACCTTGGCCTCCCAAAGTGCTGGGATTATAGGCATGAGCTACCATGCTGGCCCCTAAAAGGGCATTTTGATTGTGGTTATCTAATTATTTCTCTACTCTTGCATATTAGATCTATTGGTAGCAATTAAGTTTATCAGAGGTTGTGAGATCAAGAGCAGCCATATTTACATTGTCACCGAACTAGAGGAGGAAAGATTATGTCCTTGCCATACCATTGCTTCTGAATGCAGTAGTTGCATATGACCAGCAGTTGTCCATGGCTAATGTTAGGTGCTGGCATTTTGGGAATTGTAGGTATGGGGAAAATAGCATGTTTATGGGACAGCCAAGAGGAGGTTTATAGATAAATATCTATTAGACTGTCTCTGCAGCACCCCTTCTCTACCACCTTATCTACCTTATCCTCATGGTTGCAGCAGGAGCCATCCTTTAGGGACATTCCCAGAGAATTTGATTGAGCTGGAGAAGAAGACATGAAAAATCCTGGCTGTATTCAGACACCTGGTTCATTTGTTCCTAAGGCCCATCTGTATTATCCCTGGGTTCTTTGAGGCACCCCTATCTTTATAAATTCCCATTTTTGCTTAAACTTGTTCAAATTGTGTTTATACTACTTAAACACAAGATTCCTAACATAAATAGTACAGGAGAAACTATACAGGATGGAAGTCATAGAATAGCGTTTCACAATGTGTACTTTGGAGCCAAGAACTGGTTTCCAATACTAGTTCAACTTTTTATTAGCTGTATAGTTTTAACAAGTTGCTTAGCCTCTTGTACCCTTCCTGTATCTGTGAAATGGGGGCCCATTAATTTATTCAACAGATTTATTTAATACCTACTACATGCCAGGAATAAAGCTGGGCACTGGAAGAAAGCAGTTTTAAAGACAGTCAAGGAGCACAGAAAGGTGATAAGTAATGATACCTTAGAAGCTTGTGAAGATTAAATGACATTGTAGAGCACTAGCATAATAACTGGCACAATAAGCACCTAATAAATGTTAACTCTTATGAAGGGTGGGGAGAAACATAAAGAGGTTATATGGAGAGTTGACATCAAACTCAATCTTATGTCGTCATTCCACTGAAGTAGGAACTAGCTGTTCCGTTTCTGAAAGAGATCCACTTAGCTTTCTCTATTGCCCAAATCCTTGGGGCCTCTTTGAGAGGCTATGAGGTCATAGAGTTATAGGAAATAATTCATCAGAAGGTCTAATGCGGTTACCATATTGCTTGTGTTACCTGAATCAGCAACTGGCTGACAGTAGGAAAGTTATTTGATTAGCAATGACAGTGGTTCTCAACCCAAGTCACCTATCAGTGTCACCTGGGAAGCTTTTTAAGATGATGGTGATTCTAGAGATGGAGTCCAGACACTAAATTTAAAAATTTTAATTGTAAAATACACATAAAATTTACCATCATAACCATTTTTAAGTATATGGTTCAGTAATATTAAGTATATTCATATTGTTGTACAACTAAAACATTTTTTAAAATAGTTCCCAAGGTGATTCTAATATACAGTCAGGGTTGAGAACCACTGAGCTGGAATGGAGAACGTTTATAAATACTGGTTAAATTCCTAAGCCTGCTTCCTCATTTGTAACATGCATGTGAGCTAGTCCTTTCCAATCCCAAAATTTTATGATAGTCTTTTTTCCACCTAGCCCAAGGTCTTGCTCCTATCTAGACCATCATTTATGCTATACTTCACTCCTGTCTTGAGCTCCTGTTATAATGTCCATCTTCTCCCCACTCCCCAACTACTTCACCTCTTTCTAAACCCTAGTCACAGATGTAATTCTGTTATGTCATTCTGTGTGTGTGTGACGGAGTCTCACTCTGTCGCCAGGCTGGAGTGCAGTGACGTGATCTCGGCTCACTGCAACCTCCACCTCCCGGGTTCAAGCGATTCTCCTGCCTCAGCCTCCTAAGTAGCTGGGACTGCAGGTGTGTGCCACCACGCCCAGCTAATTTTTGTATTTTTAGTAGAGACGGGGTTTCACCATGTTGGCCAGGATGGTCTCGATCTCTTGACCTTGTGATCCACCCACCTCGGCCTCCCAAAGAAGTGCTGGGATTACAGGCGTGAGCCACTGCGCCTGGCCTGTTATCTCATTCTTTTACTAAGTGGTGCTCATTAATGATGGCGTATTTTAAAAGGGTCTATGTTGGTCTTATTCCCCAACTTAAACACTCTCACCTCTACACCTCACTTTATTACATCATCTTGCCCCTTTTGGGCCAACACCCAATTTTTTCCACCAACAGACCTTATGTTGACCCACGGATTGAGTTCAGTTTTTTTGTCACCTCTGTTTTGTCCTCCTTTAAAATAATGATCTATAAGGTCCCTTGTGTAAGTTATTTGAGCAGACCTACTATGTATCAGGCACAGTGATAAGCCCTTTATATGCTTTTTCATTCAACCTCAAAACAACCTCACTGAGGGAATTATCCTTTTTACAGATAAGGAAATTGAAGCTAAAAAGTCAAGCAATTTTCCCAAGTCCGTAAGATAGAATACAACTCCAGGTCTGCTTGACTCCAAAAGGTATCTATATTAACTATAATCAGAATCAGGGCCCATTTCCAAACCAGTTTAATTTCCCTAGTGCAAGTTTACTGTGAAAGTCACCAGTGATATCTAACAATAAGTGCAATTAGTAGAGACAGGGTTAGTTGCCTTAACACATCTCATTTAATACTCATAACCACCTCATTTTACAAGTGAGGAAATATAGGTTTGAGAGGTCTGTGAATCAAAAAAAACCCATGCTTATTCCACATGTACCTTGTTG
The DNA here is from genome assembly GCF_028885655.2 of Pongo abelii. NCBI lineage: Eukaryota > Metazoa > Chordata > Mammalia > Primates > Hominidae > Pongo > Pongo abelii. Next base: position 54,386,639 of record NC_072008.2, read on the forward strand.
CCTCCCTTTAGGGATCACCTAAGATAGAATGACTCACAGTCATTGGGTCAGTAAATCAAAATAACATATATTTAAAAACACTTTTAAAACACTCATCTAATCTTGAATATTTCTGATAGGCTTATTACTCTTCAACCAGGGTTGTTTGCATAAGCATATGCATGTCCTTCTCCCTAAGTTACCAGATGAGTAAGTGATCTGACCCAGTCTGAGTTTCTCAAGTCAGTGCAGAGTGACGAATGAGAAGTGTGGAAGGGAGATTTCCAAATATGTGTTTTTCTAAAGGTGGACGATACACACCATCAACATGAAAGGAAATACTTCTTAATAAGTTTGTGCATAGGGAACACTTTGAATCCTTGCTTGGGCCATAAAAACCTCCTTCTGAAACTATGAAATAAGCACTGGATACAACTTCATGAAAGACATGTAAAAAGTGTTCATACGGGTTGGGTGCAGTGGCTCATGCCTGTAATCCCAGCACTTTGGAAGGCCGAGATGGGAGGATTGCTTGAGCCCAGGAGTTCAAGACCAGCCTGGGCAACATGGTGAAAAGCCATCTCTACGAAAAATACAAAAATTAGCCGGGTGTGGTGGCATGTGCCTGTGCTCCCAGCTACTCGGGGAGCTGAGGTGGGAGGATCAATTTGAACCCAGGAGGTTGAGGCTGTAGTGAGCCGTAATTGCACCACTGCACTCTAGCCTGGGTGACAGAATGAGACTTTGTCTCAAAAAAAAAAAAAAAAAAAAAAAGTGGGCCAGGCAAGGTGGCTCACGCCTGTAATCCCAGCACTTTGGGAGGCCAAGGCGGGTGGATCACGAGGTCAGGAGTTCGAGACCAGCCTGGCCAATATGGTGACACCCCATCTCCACTAAAAATACAAAAATTAGTTGGGCGTGGTGGCACACGCCTGTAGTCCTAGCTACTTGGGAGGCTGAGGCAGAAGAATTGCTTGAACCTGGGAGGTGGAGGATGCAGTGAGCCAAGATTGCACCACTGCACTCCAGCCTGGGCGACAGCGAGAGACTCCGTCTCAAAAAAAAAAAAAAAAGTGTGTACATACAAATCCTATTAGATAAAGGCCTACTCTAAATGTATCTGAATTATTACGCATGTAGTACATCTGAGAATCAGTGTGGCCTAGGGTTTTTCCCATGAGCTGTGCAGACAGACAGACCTGGGTTTGGATCCAGGCTTCACCACTATGTGGCCCTAGTAAATTCTTTAATCTCTCTGATCCTCAAATTTGCATTGTAAGTGGAAATAGTAACAGACCCATCTTATAGGATTTTGTGTGAATTAAAAATATCACAGGTAAAAGCCTAGCTAACATAGTATGTGTTCAGTAAATGAGAGCAACTGTTACAATTATGGCTCATGTACAAGCATGAAAATGAAGTCCAACTCAATTTGTTGGAACTGTAAATCAAGAGGTAACACGCAGCTTGGTTAGTTTTCTTAGGCCAGCATAGTTTACAGGACTAAATGTTCTAAATCTGCTAAATTACATTTGGTAAATGAAGAACCAGTTTTAGCCAGATGATTGCAGTGACTATGGCAGCATTTTAATAAGATAACATACTCATTTAACACAGCCTTTATTTTCTGTTTCAAAACAGAATTTCCAGGAAACAAAACAAAATACTTACAATGGTTGGGTACAAATGAAATAAAAATCACAGTTTCAAAGAACCAAAATCAGACAGTTGCTGAAAGGCAGATCACTTGGTTTACCAAAAAAAAAAGGTTAATGTCAAAAAGGATTAAAATTAAGTTTAACAACATTCTATATAATGCTACATTCCCCAATTAAGAAAGGAGAGTTCACATATACAACTAAATGTTAAGTGTGGAAAAGAGGGTGAAATTCTGCATACTTCATAGTAAATTATGCTGAAAGTTTATTAATTGCATAAACTTCCTGAGTGGCTCCCATGCTGCACTAGGTCTACATGCTTAATATATCAAACAAATTATAGCTTTAGGTGATTGAGCATGACAGACCTTGAACAACTGCACTTTCCAGTTAGTCACTGTATCTGCTGAGGGTATGTTCTGGACCGCAAACCTCAATCTCAAATCTTAAGTTATAGTGGAAAAGAAATTCAACTTAAAAAAAACTAGAGGATGACAAGCACGCATTTAGGAGTTTATTTTATACTGGCACATTTTTTTCTCAGAACCCAGTTTCTCTCTTCCCTTCTTGCTTGACTTTTAACCTTGTTTGAATTTTTTTAATAAAAAGAAAACCTTCCAGAATAGGAGCTATTGGTTTGTACACTCGTCTAGCTATCTTAGTTGAAAATAACTTCAGTGTAACCTAGTTACTATCCCAGGCTCCTTCATATATTGGCTGTCAGGGTTCCTGACCAATGTTTGTGTTGATCTTTCACATACAAAGACTATTTCCAGGGTGACCTGAAGGCATTTGGTTCCATAAAAATTTCATACTAATTTCAATTCAAAGGATTTTATCAAGTTTGAGTGTTACTATCTTACAATCTGCATTTTTTAAAATTTCAATCTTAGAAATTATACCTATCAAATCAAAGGCCTTTTCTACACACCACCCCCCTTTTCTGATTCCTCTTCTAAACAAAGGGAGAGGGGGAACAAGTCCTTGATAAACTACAGATTCAAAAAAACAATCTATTCTAGAAAATGGCCTGCATACCACCTCAAATAGTTCAAGTTTTTCTGACCCAAACAGAAGATAAAATAACTGAATCCCAAAATGATGGCAAATATACCTCAGGAATGTACTTATGCATAATGACTGAAATACAATATTTACCAATATTAAATATGCTGTAGTGTTACACAGTAAACATGTGAAACAAAGAACATCTGGTTACAAACATTTGCTGAGTTTTCAAGGAAAAAAAAAGGAATGCATCATTTTCATCACTCAGAAAAGACAGCAAAGAAGAAAGTCAATGCTTCCATAAACTTTAGAGATTGGATAAAGTTATATAAAACCCTTACTATCAACTACATTTCAACTAAATGCATTTGGCCGTTTTAAGGTAACAAAATATCACTGCAAATACCTAGCACTGTGCTAATATATGTTGAATGATAGGCCATTGCTGAAGGATTTGTCAAATATTTCACTGTGGTAGTTAAAGCAATTTCAACCCATTGCCCTTTAGGCACACAGACGAGAAATGCATCTCTAATAAAAAATGCAAAGTTATAGGCACTGGATTGTCTAATTCAGGTACTTTCTTACCATTTGTTTATTTTATAACTAACTCCTACACCTAAGTCCTATATTGCCACCAATTTCAATTATTCTTCTGCTCTTCACTCCCAAATCCCCAAAGCATATTTCACAGAAGCACATGGCTCTCCACTTAAACACAGATGAGAGTGATGGTCCCTCTCATCTCAAACTGTTGGCTAGCACTGGGAAAAAGAGGCAGACCAGATTTATAATCTGAAAGAATACTGAGAATCAAGGCAAAAAAGCAAGTTTCACAGGCAGTGTTTACTTGTGCACCCAAAACAGCACTGAAAACGAGGTAGTTAAACAAAATTAATTGGACTAGAATTAAATCTGGGGTTCTAAAATGATATATCCCATCAAACTGTACATAACACTCCACACTCAATCCAAAAATCACAGCAGAAAAGTGCCTTTTAAACTTTCACAGATAATTTTGCTGTCAAACCATTAGAATTCATGCTTGATATAAAACTGGCAAGGAAGGGATGAAAAACAGAATGAATATTTGTTATATTACAGCAAATTACCTTAAATAGAGATTCAAGACTGCTACAAATATACATAGGGTTATTTTCATTAGATTTACACCAATACTGGTTTCATATTCTTATGATGTTACACCCAACTTCACAGACATAGCAGCAGGTACTTCATGATGAAATGCTCACATTGCCACATACGGAGATACAGTACTATTCATCGGACTTGCACTTTGAGAAGTAAACATGGTGGCTGGACATACAGACTATCCTCTGAATAAATTTTACAAGCAGGATGGTTAAGTACAACCATTTTCTCCTCTACAAGAAGGAAAATGAAAAGGACAGGTTTGTGTGTTTTTTGGAAAGGAAGGCCCTTTTTATATAGTAGGCTCTTTGTTAAGAAGGGAATTTCTGAGCTTTACCTCAAGTTAATTATTTCTGGGGAGGAAAAGTACCTCAGACAAGGATGAAAATAGCACTATTATATGATTTAGCAAAATTATGAAATAATGCAAAGCCCCTGGATAGAAAACTAGCCAGTATTTACAGTCAAAGTGACTATAATCTGAACCAAACATGTAAGTCATGGGAAAAAATAATTTTAATAAAACCCCACAGTGGTGAGAATAACATTGTTTTCTCCATTTCTGCACAAGCTCACTTTTTTCTGTATTTTTAAATGTACACACGTTATAGATACATAATGTATACATAACATATATGATAACCCAGTTACTGCAGTCAGCATGGAGATAGTAGTACACTATTCACCATCTTCAAACTTTAGAAGACTACTTTTCTTTCCAGCAAAAACCTGAAAAGATTGTAAATATTACAAGGCACTGCAAGAGTCTGCAGGCAAACAAGAATGATGAATTATATGTGGAATAGAGGTTGTGGCCAAAGGCAGAACATAGGATGTAGAGCAGTCATTAATACATGTAATTGTACATGTCAGCCATGGAGCTTTTTTCATCCTGGGGTACACTGTTTAAAATGATTGTGACTAGAGAAGAAGGGGTCCTAAAATCTGCAGTATTTTCACTTTATAGGTTGTATGTCTCGGTGTAATTACACAAAGCCAACTTTTTATAATGAAACACAGGCAGTTTTAAAGAATTAGGGATTTTAGGAGCATTGTTTTTATACATATGGAAAACAGTGCAATGCAAGCATTTGCATTACACTAATGTCCTAAAATCACTTTAAATTGCAAACCAATACTGTACAAGAAATTTGAAGAATCTGTACTTAACATTTGGAAAGACTCATACAAAACAGATCATGTTCTATGAAAAGAAACAGTGGATCTTATCAACAGCAATTCTCAAAATGTTGCCCTAGATGCCTCAAATTATAGCGACAGAATCTTCTTGATAATAGATGTGATCCTCAGGTAAGCAACATAAGACACATTTTTTTTTTTTTTTGGAAAAGAGGTACTTAATGTCACAAAGTAGACTGTGCAAAAAAAAAAAAAAAGAAAAGAAAAGAAAGTACACCCATTAAGTTTTCCTCATTACCTGGCAAGCCCATGGGGTACAATTTGTAGAAGAATACGGAGGAAAATCTGTTAACAGTAATGTTGGGTAGCAATTTGGAATGTTTACTAGTAGACAGAACTCCTAATTAGGTAAATGTGTATTAGAAATGACCTCAAAGTCTTCAGAGTGGAAGGTAAGTAATTTGAACATGAATACTTAGTTGGTAAATAACATTTTAAGAATTCTATTTAGGTTTCACAGACTGAGCATTAGGTAACCCTGTGACTAGCCTTTACCATTATTATAGTTAACCTTCTTAAAAACCAAAAGTGTACATTTTGACATTGCCTCCCCTCCTCCTAAAACTGGATAAAACCCAGTAAAGTGCAACTTGACAGTGATCTCTCTCAGATTCTAAAGAGGCTGCCAAACTCATTTAAGATCTAAAATCATCTAAGATACTATAGATACTAAAAAGAAATTCTAATAACTAAAAATGGTAATTAAAAAGAGCTAAGGACAACTTAAATAGTATCCTTCTAGGGTCTACTATCTCACTGCAGGACAGTGTATACCCCACATCTCTGAGAACCCTGTAAAGCCAGTGTTTCATATGTAAGTCTGGAAACCTACTGTGTCAAGTAAATTCTTCAGAAGAATGGACTGAGGTGTAGGAATACAAGGATTCCCCACAAATGAGATTCATATCAGCTGCAATATATGCCTTGCAAAAGAATGCAAGCCAAACCAATGCCTCTCAGATGCTCAAAACCAATGTAGTATGCATGTGAGAAACAAGGAGACAGCTGCTTTGAATTATTACTGAAATCCTAAAACAGCAGCAGTATCTGCAGAATCAAGGAACTGTTACAGTTCTTTTTTTTCCCTTTCCCTCTGTCTCACCAAAAACAAGGCTTCATCCTACTGCTGTGATGACGGGAAATCACATTTAAAGGGCTCATGTTCTGTATTGGTTGACAAAATTATTATAATTTTTTGGGGGGCTGCGGAGGGTGGATCACAAGGTTAGGAGTTTGAGACCAGTCTGGCCAACATAGTGAAACCCCATCTCTACTACAAATACAAAAATTAGCCAGGCATTGTGGCTGGCGCCTGTAGTCCCAGCTACTCAGGAGGCTGAGGCAGGAGAATCGCTTGAACCCAGGAGGGGGAGGTTGCAGCAGTGAGCCAAGATCACACCACTGCACTCCAACCTGGGTGACAGAGAGAGACTCCATCTCAAAAAAAAAAAAAAAAAAAAAAGTTATTCTAATTTTATACACCAAAACGTTTCCTGCAGCAAGTTACCCTGCCTTCTGTGAAAGGTAAACCTAAGACAAACATGTGAAGTGAAGATCCCATAAGACTCTGGCTGATGGAGGGTCTCAGTTCATCCACATTTGGGGAGAATCAATCTAAATAATTTTTAAACATTTTTAAAGAAAAGTATCCAGCTGCAGATAGCAGCAGTAAAAAAAAAAAAAAAAAAAAAAAAAAAAAGGCGGGGGATGGGGAGCTTCTCAACAATTCATGAAAAGTGTCCTGGAAATGGTAATGCTCAAGCTGAGCTTATTAAAGCATTCTGAACAGTATTTTTAAAAAAATCAAGTATCAAAGAGGATAGAATTTGAAGTGAAAAAACATTTGTGTGTGCAGTGTTCTATGTGCAAACTGCACATTTCTACAGAATGATGAGCTGTATCAAATACCACACTGGAACAAAAAATATATAGTCTAAAGTAAACTCAAATGAGGGAAAATATGACAGAACCCAAGAGGAAGAAACTTTAATATCTTAGGTGTCCTGAAAATAATTCTGAAAAAACCTCCCTTTTTATCATCGTCTACTCTGATTCATTTAGGACCAGGAGGGATTGTGGCAGGATTCTGCACTGATGAAGTTGGAAATGCCTGCATATTCATCCCTGGCTGGAATGGTCCCCCAGATTGGGTGGGAATTACTACAGACTGTTGTGTTGTTCCTGAAATTCCTACCCACTGTACTGGATACCCCGCCCCCGCCACAGCATTATACTGACAAACATGAGGCATTCCATATGATGATAATGGCCCAGGAAATGAAGGGAGTGAGAGTCCTTGTGGCAAGGAAGTTGGGACAGCTCCACGGATTTGGGAGAGAGAAGAAATCCATGTTGATGTGTAGCCCATAGTAGACGGAGTATTCTAAGAAAAACAAAAATAAAAACAAAAGATCAGTTTATTTGGTATATACTTTTATCAGTCTATATTCCTTCCTATTCTTTTTTTTTTCTATTGCTGCTGCACAAATGAATATTCCTTCCTAGTCTTTTTGGCATACTATTCCTATTATTACTATTAGGGACTACCATTTTTGGAGCACCTTTCTGTGTGCTAACCATAATTATGTACCTTAATTAATGCCATCTTCATAACTGCCCTGCCTTACATTTTTATAGTTATTTCCATGCATACATACATAGAAAGATATTTGACATGATGTTTATCTAAAGTTAATGAAAATTATTTCTGGGTGGTGGGATTTGAAGGTGATATTTTAAAATTTGTACTTTTCTGCACTGAGTAAATTATATAATGAACATTATTAGTTTATAGATAACCTGATTTTTTAAAAAAGACAAATTGGAGAGGTTATATATTTTCTCCTGGATATTTCAAAGGCATCTCAGAAACAAATGCCTAGAAATCAAATGTGTGATCTTCCCCTACCAAAGCACACTGTCTGCTCACATTCCCCATCTCGGTGATTGGTACAGTTATGGGAGCCAGAAACCTAGCCTTAATACCTCCCCTTCACCATACATCCATTCCATCACCAAATCTTGTCCATTTAATCTCTTAAGCATTTTTTGGAATCTGTTCACTTCTTTTCAATTCAACTTCTCCCATTTTCCAGAGCAGTTAAGAGTTACCATGACTAACTCTTAACTGGTCTGCCAACATCTACCCTTACCTCCAATAAATAATCCTTTTCTCTTGCTTGAGTCAGAGTCATTTTTTCAAAAAACAAGTCTGATCATGTCAACCCTGGGGCTTAAATGGCTATTTATCTTTCTTAAAATACAGACGGCCGGGCGCGGTGGCTCACACCTATAATCCCAGCACTTTGGGAGGCCAAGGCGGGTGGATCACCTGAGGTCAGGAGTTCGAGACCAGCCTGGCCAACATGGTGAAACCCTGTCTCTATTAAAAACTCAAAAATTAGCCAGGTATGGTGGCGAGCGCCTGTAATCTCGGCTACTCAGGAGGCTGAGGCAGGAGAATTGTTGAACCTGGGAGGCACAGGTTGCAGTGAGCGGAGATCGCGCCATTGCACTCCAGCCTGGGCAACAAGAGTGAAACTCCGTCTCAAAAAAAAATAAAAACAAACAAACTAACTAACTAACAAAAAATACAGATGAAGTTCCTTATCATTACCACTTTTAAGACTCCATCTACCTTAGATCCATTGTGCACTAACTCCTCTTTGCTCTCTTCACTTCAGCCAAACTGGCCTACTTTCAATCCCTTCATGCTCCTTTCCTCATACAGGGCTTTTGCATATGTGATCCTTTCCGCATGGAGTCATTTCCTCTTTTCACCTAGTTAACACCTACTCATCCTTCAGATCTCTGCTTAATCATCACTTTCTCAGTGCAGCTTTCCTTGACTTTCCTTTACTAGGTCAAATTTCCCATGTTATAGCCTTTATCTTTCTTTTGTAGTTCTTATTACAGTTGCAATTTTATATTTGTATATGCAATTCTGTTATGTCTAACTAGCTGTCTTAGCAGAGCATAAATTCCATGAGGATAGGTATCATACTTGTTTTTACTCACCAAACCCATGTCTAGCAGAGGGCTTGGTACATAACTGTTAAGCAAACAAGTATTTCTAAGTAAGGATACAGAGCAGTAAAATGTAAGAGCATTAGTGAGATGGGCTTGCCACACAAAAGATATAACCAACTGAACCTACAAATACAAAAATAGTTACTTTATATAGGGTACCTACTATGTAACACCTATAAAGGTACAGCTTTATAGGTGCTACCTCATTTAATCCTCACAGCAATCCTGTAAGTCAGATATTCTGTTTGAAAGACATGAAAACTGAGGCACAGATAGATCAAATGACTTTTCGAAAGTCACACAACTAGTAAGTGACTGAGCTGACATTGGAACCCACGTCTGTTAAATGACCTTCACTACTTTTATTCACACACCATTTTCTACTCACCCTTCCTCCAAACATCCTCCATTATACTCCAGTAAACAGCCCTCCAACTAGTCAACAAAAGCCTCCATTCACACAGTACTCAGAGGTTCTCTCACTGGCAGTACACATGCATTTATGTCTTGAAATTTGCCTCTAAAGGCTTCCAATTTTTACAATGGTGATGCTATCTGTGTATAAATTGGTGCCACAAGTAAGATAAATACACAGAGCTCCCAAGGAGATATACTGCTCACTAGTTTGGGAAATCGAGGATTTTGAAAATTTTTATTCAATATTAACAATAAATGCATTATAACAAACTATATGACTATACATGTACACATATGACAATACATGTACACAAATGTAACACACAGAGATAAATCTCTTTCAATTAAGAGAGTTAAAATTATAAGCCCTGATTACATTTTAATAGGTTTACTCATTTTGAAAAAAAAGTCACTTACTTTAAAAATACAAAAACACAGAAATGTACAAAGTAAAATAAGGCCCAAATTTGGCTTTTCATATTTCTCTATGCATATCTAATGTATATAATTTTGCATAAATTATATTATACTATGTATGCTGTTCTGTAAGCCTGACTTCTTCCTACTCCAGAATGCATTGTGGGCATCTTTCTTCACTTCATTGCATGTACACCTGACTAAGGCCACATGCAATAACTAGGCATCTTTTCTTTAAAACACCTCTTATAATATTCTAGTTTAAATAACTTTAAAATTCTTTTTCATAATGAACAAATAACTTATCAGATCTAAGAATATTGACATGAAACACAGGAAAACTTTTCCTTAAAACCCAAACTCTTCTTGGAACACTGGACTGAATTAACCTTCATTCCAGACGCTTTCTTCTTTGATACTTGCTGGATTTTTTTTAAAAAAATAGAACAGTCTAAAACAAGGGTCGGCAAACCACAGCCCACCACCTCTTTTTGTAAATAAGGTTTTAATGGAACAAAGCCATGCCCATTTGGTTACATATTCTCTATGGCTGCTTTTGCACTATAACGGAGTTGAGTAGTTGTAATAGTACAGCTTGAAAAGCCTAAAATATTAACTAACTGGCTCCTTCCCCCCAAAAGTTTACTGACTCATGGTCTAAAATATAATTTGCTCAAAGACATAATGAATCTAAAAAAGGATAAAAGTCTCTGTTATCAAGTCATACTACTCTCTCATAGTGACTGTAACTATAGGCCTAAGCGCATCAATTTTTATGGTTTTAGTTTTCGTAAATAAAGTGAATTGGGTCTAAACAACTTACTTCAGATACTTTGTTCCAGTTTTCTGTCTCTAGTTTGTGTTGACTTTGTTTAAGTTGGTTTAAACTTGGCTTAATAAGAGAATTTCCTACTGCTTCCTTTGTCCAGTCATCCACCAGCTTGTGTAAGTCATCTGTGAACATCCCTTTTTTACTGGCTGGAGACTGTTGGCATGATGCTGCATCACTCTCCACACACAGTGGATCTATAAGAGAAAAAAAAAAACAGGGAAACCATGAAAAAGAATTAAAACTGATAATCAGATAATTCTTTGGCCAACAAAGCAGTTAACAGAACCACACATGGGGTGCAATTAGGGTGAACACACACTCTAGTTTACCTGAGTCGTCCTGGTTTAAAGCTGTTGTCCTGGAGTAATTGCTAACAGTACCCCCTTTCACTCTCAAAAGTTTCCTCTTGGCTGGGTGCAGTGGCTCACGCCTGTAATCTCAACACTTTGGGAGGCCGAGGCGGGTGGATCACGAGGTCAGGAGTTCAAGACCAGCCTGGCCAACATGGTGAAACCCCGTCTCTACTAAAAATACAAAAATTAGCCAGGCATGGTGGTGGGCGCCTGTAATCCCAGCTACTCGAGAGGCTGAGGCAGGAGAATAGCTTGAACCCGGGAGGCGGAGGTTGCAGTGAGCTGAGATCACGCCATTGCACTCCAGCCTGGGACAAAGCGAGACTCCATCTCAAAAAAAAAAAAAAAAAAAAGTTTCCTCTTGTTTGGACAGCAAATTATATGGTTACCTTAGGTATAAATCAAGTGTAATAAATAGTACTCATAAAAATTAGTATAAACTCTAATCTTTTCACCAGCTCCCTCAGATAGATACTTAGAAGATTAAAAAATAATCAAATAATGTTAAAAACAAAAAAAAGGTCTAGTGCAAGCCACTTTTATAATGGGAAAACAAGGCCCAGAATAAGTAAATTGACATGCCCAAGTTCTTGCAACTAATTACCAGCAGAGACAGGCCTGGAACTCTAAAGCCTAGACAAAGACACTCTATCTTTTCAATATACCATACTGACTTTCAAGAAGCTTCAGAAAACTAGAATCTCATTTTATTTTTTACCGATATTTCTGTTTACAATTTAAAAAGATGAATGTGTATCTAGAATAGCAGAAATGAAGACACAGATGGTTTGTTGAGCCTCATGAGTTGTGGAGCATAAGATGTTCAAATAAATGAAATAAATCAATTATAGAGAATTCCATAAGTATACTTTCCTAATCTGAACATCACACTAAGTCTTTACATGATAACTGAGTACTATTACTCATGCTTATGATATCATTCTTATAGAAAATATTCATAGAGTTCCAATTCCTCTGACTGAATTATAAGCCAAAAACTTACAGAGTGGGTCTAAAATTAATTTTAGGAAATACAGTTGTGAATTTAAGCACAATAACAGTTCCAGGGATTTAACAAGCATGTGAAGATATCTTATACATGTGTTATGGTACTTCTTTTAATCATGAAAAAATACAAAAAAAATTGCAAGAGGTAATGCAAGAAGCTTCCATATTAATACTTTTTGAAACTTATAACAGGCCTGTGATATAAACAAGTATCATTCTGTTTTATAGGCAGTCAAACTGGGACCCAGAAGATTAACAGCTGGAGTCATATGCTGGGGCTAGAATCCAGATATCCTGACTGTCAGTTCAGTGGGCTTTCCATTGTACTCCATCATAAATGCCAACTGCTGAGGTGGGCGGATCACCTGAGGTCAGGAGTTCGAGACCTGCCTGGCCAACATGATGAAACCCCGTCTCTACTAAAAATACAAAAATTAGCCAGGCGTGGGGGTGTGCGCCTGTAATCTCAGCTACTCGGAAGGCTGAGGCAGGAGAATCACTTGAACCTGGGAGGTGGAGGTTGCAGTGTACTGAGATCACGCCATTGTACTCCAGCCTGGGCAACAGAGCAAGACTCTGTCTCAAAAAATAATAATAATACAATAAAATAAATGCCAACTGATATAATAAAGTAGGAAATGGAAGAAGATATTACTTAATAAAGGGAAACATGACAATCTCAATGATTGCATATGCACAGTCTGTGATTTTCTATGAACCCTGTGCTACTGAAAATTTAGATTCAAAGGTGATTAAATATTTTTGTTTGTTTGTTTTGAGACAGAGTCTCGCTTTGTCACCCAAGATGGAGTGCAGTGGCGCGATCTTGGCTCACTACAACCTCTGCCTCCTGGGTTCAAGCGATTCTCATACCTCAGCCTCCCGAGTAGCTGGAATCAAGGCGCACACCACCACGCCTGGCTGATTTTTGTATTTTTGGTAGAGACAGGGTTTCACCATGTTGCCAGGCTGGTCTCAAACTTCTGACCTCAAGTGATCTGCCTGCCTCAGCCTCCCAAAGTGCTGGGATTACAGGTGTGAGCCACCGCACCCAGCCTTAAATATTAAACGGAAACACAGTAGTGTTGTATAAGAAGAGTTTAATGAATTAATCAGAACATTCACATATACAAGTTTTAAAACATTTACTAATCTGGGGCAACCATGATATATCAAAGTGACATACTAACTTGTTGGAATCCCAATTTTTCAAAGACATAAAATCCTGAGACACAAAAGTCAGTCTATAATAAAAGCATCATTTCTTCTTGTTATCCCTTTGCACATTCAACAAATTCTCTGCTTATTCCAGCGAGGGAGCAAAGAGCACAACAAAGTTGGGGAAGACTTTGGAGCCGAAGCTTTTATAGACTGTGTTCTCAACATAGAAGAATGTCAGCAGGTAGAATTAAAAAGAGAAGATAGCCAGAAACAGGAACGTATCAATGCCCACAGGTTTGCCTATCCATCTTCTCTTAGAAATATTTTTGTGCCCAGTCCCTTCAGCTTCTAAAACATTTGTTGCAGAGAGGTTAGGTCTAAATGTCGTTAATTTAAGAACATTTCTGGGGCTGGCACAGTGGCTCATGCCTGTAATCCAATCATTTTGGGAGGCCAAGGTGGGTGGATCACCTGAGGTCAGGAGTTTGAGAGCAGCTTGGCCAACATGGTGAAACCCCGTCTCTACCAAAAATACAAAATTAGCTGGCCATGGTAGTGGGCGCCTGTAATCCCAGCTACTCAGGAGGCTGAAGCAGGAGAATTGCTTGAACCTGGGTGGCGGAGGCTGCAGTGAGCCGAGATCACGCTACTGCACTCCAGCCTGGGAGACAGAGTGAGATTCCACAAAAAAACAAAAACCAAACCAACCAAACAAACAAAAACCAAAAAACAAAAAGAACATTTCTGGGTGAGAGGGAGAAAAAGAAGAGAAAAGAAAAAAGAACATTTCTCCACTAAAGGAAATACAATGTTAGGACTCTTGTGTATAACTCTGGTCTAACAAGTTATCTTAAATACTCAATTGGCAGTAAATTAAGGCTGCTGAACTAATGGCACAATAGCCAACAAGTGGAGGAAAAAATAATTAACAAACTGAAGCAAGTATTTAAATGAAACAGGGACTAGGGCAACAACCACTGCACTCCAGCCTGGGCGACAAAGTGAGACCGTGTCTCTTAAGCAGGCAACAGAAAGAACAACTACACACACACATACGCACACAAACACACACAAAGTTATCAAGAACAATGTGCCATATGAAAAGGAAAAAAATGCTATTTGAATGTTATTCAGTATCTATGCTTTACATAAAGCAGGATCATTTATTTATTGATTTCATCTAAAAGTTATTCATATCATAAAAGACCACTTAATTCAAAGCTCACAAGCCAGAAAATACCCAATCAATGCACATTAAAATAAGTACTATGTAAACATGGTTTATGATAGGTAGTAATAACATATTAACTTCAAATGTGCTCTTTAATATTCATTTCTTATTGATGAAATGAATAAAACCAGAGTTCAGTCCTTGATGTTCTTTTTTGTTCTTTCCTCCAAGGTGATGCCTATATTCAGACAGTTTCAGTGATCACTCCACTGCATTATTTCTATCTCTTATCCTATACCTTGATTTCTCTCTTCAATCACAATCTCACAACCAACTCCCAAATGTATTTTTCTACTTGGATGTTAATAAATTATTCAATTCAGGCCAGGCACGGTGACTCACATCTGTAATCCTAGTACTTTAGGAGGCTGACACAGGAGGACTGCTTGAGGCCAGGAGTTCAAGACCAGGCTGGGCAACATAGGAGGATCTCGTCTCAAAAAAAATTTGCTGGGCATGGTGGCACACACCAGTAGTCCCAGCTACTTGGGAGGTTAAGGTGGGAGGCTTGATTGAGCCCAGGAGTGCAGGGTTACAGAGAACTATGATCACGCTACTGCATTCCAACCTGGGTGACAGTGAGACTCTGTCTCTAAAAAAATTAAATTAAAAAATAAATAATCCAAGTCAATATACCTGGGGTCAAACCTATCACAATCCTGGCATGACGATTTGCTTAAATGTCATACTTCTGTTAAAGATACTGCATTTTTTTCCAAACCACTCAAACTCAGATCCTTTGGATCTCCCCACCAATACACACATATCCAGTCCATCACTACATCATGAAATTCCTCCTATACAATGTCTCTTGTCCACTTTCATTTCTACCATTCTATAAGCTCTTAATTATCTCATGCATAGACTACTATGATTGCAATGATCTAAATGGACTCACTCCTTGGCTCTAGCCAATATATTCTTCAAACTACCACCAGATTAATATGGGTGAAGGCTGGACACGGTGGCTCATGCCTGTAATCCCAGCACTTTGGGAGGCTGAGGTGAGTGGATCACATGAGGTCAGAAGTTCGACACCAGCCTGACCAACATGGTTAAACCCTGTCTCTACTAAAAATACAAAAATTAGCTGGGCATGGTGGTACACACCTGTAATCCCAGCTAATTGGAGGCTGAGGCAGGAGAATCGCTTGAACCTGGGAGGCGGAGATTGCAGTGAGCCAAGATCGCGTCACTGCACTCCAGCCTGGGCAACAGAGCAAGACCGTGTCTCAGAAAGAATAAATAAGTAAAAAATAATATGAGTGAAATGCTGTTTTCAGATAAAATGCTGCTTAAAAAAAAAAAAAGCTTCAACAGTTCTTTACTGCTAACAACATGAGGGTTCCCACTTGTTTAGGTGGCAAAGACCTGGGAAATCATGGTTGTCCTTGCAGAACAAGTACATTATTTATTATCCTTAAACTAACATGTATCACTTATTAAGCTTAAATATATAATTGTTTTAGATCAGATTCATTATCTTACACTAAACACTAACATAAACATGCTGTGGCAGCTGCCAAATTTTTTTAAGTACAGAAGGAAAACTTTGTACTGTAAATCCTCCATTTCACCCAACTATTTGAAAGTTATATGTCTTTCTCGCAAATCTTGCATTTTTACCGTTTGCATGCCTTAATATCATGAAATTCTATCTATTGACAATACTCTTTCCACTTCCCTTAATTTCAATTCTGCCCATTTATCTTTTTGTTGTTGTTGTTGTTGTTGTTGTTGAGATGGAGTTTTGCTCTTGCTGCCCAGCCTGGAGTACAATGGCATGATCTCGGCTCACTGCAACCTCCGCTTCCCAGGTTCAGGCAATTCTCCTGCCTCAGCCTCCCGAGTAGCTGGGATTACAGGTGTGCACCACCACACCCGGCTATCTTTTGCATTTTTAGTAGAGATGGGGTATCACCATGTTGGTCAGGCTGGTCTCGAACTCCTGACCTCAGGTGATCCACCCGCCCCAGCCTCCCAAAGTGCTGGGATTACAGGCGTGAACCACTGCACACCTGGCCAGCCCATTTATCCTTCGAGACCAACTCAAATCCTATCTTCTGCATGAAGCATTCTCAGACCACTATCATCATTCATTCCCCTCAACCCACTACAGGTACAATTTATGGTTTTGGGAAGCAATGCAGTATAATAGTTAAAAGCCAAGGCTTTGAAGTCAGACAGATTTGGATTATCTCACGTATTAACTGAGATCCAAAAGAAGTTACTTAACCTCACTAACCTCAGTCTCTTCACCTAAAAAAGACAAACATTAATATTTATCTACCTTACAGAGATGTTCTGAGGATTAAGATAATATATATAATATATACTATACATATATTTTTTGAGACGGAGTCTTGCTCTGTCGTCCAGGCTGCCATGCAGTGGCGTGATCTCGGCTCACTGCAAGCTCCGCCTCCCAGGTTCATGCCATTCTCCTGCCTCAGCCTCCCGAGTAGCTGGGACTACAGTTGCCCGTCACCACGCCTAGCTAATTTTTTGTATTTTTAGTAGAGACGGGGTTTCACTGTGTTAGCCAGGATGGTCTTGATCTCCTGACCTCATGATCCACCCGCCTCGGCCTCCCAAAGTGCTAGGATTACAGGCGTGAGCCACCGTGCTGGGCCTAATATATACCTTTTTAGACAGGGTCTGGCTCTGTCACACTCCTGGACTCAAGCAATCCTCCCACCTCAGCCTCCTGAGTAGCTGTGATTACAGGCGTGTGCCACCATGCCCAACTAATTTTTGTATGTTTTGTAGAGATGGAGTTTCGACATATTGCCCGGGCTGGTCTCAAACTCCTGAGCTCAAGTGATCTGCCTGCCTTGGCCTCCCAAAGTGCTGGGAGTACAGGCATGAGCCACACGCCCAGCCTAATACATGCAATATTTTTATTATGTCTTGGGATCTCCCAGACCACCCACACATTCAGTGATTCACCAGGTCTCCAAGGACTCAGGATATAGTTGTATTCATAGCTAAGGTTTATTACAGTGAAAGATACACATTACGGTCAGCAAAGGGAAAAGACAGGAGTCTAGAGAAATTCATGCTCAGACTTCCATATGTTCTCTCCCTATCCTTTTTCCAGCAACAAAAAAATACAGCAACAGGTGTACACATTTCTACCCAGGAAAGCCCATTAGAGACTTAGTGACCATGGTTTTCACTGGGGGCTGGTCTCAGAGGCACATACCAAAATTCCAGACTCTGCAGAGGAAAACATGTGTTCAGCATAAATCACATTATTTGTACCAACAAACCAGGCAAAGTGAACTATTTACCGGTTAGGGAACAGAGGGAAATCAAGTTCCCACGTACCAGCCAAGGGCCAATCTTGCCATCAGGCCTGTCTAAAGATAGTCTCATGTCTGTTATGTTGGCTCTATTCTGTACAGTTTACTACAATGCTCATATTATAAGTTAACTATACACATACATTGTGGATACCATTACATTGCAATACCATAATTAGCCAGGCGTGTTGGTGCGCACCTGTAATCCCAGCTACTCAGGAGGCTAGGCAGGAGAATCACTTGAACCTGGGAGGCAGAAGTTGCAGTGGGCTGAGACCACACCACTGCACCCCAGCCTGGGTGACAGAGTGAGACTCTGTCTAAAAAAATAATAATAAGTAAATAAACATAGCAATACCATGTATCAACTCATGTTTCCGACAAAACATGTATAATTGTGGGCAGGGAAGGATATATATGTGTTAAGCAGTGCTTTTTTTTTTTTTTTTTTTGAGACAGAGTCTTGCTCTGTCACCCAGGCTGGAGTGCAGTGGCGCGATCTCAGCTCACTGCAACCTCCGCCTCCTGGATTTAAGCTATTCTCCTGCCTGAGCCTCCCGAGTAGGTAGGATTACAGGTGCCTGCCACCACACCCGGCTAGTTTTTGTATTTTTAGTAGAGACAGGGTTTTGCCATGATGGCCAGGCTGGTCTCGAACTCCTAACCTCAGGTGATCTGCTCACCTCAGCCTCCCCAAGTGTTGGGATTACAAGCACGAGCCACCGCACCTGGCCAAGCACTGCTTTCTAAAATGGGTTCCCTGGTAAAATTGTTTTGGGAGATTTTGTATATTATTTCCTTTCTTGGACATTCTCAATTCATATTAGCACATTAAAGGACCTGAGAAATTCTACAGTGGAGAGACTGGTATTTATATTATTTAATACCACATTTCGCATTTGACCATGTAACACCTATTAACTTCCTGCTGACAACTTATGAAATGCTGTGCTAAGGCCAACAAATGTGTCCACCAATCTTGGCCAAATGGGAAAAAGATGAAATGTCAGCAAGTTTTGAAAGAGCACTATTGGAGCTAGAAATATGAAATCACCTGTTCCTGTGAGAGGCAATAAGGTAACAAAACTACTGCAAGGTACGTGTGGAACACCCTGTCTTTGTGAACTTGGCCTCCATGAGTTATAAAAAGAAAAAGAAAATGAAGATAATTTAGTTCCTACTTAAGAAGACATGACCATTTTTATATTAAATCTGGTTCAAGGGCCTGACATAGTGGCTCACACCTGTAATCCCAATGACTCTGGAGGCAGAGGTGGGAGGATTGCTTGAGGTCAGGAGTTTGAAATCAGCCTTGGGCAACATAGCAAGACCCCATCTCTACAAAAAAACATTTTAAAAAAGATTAGCCAGGCACAGTGGTACACGCCTATAGTCCTAGCTACTTGGGAGGCTGAGGCAGGAGGACTGCTTGAGCCCAAGAGTTTGAGGTTACAGTGAGCTATGACTGAGCCACTGTACTCTAGCCTGGGTAACAAAGCAAGACCCTGTCTCTAAAAAATTAATAGATAAATAACAAAGTCTGGTTTGGAACCCATCTAAATATTTTAATAAATAAGTTAATTTAACAGAAGTACAATAATCAGATACTCTCCTTCCTGCCTACTGAAAAAAAATAATTTCTGGCTTCCAGCATGACAGAGTGAGGATGTTAAGAAACCTCCCTCAAAAGGAATCCTAAAATTGGACAAAATTCAAAAACAACCATTTTTAGTACTCCAGAATTTGTCCTAAGTAATACAACAAAATCAGAAGCATTTATTCGTGAAAACTACTGAACTTTTCAGGTAAGAACTGTGCAATCCATGGTGTTTTTGCACAAGGCTGTTCCCATCACCCCCACCCAGCTCTGTTGCCCAGCAAAGTGGGGCATTCTGAGAAAACAGTAAGTTTGGCTGCTGTTGCTGCTATCATAGGGGATTCACTTGATTTGGAACTTTAGAAGCAGGTACTCCATTAGCCTGAGGTTAACAGGGAGATCTGAGAAGTGAGATAGCCATAGAGACTTGATAAATTCTCCACATGTCAGGCTGAGCGTGGTGGCTCACACCTGTAATCCCAGCACTTGGGAGGCCAAGGCAGGTGGATCACCTGAGGTCAGGAATTCGAGACCAGCCTGGCCAACATGGTGAAATCCTGTCTCTACTAAAAATAGAAAAATTAGCCAGGTGTGGTGATGCGTGCCTGTAATCCAAGCTACTTGGGAGACTGAGGTGGGAGGATCGCTTGAACCTGGGAGGCAGAGGTTGCAGTGAGTCGAGATCACGCCACTGCACTCCAGCCTTGGGAACAGAGCTAGACTCTGTCTCAAAAAAAAAAAAAAAAAAAAAAATTTCCACATATCTCAGACTAACTGGATGGTTCTCTAACCATAATGATTTTAAAGTACAAAAATAAGAGATAATGAGCGGTGGCACACACCTGTAATCCCAGCACTTTGGGAAGCTGAGGCAGGAGGATCACAAGGTCAGGAAATCAAGACAAGCCTGGCCAATATGGTGAAACATCGTCTCTACTAAAAATACAAAAATTAGCCGGGCGTGGTGGCGGGCGCCTGTAGCCCCAGCTACTCGGAAGGCTGACGCAAGAGAATCGCTTGAGCCCGGGAGGCAGAGGTAGCAGTAAGCCAAGATTGCGCCCCTGCACTCCAGCCTGGGTCGACAGGGCGAGACTCTGTCTCAAAAAAAAAGAGATAATGAGAAAAATCTCCACACTCTTCAAAATTAAACAACATACTACCAATAATCCATGGATCAAAGAGGAAGTCTCAAGGGAAATTAGAAAACATTTAGAACTTAAAAAAAAAAAAAAAAAGAAAATATAGGGCCGGGTGCAGTGGCTTACGCCTGTAATCCCAGCACTTTGGGAGGCCGAGGCGGGCAGATCTTGAGATCAGGAGATCGAGACCATCCTGGCTAACACAGTGAAACCCCATCTCTACTAAAAATACAAAAAATTAGCCGAGCATGGTGGTGGGCGCCTGTAGTCCCAGCTACTCGGGAGGCTGAGGCAGGAGAATGTCGTGAAACCGGGAGGTGGAGCTTGCAGTGAGTGGAGATCGCGCTACTGCACTCCAGCCTGTGGGACTGAGCGAGACTCCATCTCAACAACAACAACAACAAAGAAAATATAATATATCAAAACCTAGGGAATACTGGAGTACAAAGAATAAACTTCAATGTATGCAAAGGTAAAAAAAAAAAAATCATTTAGGAGGTCATGAGACCACAAGAGAGAATGTATTTGTCAAAATGCACAGAAAAGGCACAAAGAATGAACCTTAATATATGCAAATTTAAAAAGTAATTTAGGGGGTCAGGGAATCCTCGAAGGGAATGTAGAATTTGACGAAAGCATCTAACCATATTGAAAATGTATGAAGCAACCTCATATAAGCGGGTAAAAGAACAGATGATGAACTATACATAACTTTGGAAATGAGTGGCACCTGTAATACTGAAGGCAAAAGAAACCATACATAAGCATTGTATTCTACTTGATAAAAGTGTTTCCCACTAGGGTTTGGGTTAAAATTCTGAAACTACGATACTTGTATACTGGAATTAAACAAGTAAATGGCTGGAGGATGGTGGGAGCCAGGTTTCTCACTTCTGGAGTGGGAGGTTACAGATAAGCAAATAGATAAGTCGATAAGGGCAGAATGATCCATGTGGTAATGGATTAGAGTTGGAGACATCAATATGAATGCAAATTTACCTTAATATAGATACAGATGATTACATATAGAAATATTCATAGGTAGGGATATGTGCGTGTATATATATGTTAGTATACATATGTATAGTTCCTTATCAGCTAAGAGGGCCTAGAAGCAATGATACCTCAAGCACTCAAATCTTGGTTTCTTTTTTGTGAAAAAGGGTCCCACTCCGTCACCCAGGATGGAGTGCAGTGGTGCAATAACAATAACTGTTCACTGAAGCCTCAACCTCCCAGGATCAAGCAATCCTCCTACCTCAGCCTCCTGCGTAGCTGGGACTACAGGTGTGCGCTACCATGACTGGCTAATTTTTTTTTTAATTTTTTGTAGATATGGGGTGTCACTATGTTGCCAGGGGTGGTCTTGAAATCCTGGGCTCAAGTAATCCTGCTGCCTCGGCCTCCCAAATGATTTTAAAGGACAAAAATAAGAGATAATGAGCGGTGGCTCACACCTGTAATCCCAGCACTTTGGGAGGCTGAGGTGGGCGCATCACAAGGTCAGAAGATCAAGACCAGCCTGGTCAACATGGTGACACCGAGTCTCTACTAAAAATACAAAAAATTAGCTGGGCGAAGTGGTGGGCGCCTGTAATCTCTGCTACTTGGGAGGCTGAGGCAGGAGAATCGCTTGAAACCGGGAGGCGGAGGTTGCAGTGAGCCGAGATTGCGCCACTGCACTCCAGCCAGGGCGACAGAGTGAGACTCCGTCTCAAAAAAAAAAAAAAAAAAAAAAAAAGAAACTAGGGGAAAAAAATGATCAAAATAACCACAAGGCATGTAGAAGGCAGAAAATAATAAGGAGCAGAAATCCATAAAATTTAAAATGAGAAAACAGTAGAGAAAAACATCAATAAAAGCAAATACTGGATCTTTGTAAAGATAAAATTGATAAGCTTCTATCAAGAATCACAAAGAAAAAAAGAGAAGACAAATTAAATATCAGGAATGAAAGGTGATGTCATTCCCCAGATATTAAATATAATGTTCATATTATCTGTAAACACAAAAATTCAACAGCATAGACAAAATGGAACAAGTCCCCCCCAAAACCACAAACTACCGAAACTCACCCAGCATGAAATACGTAATCTAAATAATCCTATAACTACTATTGAAGAGTTTGATTTATTTTTGAAAATTTTTTTTTTTTGAGATGGAGTCTCTGTCACCCAGGCTGGAGGGCAGTGGCGCAATCTCAGCTCACTGCAACCTCCACCTCCTGGGTTCAAGCGCTTCTCCTATCTCAGCCTCCCTGGTAGCTGGGATTACAGGCACCTGCCACTACACCCGGCTAATTTTTTGTATTTTTAGTAGAGACGGGGTTTCATCATATTGGCCAGGCTGGTCTCAAACTCCTGACCTCAGATGATCCTCCCGCCTTGGCCTCCCAAAGTGCTGGGATTACAGGCGTGAGCTACCGCGCCTGGGCAAAAGTTTGAAAAGTTAAAAACCTCCCAAAAAAGAAATCTCTGAGCCCAGATGGTTTCATTGGAAAAATTTCCCAGACATTTAAAGAAGAAATAATACTAACTCAAGACAAACTCTTCAGAAAATAGAAAAGGAAGGAGAAGATGGACTTCTAAAAATGCAGAATAAGGGCCTGGGTAAACTTTCTTGTCTTCAAAAACAATAAAAATATAGGCAAAACAACTAGAACCAACCACCCCTGACAATTATCCAAAGCCATAGAATAAAACTAAAAACCTCTATGAAAGACAAACTATGGAAACTACTGGCATCTGTGACATTTTGACCTGGGGCAATTCTCATTCCCCCTTGTTCCCCAGCTCAGCGTTGTGGTAGCCAACAGCAGCACTGCAGACAATGGAGCAATCATACCTCTTTTTGAGCTCCCTTAAAAACACCATCTCCCGGCTGGGCGCAGTGGCTCACACCTGTAATCCCAGCACTTTGTGAGGCCAAGGTGGGCAGATCACGAGGTCAGGAGATCGAGACCATCCTGGTTAACACGGTGAAACCCCGTCTCTACTAAAAATACAAAAAATTAGCCGGGCATGGTGGCGGGTGCCTGTAGTCCCAGCTACTTGGGAGGTTGAGGCAGGAGAACGGTGTGAACCCGGGAGGCGGAGCTTGCAGTGAGCCGAGATCGTGCCACTGCACTGCAGCCTGGGAGACAGAGCGAGACTCCGTCTCAAAAAAAAAAAAACACCATCTCCAGTGCACAGTCAATATTTTGCAGCACCCTGGAAAGATTTCTATTTCCCAAGTGTGGTGGATATTTGATTTCACTCAAAGCTCTGCTCACCTTGCAGTGGAAGGGCATACTGGGATTGAGAGTAGGGGGCTACCTGCAAGGCATTACTGAAACTATGGGAAAGTGCAGGCAACAGCTGCCTAAGGCTGAGATTTCAGTTGGGGCAAATAAGAACCTAGACTAGAATTAAAAGGGAATTCTGGGAGAACTAGATGACCATAAGAAACTTTGAAAACCTCTAACATATTCTTGGCAATATAAAAGTCTGGCACGCCCACGAAAGACCTAAGAAAGGAGAAGGTGCCAATCACTCACTTCTGGTTGACCTTGAGTTCCTAGGCAAGCAGGAAGTAAATCAAAGGTCATCTTATAAACTGTCTGAAGTTTGATCTCTAACAGAGATCCCTTTGGAAAAGATATCCAGGAAAGGCACTTAGTGAACTCTTCTGACCAATCATGGCTCATCACTAAACGGTACTGGCCCAGGTGTGAACCTTGGGAAACCAGGCTTAAAAATTAAAAATAAATAAATAAAAACAAATCCAACAGGGAGGCCAGGTGTATTGGCTCATGCCTGTAATCCCAGAACTTTGGGAGGCTGAGGCAAGAGGATCTCTTGGGGCCAGGAGTTTGAGACCAGCCTGGACAACATAGCAAGACCCTATCTTTACAAAAATTTTAAAAATTAGCCATGTGGGCCGGGCATGGTGGCTCACGCCTGTAATCCCAGCACTTTGGGAGGCCGAGGCAGGCAGATCACGAGGTTGGAGATCAAGACTATCCTGGCTAACACAGTGAAACCGTCTCTACTAAAAATACAAAAAATTAGCTGGGTGTGGTGGCGGGCACCTGTAGTCTCAGCTACTTGGGAGGCTGAGGCAGGAGAATGGCATGAACCCAGGAGGTGGAGCTTGCAGTGAGCAGAGATCGCGCCACTGCACTCCAGCCTGGGCGACAGCGCAAGACTCCATCTCAAAAAAAAAAAAAAAAAAAAAGCTATGTGGGCCAGGCGTGGTGGCTCACGCCTGTAATCCCAGCACTTTGGGGCGGGTGGATCATGAGGTCAGGAGATCAAGACTATCCTGGCCAACATGGTAAAACCCCGTCTCTACTAATACACAAAAAAATTAGCTGGGCGTGATGGCGCGTGCCTGTGGTCCCAGCTACTCATAAGGCTCAGGCAGGGGAATTGCTTGAACCCAGGAGGCGGAGGTTGCAGTGAGCCGAGATCGCACCACTGCACTCCAGACTGGTGACAGAGCAAGGCTTGGTCTCTTAAAAAAAAAAAAAAAAATTGTCATGTGTTATGGCATGCACCTGTTAGTCCCAGGTACTAGGGAAGCTGAGGTAGGAGGATTGCTTGAGCCCAGGAGTTTGAGGCTGCAGTGAACTAGATCATGCCACTACACTCCAGCCATGGCTCTTTGAAAAAGAAAATCCAGCAGGGAATTCAATGGCCATACACTGCAGGGAATGTAAAATTTGTCCAGGAAAATCACTAAATAATTAGCAACAAGAAAAACAACAACAACCCTTGACGGGTAGAAGAATCTGATACTAGAGTTCTTTAATATATTATTTAAAATGTCCAGTTTGCACCACAAAATTAAGAGACACGCAAAGAAACAGGAAAGTATGACATATGCAGGAAAAAAGGGGACCCAACAAAAACATCCTGGAGGGGGCCTATATTTTGGACTTAGTAGACAAAGCTTTTATATCAGCTATTATAAATACGGTTGACCCTTGAACAAAACAGGTTTGAACTGTGCAGGCCCACTTATATGTGGATTGTTTTCAACCAAATATGGATCGAAAATACAGTATTCTGGGATGTGAAACCTGCATATATGGAGGGCTGACATTTTGTATATATGTGCATTCCTCAGGACCACCTGTGGAACTTGACTGTGTGGATTTTGGCATACGCAGGAGTCCTGGAACTGAACTCTGCATATACCAAGGGACAAACTGTATATCCAAACTTAGGGAAACTATGGCTAAAAAAATTAAAGTGTGACAACAATATCTCACCAAATAGAGACTACAGATGGAAGTTGTTTTTAAAAAGCAAATTCTAGAGCTTAAAAATACAGTATCTGAAGTGAAAAAATTATATAGAGGGGCCCATTAAGAGATTTTAGTGGGAAAAAGAAATAATCAACCAACAACAGGTTAATCAAGAAATCCACTTTGAAGAACAGAAAGAAAAAAGAATTAAAAAAAAAAGAAAAAAAGAAAAGAAAGAGGCCGGGTGTGGTGGCTACGCCTATAATCCCAGCACTATGGGAGGCCAAGGCAGGCAGATCACTTGAGGTCAGGAGTTCGAGATCAGCCTGGCCAACATGGTGAAACCCTGCCTCTACTAAAAATACAAAAATTAGCCGGGTGTGGTGGTGCGCGTCTGTAATCCCAGCTACTTGGGGGGCTGAGGCACGAGAATTGCTTGAACCCGGGAAGCGGAGGTTGCAGTGAGCCAAGATCACACGACTGCACATCAGCCTGGGTAACAAAGTGAGACTCTGTCTCATAAATTCACAAAATGAGACTCTGTCTCATAAATAAATTGATAGATAGATAAAATAAAAAATAAAAAAATTTAAAAAAGTGAAAGAGCCTCACAGACCTGTTGGACACCATCAAGCATGACAAATATGCATAATAGGAGTTCCAAAAATAGAAGAGAAAAGGGCAGAAAAAATATCAGAATAAATAATAACTCCAAATTTCCAAAACAAATATTAATTTACACATTCAAGAAGCTCAGTGAACTATAACTAAAGTAAATTTAATGAGATCCATACCTAGACACTCATAATCAAATTGATGAAAATCAAAGACAAAAAGAAAATCTTTAAAGAAGACAAAAAATAGACTTGTCATGTATAAGGGACTTCAATAAAATTAAGAGCTGACTTCTCATCGGAAACCATACAGGCCAAAAGACAATGGGATGACACTGTCAAAGTGTTGAAAGAGTAAGACTATCAAAGAAGAATTCAACTAAATCTTTCAAAAATGAAGGAGATCCGGCCGGGCGCAGTGGCTCACACCTGTAATCCCAGTACTTTGGGAAGCTGAAGCAGGCAGATCACTTGAGGTCAGGAGTTTGAGACCAGCCTGGCCAACATGGTGGTACCCTGTTTCTACTAAAAATACAAAAATTAGCCAGGCACAGTGGCAGGCACCTGTAATCCCAGCTACTCGGGAGGCTGAGGCAGGAGAATCACTTGAACCCGGGAGGCGGAGGTTGCAGTGAGCCAAGATCGCGCCAGCCTGGGCAACAAAACGAGACTCCATCTCCAGAAAAAAAAAAAAAAAAAAAAAGGAGATCCACACACAACACTGTGCTATAAACTCCTTGAAGAGGGTGACCTTCTCATAGTAACAGACATCATGCTCTGCATGTAGTTGGAGATTGTTATGTTTTAAGAAAATGAGTAACAGTTTTCTATAGGTGAATTTTAATCCATAGAAAAAGAAGTGTGTCTTGTGAAAAGTATGTAATAGAGTTAAGGGCACCAAACTATGCACTGTCTTTTGGGAGCCAACTGTTCAGTTGTGAGAGTTCAAAGGTGGACAAAAGCTAGTCTATACACCAGGGGAGAAGTGGATAAGGTACATACGACTGAGATTTGGAAATAACCAGTTATAACAGTAAAGTAGCCATGCCTCTAGATTTACTCTTTTGTTTACCCATTCTTTATTTCAGAGACCTAATGTTAAGTATCAAAAGCAAAATATTTGTTGTAAAAAAGATTTGAAAAATGGAAGATGACTAACTCTTGGAAACATGCAAAAGGAACTTTATGCTTTCAATGCTCATTCTAATAACTAGTTCTTCTTGATGACTGGAATACAAAGAATACTAAAAAATCTGAATTTCCATTGAACCAAGCATTTTTAGAATAAGACCTTTCCTAAATAATCCCAGCACTTTGGGAGGCTGATGTGGGCAGATCACTTGAGCTCAGAAGCTGGAGACCAGCCTGGGCAACATAAGGAGACCCCATCTCTATTAAAAAAAAAAAAATTAGCTGGGCATGGTAGTGTGCACCTGTGCCCAGCTACTCAGGAGGCTGAGGTGGGAGGATCACTTGAGCCCAGGAGGTCGAGGCTGCAGTGAGCTGTGATGGCACCACTACACTTCAGCCTGAGGGACAGAGTGAGACCCTGTCTCCAAAACAAAACAAATGGAATCTTTATTTTTTTACATTATTTCCCAAAACCCTAGAAAGTCTAAATCCAAATGGTTTTAATTTATTTTACAAAAATGATTTTGCCCTTCAAATTTTTAGGTGCTTATTGCATAAAATAAAACTTTATTAATAGACTTATTAAGCAAAATATTTTGTTTTCAATTTTGTACTTTTCAGTATTTTTTCTATCAACTTTATGGCTGAAAAGGAAGCATCAATAAAGAGAAGAGTTTTAAATAGCTAGCTATTTTAGAGTTCCTATTAAAATAGGATTCTACTTGTATATAATTAAAGAAATTTAACCTGGGCCAGAATAGAAGGTATTAAGAATACCAGATGTTTCTGTGAGCTGGAAGCTGTCACAGTAGTGACACACTTGAATTGGAAATCACCAAAATTTCCTTCTTATTTTCTACTCACCAAACAAAACACAGGCATGCTTTTTCATACCTTATGTTTTATAAGTTGAATTGTACCAGGCCCTTTAACAGCCTTTGATCCAATTTAAGCTAGTCCTTCATGTCCTTGTTTTTTAAAAACAAATTCCATAAATGGAAAAAAAATAAAAATAGAAACACTTCTAATAAAAAACTGGAAATTCATTGCTAGCTGACCTAACTTACAAGAAATATTAAAGTGAGTCCTTCAGGATGAAATAAAAGAATGCTAGATAGTTACTCAAATCTACATGAAAAAATAAAGCACACTGCTGAAGAGAACTACATAGGTAAATATAATATTCAGTAGAAATGTACTTTGTATTTATAACTCTACTTTTCCTATCTGATTTCAAAGTCAACTGCATAAAGCAATAACTATAAAATTGTGTCAATGAGCTTATAACATGTAAAGATGTAATGTATATAACAATAATAG
The DNA here is from genome assembly GCF_028885655.2 of Pongo abelii. NCBI lineage: Eukaryota > Metazoa > Chordata > Mammalia > Primates > Hominidae > Pongo > Pongo abelii. The sequence goes on from NC_072008.2 coordinate 54,415,420, forward strand.
TACAAATAAGTTGTGAGGGAATATGTGTGTGTATGTATCACACACATATATATTAGAGAAATGTTTTGTGTACCATTGAAGTTAATTTAGTATTAAACTGAACTAGAGGCCAGGCGAGGTGGCTTACACCTGTAATCCAGCATTTTGGGAGGCCGAGGCGGGTGAATCACCTGAGGTTAGGAGTTTGAGACCAGTCTGGCCAACATGGTGAAACCCCATCTCTACTAAAAATACAAAAAAATTAGCCAGGCATGGTGACGCACACCTGTAATCCCAGCTACTCAGGTAGCTGAGGCAGGAGAATCACTTGAACCCAGAGGCAGAGGTTGCAGTAAGCTGAGATCGCGCCACTGAACTCCAGCCTGGGTGACAGAGCAAGACCCCATCTTAAAAAAAACCAACCAACCAACCAAACGAACAAAAAAACATGACCGGGTGTGGTGGCTCACACCTTTAATCCCAACACTTTGGGAGGCTGAGGCGGGTGGATCACCTGAGGTCAGGAGTTCGAGACCAGCCTGGCTAACATGGTGAAACCCTGTCTCTATTAAAAATACAAAAATTAGCTGCGCGTGGTGGCAGGTACCTGTAATCCCAGCTACTCAGGAGGCTGAGGAAGGAGAATCGCTTGAACCTGGGAGGCGGAGGTTGCAGTGAGCCAAGGTCGCACCATTGCACTCCAGCCTGGGCGACAAGAGCAAAACTTCATCTCAAAACAAACAAAAAACACACAAAAAAACTGAACTAGATTGCTTTTAAATTAAGAAGCTCATTGTGGCTACTACAAGAAAATACCTGAAAAATATAAGAAAAGAATAATGTAGGGCCAGGTACTTTGGCTCACACCTGTAATACCAGCAATTTAGGAGGCTGGGTAGGAGGACTGCTTAAGCCCAGGAGCTTGAGGCCAGCCTGGACAATACAGTGAGAGAGCCTGTATTTAAAAAAAATTTTTTTTTTTTTTAATTAGCTGGGCATGGTAGCATGCTTCTATGGTCCCGGCTACTCAGGAGGCTGATGTGGGAGGATAACTTGAGCCCGGGAGGTTGAGGTTATAGTGAGCTATGATCGCACCACTGCACTCCAGCCTGGGTGACAGGGCAAGACCCTGTCTCAACAAAGAAGAAAAATGAAAAGTATAGTGTAATAGGCCGGGCATGGTGGCTCACGCCTGTAATTCCAGCACTCTGGGAGGCTGAGGTGGGCAGATCACCTGAAGTCAGGAGTTTGAGGCCAACCTGGCCGATGTGGCAAAACCCCGTCTCTACTAAAAATACAAAAATTAGCCAGGTATGGTGGTATGCACCTGTAGTCCCAACTACTTGGGAGGCTGAGCAGAAGAATCACTTGAACCCGGGAGGTGGAGGTTGCAGTCAGCAGAGATTGCACCACTGCACTCTAGCCTGGGTGACAGAGTGAGACTCCGTCCCAAAAAAAAAAAAAAGTATAGTATAATAATAATAATTATATATATATATATATATATATATATATATATATATACGTAAAGACACAATAGAATTTAAATGCTACATTGGAAAATATCTATTTAACATAAAAGAAGGCAGGAATACGGAAAGTCAGAGGATGAGGAAAAAAAGAAAAAAATCGAAGATATATAGAAAACAAAGATAACAAAATGACAGGCATAAATCCTACCTTACATTAAATGGAAATGATTTAAATGCCCCAATAAAAAGACAGAGATTTACAGAATAAAAAACATGATTTAACTATATATGATAACAATAAACACAATTCTGATTTAAAGACAGAAATACATTCAAAGTAAAAGAATAGAAAAAGATATGGCATGCAAGCAGTAACCAAAAGAAAGTTGGACTGGTTGTACTAATATCAGAAATAATCTCTCCTCTAGCCATTCAAAATGCCAGAAGGAATGAAGGCTAAGTGGAAGAAGATGGCCCCCTCTCCTGCTATTGTGAGGAAGCAGGAGGCGAAGAAGGTGATGAATCCCGTTTGAGAAAAGGCCTAAGAATTTTGGCACTGGACAGGACATCCAGCCCTAAAGGGACCTCACCCACTTTGTCAAATGGCCCTGCTACATCAGGTTGCAGCGGCAAGGAGCTATATATCTTCTATAAGCGGCTGAAAGTCCCTCCTGCAAATAACCAGTTTACCTAGGCCTTGGACTGCCAAATAGCTACACAACTGCTTAAGCTGGCCTATAAGGACAGACCAGAGACAAAGCAAGAAGATCATTGGCCCAGACTGAGAAGAAAGTTGCCAGAGGGATGTCTCCACTAAGGCCTTTGAGCAGGGATTAACGCTGTCACCACCTTGGTGGAGAACAAGAAAGCTCAGCTGGTGGTGACTGCACGTGACAATGGATCTCATAGAGCTAGCTGTCTTCCTGCCTGCCCTGCATCATAAAATACAAAGGGAAGAGAAGACTGGGATGTCTAGTCCACAGGAAGACTTGCACCACTGTCTCCTTCACACAGATTAACTTGGCAGACAAAGGAGCTTTGGCTAAGCTGGTGGAAGCCATCAGAACCAATGACAATGACAGACAGGATGAGATCCACTGTCACTAGGGAGGCAATATCCTGGGTCCAAAATCTCTGGCTCTCACTGCCAAGCTGGAAAAGGCAAAGGCTTAAGAACTTCCCATTGGCCGGGCGCGGTGGCTCACGCCTGTAATCCCAGCACTTTGGGAGGCCGAGACAGGCGGATCACCTGAGGTCAGGAGTTTGAGACCAGCCTGACCAACACAGAGAAACTCCATCTCTACTAAAAATACAAAATTAGCTGGGTGTGGTGGCACATGCCTGTAATCCCAGGTACTAGGGAGGCTGAGGCAGGAGAATTGCTTGAACCTGGGAGGTGGAGGTTGCAGTGAGCTGATATCACGTCATTGCACTCCAGCCTGGGCAACAAGAGCGAAACTCTGTCTAAAAAAAAAAAACCTTCCCATTAAGCTGGGTTAAATGTAGACTGTTGAGTTTTCTGGACAAATAATAATAATAATTCTCCTTCAGCCAAAGAAAATGAAATATAAATTAAGAAGACATAACAATTATAAACATATGTGCAACTGTGTTCCAAAATACACAAAGCAGAATTGACAGAATTGAGGGGAGAAATTCAACAATGGTTGGAGACTTCTTCTTCTTTTTTTTTTTTTTCTTTTTGAGATGGAGTCTCGCACTGTCGCCCAGGCTGGAGTGCAGTGGCAAGATCTCGGCTCACTTACAGCTCTGCCTCCTGGGTTCACGCTATTCTCCTGCCTCAGCCTCCCGAGTAGCTGGGACTACAGGCACCCGCCACCACACCGGGCTAATTTTTTGTATTTTTAGTATAGATGGGGTTTCACCATGTTAGCCAGGAGGGTCTCGATCTCCTGACCTTGTGATCTGCCCACCTCGGCCTCCCAAAGTGCTGGGATTACAGGCGTGAGCCACCGCGCCCTGCCAGTTGGAGACTTCTATAACCCACTTTTAACAACTGATAGAACTAGGCAGATGATCAACAGAGAAATAGAAGACTTGAACAGCCCTCTAAACCAATGAGGCCTAACAGACATATATGAACATTCCACCCAACAACAGCAGAATACATACTTTTCTTTAGCATACATGAGTTCAAGACCAGCCTGGGCAACATAAGGAGACCTTGTCTCTAAAACAAATAAAAAAAAAATAGCAGGACATGGTGGCATGTGCCTGTAGTCCCAGCTACTTGGGAGTCTGAGGCAGAAAGATCACTTGAGTGAGACCAGGAGGTTGAGGCTGCAGTGAACGATGATCATGCCACTACACTCAACCCTGGACAACAGAGTGAGACCCTGTCTCAAAATAATAATAATAATAATAAGCACAAGACTTATACACTAAAAACTAAAAATGATTGTTGAAAGAAATTTAAAGACAACCTGGCTGGGCGTGGTGGCTCACGACTGTAAACCCAGCACTTTGGGAGGCTGAGGTGGGTGGATCACATGAGGCCAGGAGTTCAAGACCAGCCTGGCCAACATGGCAAAACCCTGTCTCTACTAAAAATAGAAAAATTAGCCAGGTGTGGTGGTGCATGTCTGTAATCCCAGCTACTCGGGAGGCTGAGGCATGAGAATTGTTTAAACCCAGGAGGCAGAGGTTGCAGTAAGCTGAGATCATGCCACTGCACTCCAGCCTGGGCGACAGAGAGAGACTCTGTTCACAGACATCCCATGTTCACAGATTGGAAGACAACATTTTAAAGATAACAATACTCCCCAAATTGATATATAGAGTCAATACTCTATCTAAATTCCAACTGGTTTTTCAGAAATTGACAAGCTGATTCTAAAATTTACATGAAAATTCAAATTACCCAGAATAGTCAAAACAATCATGAAAGAGAAGAACAAATTTAGAGAACTCAATTTACAATTTCAAAACACATGATAAGCTATAGGAATCAAGACAGTATGGGATTGGCATAAGGACAGACACAGAGATCAACGGAGTAGAATTAAGATTACAGAAATATATCTATCCATTTATGGTCAGTTGATTTTCAATAAGGGTACCAAGACAACTCAATGGGGGAAAAACAGTCTTTTCAACAAAAAGTGCTAGGAGAAGGAGATATCCACATACCAAAAAAAAAAAAAAAAAGAATCTGGATCTTTAACTCACACCATATGCACAGATTAACTCATAATGGATCAAAGAACTAAATGTAGCCGGGTGCAGTGGCTCAGGCCTGTAATCCCAGCACTTTGGGAGGCCGAAGCGGGTGGAACACCTGAGGTCAGGAGTTCGAGATCAGCCTGGCCAACATGGCGAAACCCTGTCTCTACTAAAAATATAAAAATTAGCCAGGTGTGATGGCATGCACCTGTAGTCCCAGCTACTTAGGAGGCTGAGGCAGGAGAATCGCTTGAACCTGGGAGGTGGAGGTTACGGTGAGCTGAGATTGCGCCACGGCACTCCAGCCTGGGCGACAGGGCGAGACTCTGTCTCAAAAAAAAAAAAAAAAAAAAAAAAAAGAACTAAATGTAAAAGATTCACTATAAAACTCCTAGAAGAAAATATAGGAATAGGCCGGGCGTGGTGGCTCATGCCTGTAATCCCAGCACTTTGGGAGGCCAAAGTGGGCAGATCACCTGAGGTCAGGAGTTTGAGACCAGCCTGGCCAACATGGTGAAACCCCGTCTCTACTAAAAATAAAAAATTAGTGGGGTGTGGTGGCACGCGCCTGTGTCCCAGCTACTCAGGAGGCTAAGGCAGGAAAATCGCTTGAACCTGGGAGGCGGAGGCTGCAGTGAGCCGAGATCGCGCCACTGCACTCCAGCCTGGGCGACAGAGTGAGACTCTATCTCAAAACAAAACAAAACAAACAAACAAAAGAAATTATAGGAATAAATTTTCATGACCTTAAGTTAGGCAATAGATTTTTTTCTTTTTTCTCCTTCTTTTCAATTACTATAGAGTCAATGGTGAGCCAACGGAATTTTAGATATGACAGTAAAAGCACAAGTAACAAAAGAGAAGAAACAGATTAGATTTTAAAACCATTAAAAACTTTTTGTGCTTCAAAAGACACTATCAAGAAAGTGAAAAGACAACCTAAGAACAGGAGATGATATTTGAAAAATCATATCCAGTAAGGCTCTAGTCCTTACTCACAACTCAACAATTTCTCTACATTCTCTCCAACACTTGTTACTGTCTTAAAATTTTTTTTTTCTTTTTTTCGCCTCATATGTCCTATGTCCTTGGGAATTGCCTTTTTAAATTTCAGCCATTTTAAGTGGGTGTAAAGTTGTATCTCATTGTGCCTTTGATTTACATTTCCTTAATAACTAATGTTATAGAACATCTTTTCATGTATTTATCAGTCATTCATATATCTTCTTTAGAAAAATGCCTATTTGAATCTTTTGCCCATTTTAAAATTGGATTTTTGAATCTTTTATTGTTGAGTTGTTGAACCCTCATGCCCTGCTGGTGTGACTGTAAAATGGTGCAGCTATTTTGGAAAAAAAGTCCGGTAATTCCTCAAAAGATTAAACATAGAGTTCCCATCTCATCCAGCAATTCCACTCCTACATATCTGTCTAAGAGAAATGAAAACATATGTACACATAAAAATTTGAACACAACTGTTCATAGCAGCATTATTCGTAATAGCAAAAAAATAGAAAACAACACAAATGTCTAATCACTGATGAATGAATAAAATGTGGCATATCCATAGAATGGAGTATTATTTGGCAACAAAAAGAAATGAAATACCAATACATGTTACAACACAGTTAAACTTTGTAAATACTATGCTAAGTGAAAAAAGTCACAAAAGACCACATAATGTATGATTCCATTTACATGAACTGTCCAAAGTAGGCAAATCTTATTTTATTTTATTTATTTTATTTTATTTTTTTGAGACAGGTCTTGCTCTGTTGCCCAGGCTGGAGTGTAATGGCGTGAACACAGATCACCGCAGCCTCAACCTCCTAGGCTCAAGCAATCCTCCTGTCTCAGCCTTCTGAGTAGCTGGGACTACAGGCATGCGCCACCATGCCTGGCTAATTTTATAGAGATGGGGTCTCACTTTGTTGCCCAGGCTGGTCTCAAACTCCTGGGCTCAAGCAATCCTCCTGCCTTGGCCTCCCAAAAAGGAGCAGACAAATCTATAGAGACAAAAAATACTTTAGTGATTGATGAGGCTGGAGGACGGGGGAAGTGGGAATAAATGGGGGGGCTACTACTCATAGAAAAGGGGTTTCTTTTTGAGGTGATGAAAGTGTTCTCATGGATAAACATACATTTTAATATTATGCAGCAATAAAAAACGAAGTACTGATACATGTTATAAAATGTTTGACTCCCAAAAACATTATAAGTAAAAGAAGCCAGTCACGAAACCACATATTATTGTGTAACTGTATTGATACAAAATGTTTCAGCAAAGGCAAATCTATAGAAACAGAAAGCAGATTTGTGGTTGCCTGGGGCCTGTGGTTGGGGGTTTGGGGTAGAGGAGCTACAATGAGGGATGACTATGAATATGTACATGTTTTTTGTGGAATGTTGAAAATATTCCAAAATCAAATTGTGGTAATAGCTGCACAAGTCTGTAAATTGTATAAGTTAAATGAGTGAACATTATGATATGTGAAATATCTCAATAAAACTGTAATTTTTTTAAAAAATTAAAAGTGAAGAAGCAAAAGAAATACCTACTTTCCAACTCATTTATAAGGCAGCTTTTCCCTGATATCAAACCAGAAAAAGATAGTATCAAAATTTTCAAAATATGAAACAAAAAGATGAAAACTGTAAACCAATATACTTATTGAACTTAATAAAGGGCATCTACAAAAACTTACAGTTAACATTATAATTTATGGCAAAAGACAGAAGGTTTTCTCCTTGGAAGAACAAGGCAAGGACGTCCAATATAAAGTTTTAGCTAGTACAATAGTAAGAAGAAATAAAAGGCATAAAGATTAAAAAGGGAGAAACAAAAAAGTCTGTATTCGCAGATGACATAATTGCTCACTCAAAAAAATCCCAAAGAATCTATAAGAAAATTTCTAGAACAAATATGTTTAACAAAATCTTCAGATGTAAGGTCGACACACAAAAATTAATCATATTTCTCTACCAATGTATGATTGGAAACCCTGTAGAAATAAAATAAATCCTTAGGTATAAATAAATCAAAACACATATAGAATCTGTAAGCTGAAAACTATAAAAAGCAGATAAAACATATCTAAGAAGACCTGGAGAAATGAACTGTACACCAAACTCCCATGACATGCAATTTGCCTATATAACAAACCTGCATATGTACCCCTGAGCCTAAAATAAAAGTTAAAAAAAAAGACAAAAAAAGGAGAGAGAGCCTATGTTTATTGATTGGAAGACTCAGCACAGTAAAAATGTCAATTCTCCCCAAAATTGATACATAGATTTAACATAATTCCAATCAAAATCACGGCAGGATTTTTTTTAGATATAGTCAAGCTGATTCTAAAATTTATATGAAAAGGAAGAGGAAGTAGAGTAGCTAAAACAGTTTTGAAAAAAAAAAAGTTTCAGGAAACATAATACCTAATTTTAACAATAATAATTTTAAAAGTTGCTATAAAACTACAATAATCAAAATAGTGTGGTATTGGTGAAAGGACAGACACATAGATTAATTGGAACAGAATAAAGAGTCCAGAAAGAGATTGACATATATACATATGGCTAATTGATTTTTCAAAAAGGTACAAAAGCTATTCAATGGAGAAAGGACGGTCTCTTCCACAAATGGTAACGTAATAATTGAATATCAATATGCAAAAAAGAACCTCACCCAAAACCTCACACCTTATACAAAAAGTAATTCCAAATGTGTCATAAATCTAAATGTAAACATAAAACTATTAAACTTTTAGGAGAAAACATAGAGGAAAATCTTTGTGACCTGTGTTTAGCCAGAGTTCTTAAATATTACACCAAAATGACAATTAAAAAAAAAAATTTGATAAAGTATACTTTATTAAAATCATAAACTGTCGCTTTGCCAATGACACTGTTAAGAGAATGAAGAGACAAGCTATAGACTTGAATAATATATTTGTAAATCACATGTCCTACAAAGGATTTTTATCAAAAATATAGAAAAAACTCTCAAAAATCAGCCATATGAAAACCAACAACCTAATTTTCTAAAATGACAAAAATTGTTGCCTTTGGGATAAATTGAGTAAAGGATACATAGGTACATAGGATCCCTCTGTATTATTTAACTGCATGTAAATCGACAATTATCTCAATGAAAATTTCAATTAAAAATAAAACAGGATACAAAAAAATAGCAAAAGACTTGAACAAACACTTTACCACAGAGGATATACAGATCACAAATAAGTGCAAGAAAAAAATGCTCAACATCACTAACCATTAGGGGAATGAAAATTATAATAAAATAACCACTTTATATCATCAAATACCTATTGGATTGGCTAAAAAAAGAATACTAGTACTACCAAGTGCTGAAGAGCATCAGAAAAACTGGAAGTCTCGCACATTGCTGGCAAAATGTAAAATGATACAGCTGCTTGGGAAAATGGTTTGTTAGTTTTTTAAAAATGTTAAATATGCATACCATATGATGCAGCAATCTCATTTCTGGGTATTTCATCCAAGTGATCTGAAAACTTATGTTCACCCAAAAAGCTGTATGTGACTATTTACGGGAGCTTTATTTGTAAAACCCCAAACTAGAAACAACCCAAATGTCCTCCAACCGGTGAATGGATAAACAGACTGTGGTACATCCATTATAACACAAAATAAGTTGAGGAATCCCAAAGACAGTCTCCAGAGACATGTTTTTACCATGAGATCATACTTCTCTGGCCATGCTTACTTAGAAACAGGTGGACACCTGACTGTAGAACAGCCCAACTATAGGCCAGGCAATGGGCTCTGACCCATTTCTTGGCATGAAAAAGATGAGCAGGGACACTCAAATTTTCTGTCCCTGGAATCTAACAAAGGTCAGTTAAATAAGGACCTGAAAGTGAAAGAATGCTTTGGGTCACGAGTAACCAGTGTTATCTAACAGCCAGTTTTGGGAAAGCAGAAACTATACATAAAATGAAGCCATTTGGGAATGAAACAATAAAATAAAGTATAGCTATTAGTGATACTGCATCAGACTGAAGGTTCATGTACTTCTGCTATTAAATCCCCAGAGCTGCCTTCAATCTAAGTCTACCCCTTAATTCTGTCTTTACAAGATCATCCAAGTACAGTTCCTGTTCTTGGGTTCTGTATTAGTTGTCTATTACTGTTGTAACTAATTACCACAAACCTAGTGGCTTCAAACAACACAAATTGATCTTATAGTTCTCTAGGTTACAAGCCTAACGTGGGCCTCACTGGCCTAAAATCAAGGTGTTGCCAGGGCCGTGTTCCTTCTGAAGGCTATAGGAGAGATCTGTCCCCTGGCCTTTCCAGCTTCCAGAAGTTGCCTCCATTCCTTGGTCTGTGGCACTCTTCCTCCATCTTCAAAGCCAGCAATGTTGCACCTTTCTGACACTGTTTCCCTTTTCTCTGACTCTTCTGTGTTTCTTCTCTTCTACTTTTAAAGATCCTAGTGATTACACTGGACCTACCTGGATAATCCAGGATAATCTCCCTATCTTAGAGTCAGCAGATTAGCAACTTTAATCCCATCTGCAAGCTTAATTCTCCTTTGCCATATATCCTACCATGGTCACAAGTTTCAGGGATTTGCACATGGACGTTTTGGGGGGGGGGGGAATTATTCTGCCTACGACAAGTTCTATTGGGATTTCACATATGTCTTTACAATACATCCTTAACCCCCACCTTGACTATGCACATATAACCAAAGAGGCCTGACCTGATTAACAACTTCTATATTAGTTAAGTAGAGATTGATGCTCTTATTTTTCAAAGTCAAAGAAGTATATTTTACTAATATTCTTATAACTAATAAACAAAGATCTCTTCAGATAAGAGCATGAGTGTATATATGTATATATTTCTTTTTATGAGACGGAGTTTCATTCTTGTTGAGTGTGTGTGTGTGTATATATATATATACATACATACATACATATTATTTTTATATATATATACATACATATATATATGTATGTATGTATTTTAGATGGAGTTTCGCACTTGTCACCCAGGCTGGAGTGCAATGGCACAATCTCGGCTCACTGCAACCTCCGCTTCCAGGGTTCAAGCAATTCTCCCATCTCAGCCTCCTGAGTAGCTGGGATTACAGGCGCCTGCCACCACATCCAGCTAATTTTTGTATTTTTAGTAGAGATGGGGTTTCACCATGTTAGCTAGGCTGGTTTCGAACTCCTGACCTCAGGAGATAGGCCCACCTCAGCCTCCCAAAGTGTTGGGATTACAGGCGTGAGCCACTGCGCCCGGCCGAGTATATTTTTAAGATTATCTTGTTACCAACAAACTCTCCATGCTAGACCAGAAGTTCCCACTGACTGATAACATTTCAAAAATTATTGTGGGGATTGGCATTGGGCTTCCAGCTGCTGGTTTTCCAAATAAAAGCATGAACCATACTCAGCTTCTCTCTACAATCTATCAATTATCCTAATCATTATTACATAAAAGGACATTTAACATCAAAAACAGAAAATAATCTCAGAATAATGTGTACTTCTTTAAATTATTTTAGCCTAATTAAAAATAAATTGTATTATAATCATTTTCCTAATTTTGCTAATCTTGGACTAGATTTTTTAAAAATTACTTTTATGACTGATTTACCTGTAGCAACTATGCCATTGTCCACATGTGTCAAGGACTGGGGGCGGCTTCGAAGTTTGCTTTTGAAAGATCTTGGTCGACGTGGTGATGCAGGTGGCAAAGGAATCTCAGTAGATTGGGTTTTGCTATCTTTAATTGACCGAAGGCGTTCATAGAGCTCCTGCAGCTCCTTATTCTGCTGGGTTTGAAGATTTACCACCTCCTGAATGTGTCTGAATGAAAATCATGCAAAAAGCATTTTAATGGCACTGGCTCCATAAAGATGAGCCAAGAAACTCTAAACCAGTATAAGTAAAGTTTAACAAGGAATTTAGATTAAGAATGAGGAAATAGAGACTAGGCACAATGGCTTACATCCATAATCCCAGCACTTTGGGAAGCCAAGGCAGGAGTATTGTTTCAGGCTAGAAGTTCGAGACAAGCCTGGGTAACATAGGGAGACCCTATCTCTCTAAAAAAAAAAAAAAAAAAAAAAACAAAATTAGCTGGGCACGGTGGTGCATGCCTGTAGTCCCAGCTACTCAAAAGGCTGAGGTGGGACGATCACTTGAGCCCAGGAATTCAAGGCTGCAGTGAGCCAAGATCACACCACTGCACTCCAGACTGGGTGACAGAGAGAGACCTTGTCAAAAAAAAAAAAAGAAAGAAAGAGAGAGAGAGAGAGAGGGAGGAAGGAAGGAAGGAAGGAGGAAATACAGAGTATTTTCACAATTTCCAGAGGGGAAGTGGGAAATGCCTTCCTAAGCATAACATTTAACTGTAATAATCACTCATGAAGAAAAAGATGAACAAATTTCTAAAACTGAAATACAGTGAAAGTCAGTAAAACAAAATGTAAAGTCAAATAGTATTAATAATATTAACATTTTTTGCCAGACGCAGTGGCTCATGCCTGTAATCCCAGCACTTTGGGAGGCTAAGGCAGGAGGATCGCTTGAGCCCAGGAGTTTGATACCAGCCTAGACAACATAGTGAGACCCTGTCTCTCTGAAAAAAAAAAAAAAAAAATCAGCCGGGTATGATGGCATGTGCCTGTAGTAAAAGCATCTCGGGATGCTGAGGCAGGTAGATCTCTTGAGCCAGAGGTTGAGGCTTCAGTGAGCCATGACAGCACCACTGCACTCCAGCCTGGGCGAGACAGCAAGACCTCATCTTAATAATAATAATTGTAATAGTAATAAAAGAAAGAATAAATAAAAATCGGTGAAGAAACCATAATGCTAAAAGAACACTGAAGGATGAATAAATTATCTTTTAAGATCCCTTCTAGGCCAGGCGTGGTGTCTCATGTCTGTAATCCCAGCCCTCTGGGAGGCTGAGACAGGAGGATGGCCTGAGGCTAGAAGTCTGAGACCAGCCTGGGCAACACAAGGAGACCTCATCTCTACAAAAAAATTTAAATATTAGCTGGATGTGTTACACGTCTGTAGGCCCAGATACTTGGGAGGCTGAGGTGGGAGGATGGCTTGAGCCCAGGTGGTAGAGGCTGCAATGATCCATGACTGCACCACTGCACTCCAGCCTGGGCAACATAGTAAGACTCTGTCTCAAAATAAAAGATCCTTTCCAGGTCTTGAGTTCTATGAGGTTATGAGAATCCATGTCTCACATTCAAAATTAAGTAGATATTCATAACCAGCCAGTTACAAAAAACTAGCCAGCTACAAAAGCTACCAGTCATTTGACAATGGTTTAAAAGAACCATTAAAAACAGCAATAGAAGGCCGGGTGCAATGGCTCACGCCTGTAATCCCAGCACTTTGGGAAGGCTAAGGCGGGCAGATCACGAGCTCAGGAGATTGAGATCATCCTTACTAACACGGTGAAACCCCGTCTCTACTAAAAATACAAAAAATTAGCCAGGCATGGTGGCGGGTGCCTATAGTCCCAGCTACTCGGGAAGCTGAGGCAGGAGAATGGCGTGAACCCAGGAGGCGGAGCTTGCAGTGAGCCGAGATCGCGCCACTGCACTCCAGCTGAGGCAACAGAGCCAGACTCCATCTCAAAAAAAAAAAAAAAACCAAAAAAACCAAACCAAACCAAAACAAAACAAAAGCAATAGAATACTTATATCACAAATATGAAACTGCTTTAATAACTTTTATTATAAAAAGTATCAGTGTACATATACTGTATAGTACCTAACATATAAGTTGACGTATACATAATGTAATGTCAAGCCTGTATATATATTTTAAAGTGGAATATCAGCCTTCTGGTGATGAATATTTAAAGTATATATTCACAATTTTCTTGCAAGCTCAAGTTAAAAACATTGAAACAAGTTAGAGAGAAAATATTATAATTATCTATCACTGGAATGACAGTTTTGGGTTTTTTCTTCTCTGGGCAAGGCCTTAGAAACTAAGAAATTTCCAAGGATTTTAACCTGCTTTAATTCTTGAAGCACTCGAACGTAGCATCCAAGTGGAGCATTATTCAAGCTTGTAAGAACTTGACTAAAATCCAGCTTTTTATTTTATTTTTTGAGATGGAGTCTCGCTCTGTCACCCAGGCTGGAGTGCAGTGGTGCGATCTCGGCTCACTGCAACCTCTGCCTCCAAGGTTCAAGCAATTCTCCTGCCTCAGCCTCCTGAGTAGCTGGGATTACAGGCGCGCGCCACCACGTCCGGCTAATTTTTGTATTTTTAGTAGAGAAGGGGTTTTGCCATGTTGGCCAGTGTGGTCTCAAACTCCTGACCTCAGGTGATCCACCTGCCTCAGCCTCCTAAAGTGCTGGGATTACAGGCATGAGCCACTGTGCCCAGCCAAATCCAGCTTTTTACATGCCTATAATTTTAGTCCTCCCTGGTTCTCCCTGCTTTACAAATTGTTCAAGTCCCAGAACAATGCGGAAATTCTCTAAAGCATAAGATATATTCAAAAATTGCTAGAGTTGGTTTCAACTTTTCAAAGTAAGGGCATCAATAGGAGGCTAGTAATTAACTTATGAGTATATACATATAATAGAATACTTTGAAACAGTCAAAAATATAATGATACAGATATATATCCAAGATACTATGAAATGGTAAAGAAAACCAAGATATAAGAACAGTCTTGCAGTGTAAGTTACTATTTGGAGAACAAAGAATGAAATATGCATATTTGTTTGTACAGTTATAGACTAACTGGATATACAAGAAACAGGTAATATTTATTGTGTCTAAGGAGAGAACCTGGATAGTTCAGCTGCAGTGCTAGGAGGGAGACTACTGGTTATCCTTTTGTACCTTTTGAATTTTGAACCATGTGGATAGAATTAGAATTCAGCAACTTAATATGAATTTCTTTTCTTTTTTTTTAGACGGAGTCTTGCTCTATTACCCAGGCTGGAGTGCAGTAGCGCACGATCTGGGCTCACTGCAACCTCCACCTCCTGGGCTTAAGCGATTCTCCTGCCTGGACCTCCCAAGTAGCTGGGAGTACAGGCGTCTGCCACCACACCTGGCTAATTTTTGTATTTTTTTTTTTAAAGTAGAGACAAAGTTTCACCATGTTGGCCAGGCCGGTCTTGAACTCCTGACCTCAAGTGATCCACCTGCCTCTGCCTCCCAAAGTGCTGAGATTACAGGCTGAGCCACCATGCCCAGCTGGCCTGAATTTCTTTTTTTTAAATGACCTATTTTATAAAACTAAATACAAAACAGCATTCTATTGACAAAATATATCATCATAATATCACTAGTGAAGGTTGATTACCTCAGTCACCAAATAATAAGCTTGATCTTGAAAGTATCTTACCTTTTCCTAAAGAAGATGAATCACTATCTCTGATTATAATAAATCAGCTGTTTACTTATCAAATGTGAAATTATATAAGAATAGTTGTAAAATCTAAAACCAAAAGTCCTGAAGAATAAGGATTGTAAAGGTTAGCAAAAAGAGTAATTAAATCATATTGGTAAATAAGCAACTGTAATAGTCTTGAGACTATGAAAACATTTTATATATAAGAACTTTTTCTCATTCATAAATGTTTAGCATTAGCATTCTTTGTAGTTTTCAATCATTAAAATGTCACCAATCCTAAATTAGTTACCAATCAAATACTAAGTTCTATAAAACCTAGGGCAACCAGATTTGTGACAAAAGAGAAACAGTCCTTACTTTTCTCGTAATCTTTGAAGCTCCACCTTCAAGTCCTCATCCTCTATTTCTGATTCATCATCACTGCTCATTGGGGAAGATGGCGAATAGAAGAGTGAACTCTGTGTTTGAGCATAAGCTTGTTCTTCGTGGTGTGGTAAGCGCTGATTACTCTCTGGACCAGTCTTTGCCACTGACTTTCCACTGCCAGCAAGACTGGCTGAAAATTCACTATCAGAGCTAGGCTGTTTCCCAGCAGTCAATATCTCTCTCTCTTTAAGCAACAGTTCAGATCCAGACTGCATGCTACTTCCTGTGGCTGAAGTTTCTTCCAATTCCTTTTCTGGGGTCACTGAAGACACATCAGTCTCACAAGCTGCACTGAAAGATAAGAAGTTGTCACCTTGTTTGGGAACTCCTTTATTTTCTTTACAGGTTTCCTGAAGAGCTTGTAACTTCTCAGAAGAAAACAAAGTTTTTGGATTTTGTGTGGCAGGTTCTATTTCTACCAACTGAGACTTTGCTGTTTCAATAAAGGCTTCTTCACTAGAATGGTTTGTCTCACTGAACACTGATATGTGTTCTATTCCAAAAGATGTCATTTTTGCTGACTGCTGCTGAGGAACTGTAATCACCTGAGATATAAAAACATAAAAGTGGTTAGCATAGCACAGACAAGTAGATGGTCTGCTGTGATGTATATGTATTGATACTAGCAAAACTTAAAAATTTAATCTATACCCCCAAATTCACTCTTTCAATCAGGCCCCTTGGGTAAAGAGAGTGGGCATCATATTGCTCAAATAAAATTCCACAATTAGAGTTGCTGAGATTCTAAAGGAAGTGAAATTACATTTATAAAAGAGGACCCACCCACCCGCCAAAAGAAAACCTATTTCTGTGCTCTCTACCAGCTACTAAAATCTCCACTTCTTTAGACTCATCTTTACTGATGGCTTCAAAAGGTGAGGGAATGCATGCAAGATGAACAAATTAAATATGACAATGATCTACATTTAAAGTAAGTATCATCGGCCGGGCGTGGTGGCTCATGCTTGTAATCCCAGCACTTTGAGAGGCCGAGGCAGGCGGATCACCTGAGGTCAGGAGTTCAAGACCAGCCTGGCTAACATGGTGAAACCCCGTTTCTACTAAAAATACAAGAAATTAGCCGGTCGCGGTGGCGCGCACTTGTAATCCCAGCTACTCGGGAGGCTGAGGCAGTAAAATCGCTTGAACCAAGGAGACGGAGGTTGCAGTGAGCTAAGATCACACCATTGCACTCCAACTGGGCAACAAGAGTGAAACTCCATCTCAAAAAAAACAAAAACAAAAACAAAAATGGAAGTATCACCTACAGACCAAGATCTCCAGTGGCTGTTACATTTTATAATGCCCTTGTAGATAAGGATTCAATCAAAGACACAAACCTGGAACCGACCCCGCTGAAATGATCCACTCATTGCTTTACATCTATTCAAAGCCCTAGTATCAGCTGTGGACTCCCGTGTCAGAGGAATGGGATCAGGAGCAATTGCTGATCTCATCTCTTCTGTTTCCACTGCAAGTTTTGCCAAATTGTAAGTGAAAAAGAGAAAATTGTTTGTTAAGACTAAATTTGTTTACATTACCAAAAATGAAGAAAAGTAGAAAAAGCTTAACTCCTGCTAGACAATTAAAAGGTGTTAATGTAATAAGCAACATCGTATTAAGTCCCTAAGTCTAAATCAGACATTGCAAGATTTATCCCAAGACTTAGTATCTATATGAAATGAATAACTGGAAAACCAAATTAGTTACAAAAGGAAAAAATAAAATGGCAATGACATTAATGGGACATGTCACATACATGGGCTATGTGGAAAAAGTGGCAAGATTTGTATATGAACAACAAAAAAAATAAGTAAATGAAAAGTGATGTTACCTAGTCTATGTCCCTGACTGTAAGCACACTACCTTGACGGACTTTTGATCTCTTGAAAAAGCTGGTTGACTGCCGTAGCCTGTATGCCCAGCTTTTTAATTTGCGAGTCCAGGATTTCTTGCTAATAGGATTTTTGAGACTAGGACAAGTAAAGCTTAGGCCAAAATATCCACCTCCTGTCTGCAGATGAATGGCTCCACCGCTTGACACAGCAGCAGGATAGGCCTCTGGATCCCCTGGAAGTGAAGCATCTGAGGACATCTCCTAATGGAGACAAAAAAAAAAACCAAAACAAAACAACCGAGAAAAACCAAAGTGGTAATAATTTAGGTAAGGTGAAGCTTTTTTAAAAAAAAAAAAAATCGGAATTTCTTGTATAGACTAATCTTTAACCCAAAATAGAGTATTATGTATATAGCTGCATTAATAGTAGCATATCAGACTGAACCCAAAGTACTCAATTTATAAAAACCCTTCTTGTTTCTTTAAAAATATTATTTAGACTTTAGTAAATAAAAGAGATTATTAATCTTCTACCCCAGAATATTTTTCATCATTATACAAACTTTGACAACTGAAAATCAAATTAAAATTTCCTTCATATGTGCCAGTTTACTAAAAAGGTTACTAAAACTCCATGCTATTATCATGGAAATTTTCATTTATGCCTATATTATTTAAGAGACTCAGTTAAAGATGCTTGAAACACATAAAAACAGAGAAAAACAAGATATCTAGGCACTTAGATTTACAGAGAAGTATCAGGAAATCAAGTTTCTTACTTTATGAAAGCATACGGAAATTTATAAAGGACATCAAAATTACTTCAAAATCATGCTCTAAAAATTCTTGTTAACATCAGGCTATGCTGGCTATAAAAATCACTCCCCTCTTCTTGTCCTCCTACTCCCCTCAAAAGGGCCCCAGATATAACTGTTTTATCTAAATGAGTGCTTTAAAGATAAATCCCCTATAATAATTAATATGAAAAGTTAGCACAGACAACCACAAATACTTTGGGAAACATGAGAAGGGTCACTACTAATCTAGAAGATTAAAAAAATATATAAAAGCACAAAGAATGGGATTTAGCATTTGCCAGAAGGAAGATAGCCTACATGGCAGTAAGTAGTATGATGTCTTGGGTAAGCATTATTAATACTTAGGGCAGGGCTGGGTGCAGTGGCTCACGCCTGTAATGCCAGCATTTTGGGAGGCTGAGGTGGGCGGATAACCTGAGGTCAGGAGTTCGAGACCAGACTTGCCAACATGGTGAAATCCCGTCTCTACTAAAAATACAAAATTAGCCTGTCGTGGTGGTGCATGCCTGTAATCCCAGCTACTTGGGAGGCTGAGGCAGGAGAATAGCTAGAACCCGGAGGCGGAGGTTGCAATGAGCCGAGATCGCACCATTGCACTCCAACCTGGGCAACAAGAACGAAACTCTTGTTTCAAAAAAAAAAAAAAACAAAAACAAAAAACAAAACAAAAAAAAACTTATGGCAGGTCAGGACATATTAAAAATAAAATTGTAAGCAATCAGTTTTTATTTTCTGAAGTCTCATTTTAAACTAGTAATAATTAGTTTCATGAGGAAAAAAAAATCAGTATTACAATTTAGAAAATGTTACATTGGTCCCACTGAAATTACAGAAAAGAATTTTAATATGTAGTAACTGGATCAAGATGGCAAATTAAATATTTGTTCTAGCCTTCCTTATCAATCCAAATTTACAGACACAACAGGAAAATATACATAGACACATGCATATATGACTGACAGAGGAAAAAGTAGACCATGACATATGTAGGAATTGTTTCAAAATGCTGCAAACTTGTGTGGCTGATACGGGCAGCAGGAGAGAACCCTGGCCAACCAAAAAGATGAGTGGTAGGCTAGAATGCTTACAAAACTCTATCAGATCTATCTTCTGTCTCTTTCAACGTTATCTCTTAATGCTCTCCTGTTTGCTGGCCGCCTTTTGGTTCCTTGAACAGATCTCTACCTATGACTATCACCACCACATACAAGTCTTTCCCTGACTACCATATATAGGTTTAGTATCCATTTTCTTCTACTAGATGTGAGCTCCACAAAAACAGAGGTTTTGACTTATTCACTGCTAAAGAGATATGTACTGAATGGAAGAATGAACTGGTTGGGACAACAAAGAAGGAACAGGCAGGCAGTTCTGTCCCTTCCCTCCCCACCTCCAGACCAAGCAAAGGGCAGCAGAGGCATGTGCCCCCAAATAAGAGCAGTAAGAGGAAAAGGTTTTGTGGCCAAGAGAGAGGTCAACAATGTAGGGAGGAGACAACATCCAGGAAGAAAGGTAAGCCCTCCTATCTTTGGAGACTAGCTACTGGGCCACCCTCCAGGCAGCATTAGAGATAAGTTAAAAAATACAGTGCCAGGGAGCACGTCCCATACCTTTCCCACAATTACTGAAGGAAGGTTACGGTAATTACATAAAACACTTACAGACAGATGAACAAGGAATCTCATGAGTGAAAAAGAAGAGAACACAACTAAGAATCACTAAACACCAAGGGAAAACTAACATTATAAGAAAATACTAAACTCGGCAAACAGAATAGCCAAGGAAATAGCATTAATAACATAGAATAAGACTTTAATATATTCAGAGAGATGTGTGAATATACTACATCGATAAAGAAAGGAATGAACTACAGTTACTAGAAATTAAAACAATATAATACTTGACACAAAAAATAGCTGAATAGGAGATACAACTGCTTAAAAATTGAGAAATTATCCCAGTACAAAAAGCAAAAGGACAAACAAATGAAAAGCATAAGAAGTTTATAGATAAGAGCTGGGCACAGTAGCTCACGCCTGTAATCCCAGCAATTTGGGAGGCTGAGGCGGATGGGATCATCTGAGGTCAGGAGTTCCAGACCAGCCTGGTCAACATGGTGAAACCTCGTCTCTACCAAAAATATAAAAATTAGCTAGGCGTAGTGGTGAGCGCCTGTAATCCCAGCTACTTGGGAGGCTGAGGCAGGAGAATTGCTTGGACCTGGGAAGTGGAGGTGGCAGTGAGCTGAAATCATCGCATTGCACTCCAACCTGGGCGACAGAGTAAGACTCCATCTCAAAAAAAAAAAAAAGTTTGTATATAAGAAAAATAAAAATGGCAAATGAAGAAATAAAACTATCTCTATTCACAGTTGACATGCTCTTATATATAGAAAATCCAAAATAATCCACCAAAAGTTATTGGAGCTAATAAACAAACAGTAAAGTTGGAGGATACATCAACACACAAAAATCAGTTGTATTTTTATATACTAGCAATGAAGAATCCAAAACAGAAATTAAGAAAACAATTCCATTTCTAATAACAATAAGAAAATACTTAGGAATATATTTAACCAAGGAGTGAAAGTCTTATACACTGAAAACTACAAAACATTAATGAAAGAAATTCAAGGATACTGAAATAAATAGAAAGTTCATGGACAGGAAGACTTAATCTGTCAACAGTCCATAAAGTGACCTACAGATTCAATGCAATCCCTATCAAAACCCCAATGACCTTTTTCACAGGAATAGAAAAGCTTATACTACAATTCATATGGAATCACAGGGGACTCTGAATAGCCAAAAAATATTAAAAAAAAACAAAGTTGGAGGACTCACATTTCCTGATTTCCAAATGTACTATAAAACTACAGTAATCAAAACACTGTCCTTTTGCTACTGGCATAAGGATAGATATCGGGATTGATGAATTGAATTAGTCCAGAAATAAATCCATACATCTGTAGTCAGCTGATTTTTTACAAGAGTGCCAAGACCATTAAATGGGGGAAAGAATAGTTTCTTCACCAAATGGTGCTGAACAACTGGATATCCAAATGCAAAAGAACGAAGCTGGACCCTTGTCTCATACATATACAAAAATTAACTCAACATATATCAAAGACCTAATTATAAGAGCTAACAATGCAATACAAGAAAAAGTGGATAATCAGACTTCAACAAAATTAAGAACTTCTGTGCGTTAAAGGATACCATCAAGAGATTGAAAAGACAACCCTACAGAATAAGAGAAAATATTCACAAATAAAATATCTAATAAAGACATAGCATCCAGAATATACAAAGATTTTTTTTTTTTAAATTTTATAGAGATGAGGGGGTCTCACTATGTTGACCAGGCTGGTCTTGAACTCCTGGCCTCAAGCAATCTTACTGCCTTGGCTTCCCTAAATTCTGGGATTACAGGCTTGAGCCACCATGCCCAGCCACATATATAAAGAATTCTTACGGCCGGGCGCGGTGGCTCATGCCTGTAATTCCAGCACTCTGAGAGGCCGAGGCGGGCGGATCACGAGGTCAGGAGATCGAGACCAACCTGGCTAACACGGTGAAACCCCCGTCTCTACTAAAAATACAAAAAAAAATTAGCTGGGCGCGGTGGTGGGCACCTGTAGTCCCAGCTACTCGGGAGGCTGAGGCAGGAGAATGGCGTGAACCCGGGAGGCGGAGCTTGCAGTGAGCCGAGATAGCATCACTGCAGTCCGGCCTGGGTGAAAGAGCGAGACTCTGTCTCAAAAAAAAAAAAAAAAAAAAAAAAAGAATTCTTACAACTCAACAACACAAACAACAACCCAATTAAAAAATAGGGAAAGGACTCAAACAGACATTTCTTCAAAGAAGATATACAGATGGCCAACAAGCACACGAAAAGATTCTCAACACCACTAGCCATTAAGCAAATGCAAATCAAGACCACAATAAGATACCACTTTATACTTACCAGGATGGCTATGATCAAAAAATTGGAAAACAAGTGCTGGTAAGTATGTGGACAAATCGGAACCCTCACATTGTGCTGGTGGGAATGTAAAATGGTGTGGCTGCTTTAGAAAAGAGTTTGGTGGTTCTTCAAAAAGTTAAACGTAGAATTACCATATGCCCCAGAGAACTGAAAACAGGAACTCCTATGAATACTTCATATGAATGTTCGTAACAGCACTATTCACAACAGCCAAAAGGTAGAAACAACCTAAATGTCCATAAACCAATGAATGGATAAACAAAATGCAGTATAGCCATAAAATGGAATATGAACCTTGAAACATTATGCTAAGTGAAAGAAACCAGACACAAAGGCCATATACTGTATGGTTCCATTTATATGAAATATCTAGCATAAGCATATCTATACTGACAGAAAGCAGATTTGTGGTTGCAAGGGGCAAGGGGGAAGGGAGAATGAATAATGCCTGCTTAATGGGTATGAAGTTTCTTTTTTTGGGGTGATGAAAAAGTTCTGAACTAGATAATGGTGATGGATACACAACCTTGTGAATATATTTAATGTCACTGGATCGAACACTGTAAAAGAGTTAAAATTCTAAGAAATCACAAGTTTCCATATTTATAGAGCACAAAACATATGAAATAAGATGAATAAACAATAAAGAGAATATACCAAAGGCATCCAGTAGCACTTTAAGTAGGTACTATTATCTCGATTTTACAGACGAGGAAATTAAGGCTGGGTAAAGGGTGTAGATAATTTGCCTAGTATTACACAGTAAACGGCAAAGCAAGATTTTGAAACTGGTTTGTGGGGTTCAAAAGCTGTTTTCTTTCTAACACTGTTTCAATAAGAATGTTTTCATTTAAAAATATTACAAGTAATACATTGTGAAAGGAAAACAAAAACTCAGGACCCTAATTCACTATGCCAAAAAGAAAAAAATTAAGCTGAAAGCTGAGTCATGCAAGAAACTGCATTTCATTTTGTTCCTAAGCAAACAGCTACAAATAAAAGGTTAAATATCTCCAGAGGTAGCCACCCTATGTTTACCTTATCTTATGTAGAGTGCTGATTTACTGAGCAAAACTGGGAGATGAATACATAATTGATTATTCTCCTACCTGCCCCTTTTCTCTTGCAACATGTGGATTACCATAACCTCCCTCTTTCCCCTCCAGCTTGCTTTTCTCCTTTAAATACTGAAGCCCTCAAAATCATCTTTGGAGAAAGGCACAGACCACAGACTGTATCTGTGATTCCATGTTTCCTCTCTTCTAGGCATGTCCCTAACCTTGGCAAAATAAAATTCTAAATTGATTGAGACCTGCCTTAGATATTTTTTGGCTTATAAGATGAATAATTGTTTTCTGTAAAAGATCTAAACCATTAGATAAAACAAAAATCCCTGTAACAACCCTCCTTCCCGGTCTCCCCTGGAAGATATCCACTAATATCAATTTATCTTTTCAGAACGTGTGTGTGTGTGTGTGTGTGTGTTCCTTTTTAAAAATACAGGCCAGGTGTGGTGGCTCATGCCTGTAATCCCACTGCTGTGTGTGTGTGTGTGTGTGTGTGTGTGTGTGTGTGTGTGTGTGTGTTCCTTTTTAAAAATACAGGCCAGGTGTGGTGGCTCATGCCTGTAATCCCACTGCTGTGTGTGTGTGTGTGTGTGTGTGTGTGTGTGTGTGTGTGTGTGTTCCTTTTTAAAAATACAGGCCAGGTGTGGTGGCTCATGCCTGTAATCCCACTGCTTTGGGAGACCAAGGCAGGAGCATTGCTTGAGGCCAGGAGTTCAAAACCAGCCTGGGCAACATTGCAAGCCCATGTCTCTACAAAAAGTTTAAAAAACCAGCCAAGCATGGTAGCACGCACTTGTAGTCCCAGCTACTTGGGAGGCTGAGGCAAGGGGATCACCTAAACTCAGGAGGTTGAGGTTACAGTGAGCCACGATCATGCCACTGCACTCCAGCCTGGGTAATGGAGTGAGACTCTGTCTCAAACACACACACACACACACACACACATACACATACATACATACACACACACACACACACACACACACACCTCATCATACTGTCTGAATTATTCTGCATATTTTTTCCTGATGATTTTTCCTGGAGATATGTCCATGCTAAAATAAAGATGATAATGGCTAACATATATTTATAGGTCTACTTCATGCTTTTAAATTGCTTCATAGTATCAATGTCCCTCAATTTCTATTTACAAATATTTAAATTTGTTTGTGAATCCTTTCCTGTTACCAATAATCAAACAATGTTACACTGAACATTCTTATACATGTTCCTTTGTTCATATGTGCAAATGCTTCTCTCAGGTAGAATTCGAGAGTGACATAGCTCAGTCATAGGAATGTACACATTTCTAACTTTCATAGTGTTAAATTGCCCTCCAAGTAGGCTGTACTGATTTTATTCCTGCCAACATAAAATGAAAATTACCGCGCCCAGCCATCAATTTCTTTAATATTTGCTAGTCTGGTTAGCAAAAAACTATTTTTCTGTAAAATTTTGCCTTTCTCTCATTACTAAGAAAGTTGAAAATCTTTTCACATGTTTAGCAGGCATTTATATTTCCACTTCTGTGAAATGCACGTTCAAATGCTTTGGATATTCTTCCACTGAGTTGTCTGATCTTTTCTCAATGATTTGTAAGCATTCTTTATATATTTTAGAGTTAATATTTTGTCAGTTTTCTGAGAAAAATGCTTGGAAGAAAAATATATGCAAAAATAGGTTGCTATGAAAATGGAGCCAAGAATAAGAAAGATTTAAAAAATCAAATTCATGACTGCCAAATGAAAAATTAACTGGATACAGCTGAATACCAAGAGAGTGATCTGAAATTTAAAAAGAAAAAAAAAACTGAAGACATATCTGAGAACATAAGGTTTTAAAAAATGAAATTAAAAGTGAGAGCAAGCTGTTAAGAAACATGGGGAATAATCCAAGAGGCCATATATCTCCTACAATTTCTAAATGGAAATAAGCAAGACAATGAAGGGGAAGGAAAAAAAAGAAATGAAAATAAAGTTACCAGAGCTGAAAAAAGACACAAATCTTCAAATTCAAAACATCCACAAAAGTGATATACAAAATGAATGGGAAAGTGATATACCAAGATAGAGTCTGATAATCAGAACTCTAAGATAGTTCCCTAAAAGCAACTAGACCTGTGCTAACTGAATACAGTAGCCACTAATCACATGTGGCTGTCTAAATTTAAATTAATTAAATTAAATTAAATTAAAAATTCAGGCCCTCAGTTGCACTAGCCACATTTCAAGTGCTCAATAGTCATATCTGGTTAGTGGTTACTGTATTGAATAGTGCAGATACAGAACATTTCCGCATTGTAAAAAATACAAGAGCATTGCAGTGGTCTAGAGTAAAAACAGGTTACCTACAAATGAATGATAAACAACTGACATCAATCTCATCAGGAAGGCTAATAAAAGACAATAAAACACTGTCTTCTAAATTGAGAAGAAGAAATTCTGATCCTACCATCTGTACTTAGTCAATCAAGTGTGAAGCAATATAAAGACATTTTTGGACATGCAAAAGAATACCAAATAGGATACCCATGCAATATATTTGAAAATATTACTCATAGAAGTATTTTAGGGGAAAAAAGAAGAATTCCACGACACCAGAAAGAGTGGCAGCTAAGTATGATCTAGATATAACAACAGACACTTGAAACAAATAAAAGAATCCATTTGACCTTGACACTTGGGAGAGTCTCCTTCAAGCAACAAAGTTTAAATGACAGAAATAACAGTTCATTTCTTAAGATTCGAATCACATTATGTGATATTTATTTATTATTTAAAATAATTAAAAAATTTTAAAAATCTTTAAATTATATGTATCAGTGGAATATTATGCAGTTGTTTCAAAAAATTGAGTAAGATGGAACTATGTGTACTGACATGGATAGATACCCATAAATGAAAAAAATGCAGAATAGCATACATGTAAATAAGTATATGTATATAAATATTAACATGTATCTATATCTATATAAAGACACAATATATCATATATAAAAAGTATGTCTTTATAAATATTTGTATATTAATTAAAATCATGTCTGGAAAGATTTGTTAATAGCTGTGTCTACAGGTTCGGGGATGGGGTGGATTTTACTTGTACATAGTACATATATACTATGTACAAGTATATATTATTACTTATATAATAACAAAAATGACAAAAAGATACAGCGATGAAGATTTAGAAAGATGTCCATGATCTACTGTAAAATGAAAAAATTAAGTTGCAGACCAGTATGTATACAGCACAGTATTTTTATGAATAAAATGTTATATGTATGTAAATAGATCTGTATAAGCTTAAGAAAAGTCAAGAAGAATAAGCATCAAATTATTAGTGGTTACTTCTGTGATTTGAAGGGGCAGAAAAGGAAAATTAAAGTTCCTACATTATATAACTCAAAAAATAAGTCAGGCCAGGCACAGTGGCTCATGCCTGTAATCCCAGCACTTTGGAGGCCAAGGCGGGTGGATCATGAGGTCAAGAGTTCGAGACCAGCCTGGCCAACATGGTAAAACCCCGTCTCTACTAATACAACAATTAGTCGGGCGTGGTGGCACGTGCCTGTAATCCCAGCTACTCAGGAGGCTGAGGCAGGAGAATTACTTGGACCCGGGAGGCAGACCAAGATTGCGCTACTGCACTCCAGCCTGGGCGACAGAGCAAGACTCCGTCTAGGGTTTAAAAAAAAAAAAAAAAAAAAAAAAGTCATAAAAGTCATGGTATTAATGATGATTTTTACTTTCTTTTCTTCTCTTTTTTTGTCAAATTAAATCCCCCCAAACATGATTAAATTAAAAACCATAACTTTTTTTAAAAGAAGGAAACTGATAACCGACATTTTAACGGAAAATCTAAAAGTTCTTCCTACCCACTAAAACAATCCATGAGTCAGTTTTCATTCTGTCATTAATACAAATATAGACACTGCTTGCAAGTTCTTAGCTAATTCACCAGAGGGCTCTCTTACCAAAGATAGTTTGTCATCTCTACTGAGAGGTTCTGAACACCTGCAGCCTAAGTCATAGCCTTCTTAAATACCTGTGACCTCAGAATCTTGTGACATAGACCATTTCATCTCAAAGGACAGAATTTTAGAAGAGAAGGCATTTCTTTAAAACAATAAGCAAAGAGTAAGGAATTGGTTAGAAAGAATGATACTTACATGTAAACACAATTCGCTGGGTACAGAAGTTATCACATTCAGGTCCCTTTTGAACACTGATATATTAGCAGGCTGACTTGCAGCCACATTGGACAGAAGCTTAGAGCCTGTCTGTTGGAAATTAGGGGATTGTACAGGGCTATCTTTAATTCCACAGTGACTGATGGCTATGACTTCTGTCACTGGACAGGAGAGGGTATCTTCAGCAGAGGAAGAAAATGGAGAGTCTATGCTTTGGGTATCCTTCTGACTCTCAGGATAGATGCTAGAGATGCTGTGCTCCTGATAGAGCAAGTTTCTTAATTTTTCATCCAGAGTTTTAATTCGGTTGTCTGCAAACTCCAGTTTTGGAGGTCTTTCTCCATCTGATTCCAGGACAGTAGTGGGTTGAAGGGTAGTTGGTTCAAGGCCAGGGGTCTGAGTGGGAATGACTGTCTTAGGAGAACTTGCTTCAGTGTTCACTGTAGTTTCTCCTTCTTGGGAAATAAACTCTGCATCCATAGCTGGCTGCTGTACTGATAAGGTTTGAGGCTTTTGATCAAATGCCAGAGTTGTAAGAGAGTTACCAGAAGTCTGAGTTGATTCGCCAGGATAGGACATAAGTGCATCAGCCTGACTGGCAGTTTGGTGACATGGATACACAGGTATGAATATGCTTGCTTGTTTGGTGAGTCCCTCACATTCAGCTGGAACTGCACGAACTGAAGTAGTAGAGTAACTGGAACTATTAGTAACTGGTGCCATTATCTGCCTGTTATCTTCCACTTGATAAAGTATAGCTGGCTGCTTGGTTTCTACACTAGCACATTCAGAAATCTTACCATCAACCACATCCTTGTGTTCTGATTTGGAAGTGAAAAGTGCACGGTGGCATGGATTATTTTCTATAGTGAGCAATGTGTCCCGTGATATTTCCTTATTACTTGTGTTTTTTGGACCTGGAACAATAATAAAGAATGGCTAAGCACGTACTGACGAGTACAAAGCATAGACTAGTACCCTAAGTCAAAAGGAACAGGAGGAGAAAGGGGCAAATGAGAACGTGTGTGAAAGTACTCTTATAAATAAGACTCAAAACACAGAATTCAACCTGTCAAGGAAAATAATGTTTTCCTTTTTTCTCATAAATATTAAATAGGAAATGGCTTAAGTTGTATCCTAATATTAATGTCTTCAAAAAAGCTTATGAAAATTCTCATAAGCATGAAATTCCCATGGAAACCAGTTAAAGATATCATATGTATTTTGCATCCCACCCTTTGAGTCTGGACAAAGCTGGCAGAGAAGAAGAGCTTACTAGGAAGTGGATGTAGGCCAGGAACCGCAGACATGGAATGCTGAAGAGAAGGAGGAGACTGAGTCTCACGGTTTCTTATCGTCTGATTGATACAGAATCGCCACCGACCAACTGGGGATGACTGAGGAGCAGACTCATCTGCAGAAATAATTAGCAAAAAATAATATGCTAAGCGATTTTCAATTTATTTACCTTATTGACTGAAGAAGCCAGGTTAAATAAACAATTTGTCTTGTATCTCCATTTCTAATAGTACTAGAATATATGTAATTGATAAGACCAGCCCTCTCAATACTGACAAAAAGTCTAAAGTACTAAGCACACAATATCTTTAGAGAAGGATTTTAGATTCTACTGAAACAAATATTGCTTGAATAGCAATTAGAAACAGGGTACTCTTTGAAAAAACTGACAGCACTTTTCTCATTAAAACCTATATCTCTTATTCTGTATCCTGATTACCATAGTGCTTACATATCTATACATGTATTAAAATTTACAGAAGTGTACACCAAAAGAAAAAGAAATCAGTTTTACTGTATGACATTTTTTAAAATAAAGTAAAATAAACCCCTACATCTTAACTGCTACTTTGTAAATGTACTCAAATAAGTAATTCTCTTTTAAACTTTACCCAACTTTGTTAGTCAGAAACCTACTCATATCTTGGCTAACCAGAAAAATAAGATATAGGAGGACTCTGCATCCTAACACAGTCAAACTAAATTTCAGGATAATGGTATCTGGTTCTATTACTCCCACACCACCTTTTGCTTCTTTACGTTCCTGTAATTTCTTCAGGGGTGCTCATTTGTCTATGGCTTTTATCCCCCTCCCAGACACTCTTTAATATACCCATGACCAGAACTGAGAAGAATGGAAAGATAAAGTCATCAGAAAAGAAAACAGAAGACCCTAGTTTTCGTTTCTGGAAGTTTATCTGGTATCTGATCTACTAAAAGTTATCAGTGACCAGTGCAAGTAGAAGCACATCATTCATTGTTAGTAGAATAAAATCAAGATATGAATGACTATTGAAATATGAGGCAAACTTAGAAAATGATGACTTTTGTTAAAAAGTTTCTATCCATCTCAAACCAGAAAAAAATAACTTACCAGTTAAGTTTCAAACAGTTATGCCATTTAAGGTCATCAGTACTGTGACTGCTTTTCTGGTAACATGACCACCCAATAACTCACAAATAAATCAATCAGATAAAGAACCAACACTTGGGGAAAAGTCAGGGGATGGATTATTACCTCTGGGCCTTTCAAAGTGTGAGAAAACCTACACTAATAAGTTAGCAAATTAATTTATTGGCTAACATCTTTCCCAATGAAGGTGTGTTAAAAGTTTTCAAATGTCTTGCTTCAAAAACCAAATGGTAAATTTTACTAAATATACTTACTGCTGGTTTGAGTAGATGTAGAATTTATCTGTACTTGTTCAGATGACCCTGTCTGAATTAAAAATGAATAGATAAATTAAAAAGTTCCTGATTCATATCTGAGAAGATCTATTTGCTAAACAATTGTTCTCACCTGGCTACTGTTGGAGTCCACAGTAATAGAATCAACTCCAATGGCTCTTTCTGTGGCAAAGTGGACATGAAGGATCTCCTGGGCTTGACCTACAATAGCTCTCAATTCTTCTACAAATTTTTCTTTCTCACTTTCCAGCACAAAGTTATCTTCAACCTGCCCAAAAGTAAAAGTAAGTCTATTCATGAGAATGAATTCAGTTTCTTCAAAGTTATAATATTATATAAATAGTGACTACCATATAAAGAAAGAAAAATTGGGCCAGGCACGGTGGCTCATGCCTGTAATCCCAGCACTTTGGGAGGCTGAGGCGGGTGGATCACCTGAGGTCAGCAATTCGAGACCAGCCTGACCAACATGGTGAAACCCTGTCTCTACTAAAAATACAAAATTAACTGGGTGTGATGGCGGGTGCCTGTAATCCCAGCTCCTTGGGAGGCTTAGGCAGGAGAATTGCTTGAGCCCAGGAGGCGGAGGTTACGGCGAGCTGAGATCGCGCCATTGCACTACAGCCTGGGCAACAAGAGCAAAACTCTGTCTCAAAAAAAAAGAAAAGAAAAGAAAAAGAAAAAGAAGAATAAAATTAAGTATCTAAATCCAAGTGTCACAATAGAATTCACAAAGACCAGCAATAAAATGCCAAAAAAATACATTAAATTATTCTATTTTGAGACTACTGACATTTCTCAGATTGGCACTATCTACCAGAGAAGGAACCAGCATTTAAAAAAATATGTCATTCTATAAACTGGTTATTTGAAGAACATAACTGAGGCAATGTTTAAAACTAAGATGTCCAAACCCAAAAGCTTTTAAATCACAAGCCACAAAATGAAACACCTCCAAAGAAAATAAAGAATAGCTCAGAAGGCTGGGCACGGTGGCTCATGCCTACAATCCCAGCACTTTGGGAGGCTGAAGTGGGTGGATCACCTGAGGTCAGGAGTTCGAGACCAGCCTGGTCAACCTGGTGAAATGCCATCTCTGTTAAAAATACAAAAATTAGCTGGGCGTGGTGGCGTGCGCCTGTAATCCCAGCTACTTGGGAGGCTGAGAGAGGATAATCACTTGATCCGAGGAGGTGGAGGTTGCAGTGAGCCAAGATCACACCACTGCACTCCAGCCTGGGCAATAGAGGGAGACTCTGTCTCAAAAAAAGAAAAAAAAAAAAAAATAGCTCGGAAGACCACTAATTAGGTTAAACATTCCTGAAAAGAATGAAAGAAGAGACAGTTCAGAAAATATTACATTAAACAAGAACAGAACTGATGAAATAATTAACTTTTAAAATGTTTAATTCTGCTTGGCTAGAAATGCATACACAAAGAAAGCTGGCAGAAACAAAAAGCATTATATGCACTCTTCCTGCCATCCTAGTCCCATCCTCATCAAAAAAGGGGAAGATGCAAAGGTAACCTAGAAAATAATAGAAAATAAATAAAATAAGGGGGGAAGAAATACTAACTTAAGCCTAACAATTCAAAGAAAATATTAAAAACTAAATGAAATAACATGCAAGATGTTAGATCAGTGGCTAACACATTAGAATTACAAGGTGAGGGATACCCCATTTACCTTTACGTCATTCTTACACATTGTATACCTACATCGAAATACCTCATGTACCTCATAAATACATAAACTTTCTATGTAGCCACAAAAATTTAAAAAAAAAAACGGAAAAAAAAAGAATTACCTGGGGGTTTAGCTTTTTCAAAGCCTGTTATAAAAAATAAAAATAATAACAGATAACTTTTTTTTGAGACAGGGTCTTGCTCTGCTGCCCAGGCTGGAATGCAGTGGCATGATCATAGCTCACTACAGCCTCAATCTCCTAGGCTCAAGCAATCCTCCTCCCTCAGCCTCCCAAAGTGCTGGGATTACAAGTGTGGCCGCCACATCTGGCATTTTTTAATTTTTTGTGAAGACAAGGTCTCACTCACTACATTGCCTAGGCTGGTCTTGACCTCCTGGGCTCAAGTGATCCTCCTGCCTAGGCCTCCCAAAGTGCTGGGATTACAGGCATGAACCACTGTGCCCAGCAAAAAATAAACTAAAAAAAAAAAGAATTACCTGGGGAGCTTTACAAACTATTGATGCTTGGGCCTCACCTCCAAATATTCTGATTTAATCAAGGGACCAGGCAATACAATTGTTTTTAAAAAGCTTGTCAGGTGATTTTCACATGCAGTCAGAGATAAGAGCCATTTATCTATATTATCTCTAAATGAAACCTCCGCATATTTTCCAGATAAATATACTGAAACCGGAGGAGATGCAGTGACTTACACTTGATGATAACCCAATTTACCTCTGTACAAATTTTTAAAACTAATTGTACTCTAAAAAACAATGGCTCAAAATAAATGGAGATAGAATTATAGGGGAAAAAAGACAGAATGCTGAAGGGAAGATAATTTGGTCTTACTGTACTTACCATATAGTCTGCAATATCCTCTGGCGCATCACCATCAACATCAAACTTGAAGGTGACCATCTTGTTGTTGTGTGTCTCCAGCTGACACTCTACCATGTTATCTCCAGAGGTTGATACCTGAGTACAAACATTTTACCGGTTTAAGAGTCAGTCACTGTCTTCTTTTTGCAAATTGTGCAGGGAACATCTACACTAGTTCACATACAATATATGTGGAAAATGGCTTAAATAGTTCAGAATGTAAAAAGACTATGTTTTCCCTTGGTGGAATACCATCTAAACAGCCATTCTATGACTAAACTAACAGGTTCAAGTTATTCAGTAAAAAATAAGTTATAAACGTGATCCTGTGGTAAAGAAAATAATACAACTTTTATAAGAAAGCAAAAAAAGTTATAATAGTCACTAGAGCTATCTGCAATGCAAAGATTTAAATTTAATAATTCATTTCCAAAATTATCTTAATCTATAAATTGACTCTAAGCAAAGGAAGAGGCACTGCAAATGGAAATGTAAACTGGACCAATCTTTATGGACAGCAATCTAGCAACATGTATCTAGAAACTTTAAAAATCTTCATATTCTGACCCATGAATCCGACTCCTATGGATCTAATAAGGAAATAATCAGGGATAGATACAAAGATTTATGCTCAAGGATTTTGCTGCAAAGATATACAGACAGACAAAAAGAGTACAAGACAGCAAGTTAGAAAAAAGACAGACTGAGAAAAAGATGGAAAGAAAGAACATAAACCAAGAACATAGGGAATGATTAAGTTATTTCTCTGTATAAGCAGCTATCTAATGTAGCCATTTAAAATGTCATGTTATTGAAAAATTAATGATACAGGGAAGCATACATGATATATTAGGTTTTTAAAAATGCAGGATATAAAATTATATATAGGTTTAAGCAACCAACTAAAACATACATTATATTGGTTAGAGATACGGGCTTTAAAGTCTGATCTAGGTTCAGATCTGACATTATCACTTGCTAGTTGAGTGATCTTAGGCAAATTACTTCGCTCCTCTGATTTCTCTTTTTTTTCAGACGGAGTTTTGTTCTTGTTGCCCAGGCTGGAGTGCAATGGTGCAATCTCAGTTCACCGCAACCTCTGCCTCCTGGGTTCAAGAGATTCTCCTGTCTCAGCCTCCCGAGTAGCTGGGATTACAGGCATGTACCATCATGCCTGGCTAATTTTTGTATTTTTAATAGAGACGGGGTGTTATCATATTGGTCAGGCTGGTCTCCAACTCCTGACCTCAGATGATCCACCAGCCTCGGCCTCCCAAAGTGCTGGGATTACAGGCGTGAGCCACTGTGCCCGGCCCACTCCTCTGATCTTTAGTATCTTCATTTGTAAAGATAAGTATATACTACGACCTATCATACAGGGTTATTGAAGGATTAAATGGTAAAATGCATGGATAACATTTAGGGTGCCTACCACAAAAGAACTCTATAGATTTTTGCCGCGATTACTAGTACTATTACAACCTTAATAATGTAAAACACTACATGTACATACAGGAAAAAGAGAGAAAAACAAACTAAAACATTAATAGGAGCTATCTCTGAATGGTGGTTAAAAGTAGATTTTATTTTCTTTCTTGTATTTCCTAAGTTTAACAACGAACACATAATACTCACATTGGAAAGTCTATAACGGAGAAAAGGTTAGTTTAGAGAGGGTTTCATAATATTCTACAACTCACTTCTGCAGCACTGCCCCTCTCTGACCCTCCAGACCTCTATATGTACTCTTAACCAAACCATATTTACAAACTGACCTGAAGGACAGTAAGCTGAAATTTAGTCCCCTTCTCTGGTCGGGGACAGGAAGCTCTTCTCTGTTTGATCCGATCCTGTTTGCCATTTCCACTTGGGTTATCAGGGCTACTGATGTTTTCCTTCGTAGTTGCCACATCTTGATTCAAGCTAGCAATATTTTTAAAAAAGTAACTCATTCCAGTCTTGACAGTAAAATTCTAAGAAAAACTCCCAATTATAAAACCATAAATAACGAGTTTAAGAAAAATTAATACTACAATCTTTTTAAAAGTTATGACTGCACAACTCTGTGAATATACTAAAAGCCATTAAATTACACACTTTAAATGGGTGAATTATATGGTATGTGAATTATATTTCAATAAAGCTTTTTTAAAAAGCTGAAAAATCAAGATCACATTGTATTTATTTAGCAAACCATCCAGTGATGAGAATGAAAGAAAAACATTGCCAGTGATAGACCTCTGTGGAGCCTTTTATTATGGGGTGCTCTTGATCAGTTTTATCTTGTTTGTTTAGGGGTTACTTTATTAATATCTTCAAATAAAACTTCTAAAACCAAAACAAATTATCACTCAAAATATACTTGTTTATGTAATGAACTCAACAGGGTAGGCCAGGTATGGGAGACAAGAATAGTGTTCTGCAGGAGGCAGAACAAGATATGAAAATGAATGATGTAAAAATAGTTCAACATTATTAATTCTAATTAGTTACATTTTACAGGTCTACATCAATATTATTATGAAAGGGGAGGCTACCTTTTAGTTTATCTGCGTCAAAGGCATTTTTCAGGTTTTTCTTTAAACTCAAACATATTTCAACAAAAATTTCAATAAACACGTTTGGAATTTAAATGACAAGCTCTAAGTCTCAGACATCTTTTTGAAATAGATATCTTTCAAGTTAATTTAAGCAAGTTATTTCTCCTAAAAACTACTCATGAAGCATCTATATATAGATGTACAAGAGATAAAAATAACTCCTAACTTTTTTATGTCCATATGACAAAGAATTTGCATAAATATAAGTAGTGGAAGAAGATACATTAATACTGCCCTTAAGAGTTTTTTAAATACACAGAGAAATGGCAGTAACAAGTAATCAGAGGATAAAAGGATTATAATTTTAGCCAATGGGCTATATCATTCACATTCTAAAGTTACTTAACACACCAGTTTAGGGTTTGGGACAAGATGGCAGAAACTCAACTCTCCCTGCTCCTCCCCTCTAAGTACAGCTAAAAGTTCTAGAAATAATGTAGTAGACAATGACAGAAGGGCACAGAAGAATGAAAAGATGAAAGTGGACTGGCTGGGGACCCCCAGGACTTGAGTAACATCATAGCAGCTTGGTATCTTCCAATTACCCACCCAGTGA
This sequence comes from Pongo abelii, assembly GCF_028885655.2. Classification (NCBI taxonomy): domain Eukaryota; kingdom Metazoa; phylum Chordata; class Mammalia; order Primates; family Hominidae; genus Pongo; species Pongo abelii. Next base: position 54,451,214 of record NC_072008.2, read on the forward strand.
ATAAAGGCAGTACAGGCAGTGTCTCCCAATTCCCAGTCCAGAGGCAAAGGCAGCCCAAGCCCAGTATCTCCTGATCCCCAACCCAGCAACAGAAGAGGACTTAAGTAGGCCCTGTCCTTCCCCAGTGGCACTGGTAGGGGCCCCACCAGTAAGTAGAGTATAGCCTGTAGAGCAGACCTGGGGGAGCAGGCCTACGGAAGCACTCTCCACCTCTTGGCCCAGCAGTGGGGGCCAGGGGTTCCAGGTGAACAAAACAAACCAGAATAGCAGCACTGTAAGGATTTTGAAAACTAAATTGTCATCAGAATCACAGTCCACAAAAGCAGGCCAGAACCTATGCATCTAAACAAGGGTGACTGCTTGCTAACACAGAAGATTTCAATAGGCCAGGCATGGTGGCTCATGCCTGTAATCCCAGCACTTTGAGAGGCTGAGGTGGGCGGATCACCTGAGGTCAAGAGTTTGAGACCAGCCTGGACAACATGGTGAAACCCTGTATCTACTAAAATAAGTTAGCTAGGCATGGTGTCATGTGCCTGTAATCCCAGCTACTCGGGAGTCTGAGGCAGGAGAATCGCTTGAACCCAGGAGGTAGAGGCTGCAGTGAGCCAAGATCACGCCATTGCATTCCAGCCTGGGCAACAGAGTAAGACTCTGCCTCAAAAAAAAAAAAAAAAAAAAAAAAGACTTAAATAGGATCTACAGTCACCTGACATAATATCCAAATGCCCAGGAGACAAATGAAAATAAACTCCTTTGTCATACCAAAAACTAGAAAAATTACAACTTGAATGCAAAAAGGTAATCATCAGATGCCAACACCAAGATGAGTCAGTTATTGAAATCATCTAACAAGAATAAGATGAGGCTGGGCGCTGTGGTGCATACCTATAATCCCAGCAATCTGGGAGGCCGAGGCGGGTGGATCATTTGAGCTCAGGAGTTCAAGACCAGCCTGGCCAACATGGTGAAACCCCGTCTGTACTAAAAATACAAAAATTAGCCAGGCGTGGTGGTGCGAGCCTGTAATCCCAGCTACTTGGGAGGCTGAGGCACAATAATCACTGGAACCCAGGAGGTGGAGGTTGCAGTGAGCCGAAATCGTGCCACTGCACTCCAGCCTGGGCAATAGAGTGAGACTCCATCTCAAAAAAAAAAAAAAAAAAAAAAGATGAATCAGATATTGGAATTATCTAACAAGAATTCTATTTATTTATTTAGACAGAGTCTCACTTTGTCACCCAGGCTGGAATACAGTGGTGCAATGTCAGCTCACTGCAACCTCTGCCTCCTGGATTCAAGCAATCCCCCAGCCCCAGCTTCCTAAGTAGCTGGGATTACAGGCGTGCATCACCACACCCGGCTAAATTTTGTATTTTTAGTAGAGGCAGGGTTTCACCATGTTTGCCAGGCAGGTCTTGAACTCCTGACCTCAAGTGATCTGCCTGCCTCAGCCTCCCAAAGTTCTAGGATTACAGGTGTGAGCCACTACACCCAGCCTCTAACAAGAATTTTAAAGCAGCTATCATCAAAATGCTTCAATGAGCAATCACAAATAATCTTGAGGCAAATGAAAAAACCAAAATCTTATAAAAGAAATAGAAGATTTTAAGAAGAACCACATAGAAAGTATAGAACTAAACAATCACAGAAAAAAAAATCTCACTGAATAGGTATAATAGTAGAATGAACAGAACCAAGGAAACAATCAATGAACTTGAAGATAGAACAATAAAGACTATCCAATCTATATTTTTATATAGAAAAATACTAGTTTTCAAGTACTAAATAATAATACAATTAAATATCTAGTTGTAATTTATTTCTTTAGATTAGCTAGAATTTTACTCTAAACTCTATTGTTTCTTCCTTCCTTAACCCTTACCAGCTTTTCCTAGAACAGAATGGTATAAAATAAACACAATAAGAAAATGATCAATTAATTTCACAATCCATATGATCCCTACTGACATAAAAAAGCACAAAAAAAAAATCTATCATCTTTATTAAACATCCACACAAATACAAGAATACAGAAGCTTCTCTAGTCAGGATGCACTAAGAACCTAATGAGTACACAAACTTCAGCATATCCTCATTGTTTTCATGGTATTGATGTGAAGATACTTACCTTCGAACTAAATCTGGTTTTAGAAGAGCTGCTTGTTGTTCAACTCCAACTGGTTGGGATACAGGCTGTAAACAGTACAGACATAAAATTTGCTATGATAACAGTAAAATTCAAGCTAAATATACAATTTGTTACTATTCAGAAAACATGATAGTTTTGGCTACCTTGCAAACCTGGTAGAATATCTATGTTATTGAATGTCTGTATCAATCCTATTATTAACATTATTACCAAAGATAAATAAAATTCAACAATACATCAAGTACATCTTATACATGAAGATTTTTCATTTGAAAAAGTTAGCACTGTTATATGTACTTTTGTTTGAGTTATTTTTCAATGGAAGACACTACTATCGAGCTTCCAGTCCTAGTTGTAAAACTACTACTTAAAAGAAGAGGTACTACCATTCTACAAGAAGATAAATCAATGACTCAAGCATTAACTTATTGTGTAGTCTGTCTGTCTGTCTCTCATCTCTTTTCTCTAGACTATTTCAACTATCCCTTCAAGGAATTAGTACTCAGCAGCTGCAACATTGGCTTCCAGGAGAAAAGTGTTTAAGCTCTTAATAGGGCAAATACCAATTCCACTGGAAAATAATTTTACATTTACCCAATCCATCCTCTATGCACTGCCACTAGTGATAGCAGAGTGATCTTAGAACGCCAATCTAACAAAACTGACAATTTCCTTACCCAGTTTAAACCCTATATGATGGCTCCTCATCTTCTATAAGATTAAGGTCCTTCAGATGGCAAATAATGTTCTCAATGAACTGGCCTGTACCTGATTATCTAGCCTTATCTCTCTGTTTGAAGGCATGCTAAACTGTAGCTCCTCTGTATAAATTAGGCTCTTCTGCATACTGTGACTCTACTTATATTCCTCCACTTCCCTAAACTATTTCAAACTATTTCGTCATTCTAATCAACCCATACTGAGAAATTTTTTCCTGGATAAATTAGACTAGCTTCTAATTATAGATTAGTTAATTAGCTCTTTAACATAATCACTGTTTAAACATTGAGAGCAAATATTTCAGCAAATAGTTTTTTTGTACACTTAAGATTCAACAAAATGTATCTAATTTAACTAATGTTTGTACAGTCCCAGTAAGTTGGAACAGTAACTGGCATCCTAATGCATAAATCCAGAGACAAGTGTATGTACTAATCAAAGAGAAACAAAACATAGTTACTATACAATAATACGGAATTATATTTTATACTCACTTGCAATTATTAATGGGGTTATTAATGCTACTTTGTGCTGGTGCTCCGAATCATGGCCAATGTTTGGTTTATCTGCCTTCATATCTGATAGGTACAAGTTAAGCTCTGTCATAATATTACTAAAGGATTCCAAATTAATATTTACAAATAGGTGCTGGGCCATTTTTGCAGATGTCTTTCAAATTTAATGAAATGTTTCATTTTTCCTTTCATTTGTTTGTTTTTTGTTTTGAGATGGAGTCTCACTCTGTCACCCAGGCTGGAGTGCAGTGGCGTGATCTTGGCTCACTGCAACCTCCACCTCTTAGGTTCAAGTGATTCTCCTGTCTGAGCCCCCGAGTAGCTGGGACTACAGGCGCGCACCACCACACCTGGCTATTTTTTTTTTTTTTTTTTTTTGTATTTTTAGTAGAGATGGGGTTTCACCATGTTGGCCAGGCTGGTCTCAAACTCCTGACTTCAAGTGATCCACCTGCCTTGGCCTCCCAAAGTGCTGGGATTACAGCCGTGAGCCACCACGCCTGGCCCATTTTTACTTTTGTGTAAAACTGCAGTCAGCCCTGGAGGAGCCAAGATGGCAGAATAGGAACAGCTCCGGTCTACAGCTCCCAGCGTGAGCGACGCAGAAGACGGGTGATTTCTGCATTTCCATCTGAGGTACCGGGTTCATCTCACTAGGGAGTGCCAGACAGTGGGCGCAGGTCAGTGGGTGCACGCACCGTGCGCGAGCCGAAGAAGGGCAAGGCATTGCCTCACTCCGGAAGCACAAGGGGTCAGGGAGTTCCCTTTCCTAGTCAAAGAAAGGGGTGACAGATGGCACCTGGAAAATCGGGTCACTCCCACCCGAATACTGCGCTTTTCCGACGGGCTTAAAAAACAGCGCACCAGGAGAGATTGTATCCCGCACCTGGCTCAGAGGGTCCTACGCCCACGGAGTCTCGCTGATTGCTAGCACAGCAGTCTGAGATCAAACTGCAAGGCAGCAGCGAGGCTGGAGGAGGGGCGCCCGCCATTGCCCAGGCTTGCTTAGGTAAACAAAGCAGCTGGGAAGCTCGAACTCCGTGGAGCCCACCACAGCTCAAGGAGGCCTGCTTGCCTCTGTCGGCTCCACCTCTGGGGGCAGGACACAGACAAACAAAAAGACAGCAGTAACCTCTGCAGACTTAAATGTCCCTGTCTGACAGCTTTGAGGAGAGCAGTGGTTCTCCCAGCACGCAGCTGGAGATCTGAGAACGGGCAGACTGCCTCCTCAAGTGGGTCCCTGACCCCTGACCCCCGAGCAGCCTAACTGGGAGGCACCCCCCAGCAGGGGCAGACTGACACCTCACAC